>NW_028270178.1:30492792-30811459 GCF_037043375.1 Chiloscyllium plagiosum | reverse complement strand
GAAGTGCTTCAGAAAGAACCCTGTCGCTGGACCTGTGAGGCAAGTATTTGATCCTGAAGATTAGGATTTTGAAGCATGGATCCAGAACACATGCTTGTTGCTTTTGTCTTTCACTCACAGATTTTTGGCTTCAAGTGGCCAGCTTCATTTGCCTTCTAACTGAGATTTATCCCAGGTTTAAGGCACTCTGACTGGTTTGAGTAAATATTTCACAATGGCGATAGTGTGTTTCCCATGAAGAGTAGCAATCACCATCCAATTAAAGCAAAACCCTCGTTTCCAATATATTTAGGCCACTCCAGCCCTAGAAACCTCACCAATAATCGAGACATCCAAAGCCCATCGTCCTTGAACCAGTGTTTCCAACCACATGGTCATTGGCCAAATGAATACTCAGAGTAACGAGGGGATCAGCTTTTAAAATTGCTCCCTGATTTGCCGAATTTTACGTATTTAAATTCATTGCTGTTTCAACCTGTTATTGTCATGAAGTCAGTCAGGTGGACCTCAGAGAATATGAGTTCCCTGATTGGGGCTGTTAATCTAATCCAATCAGGGAGCCCTGTCTGAAATAAAAGGATGAATAACAGGGATATTGAGATGTCAAATGCCCGAATCAACAAGAGGCGACGATGAAAGCTTATGTATTTGCAAATAAAGGGTGATTAATGACAGGATGCTGGTCTCTGAAGAGTGATATCACTTCCAGACATTTTGGTGTCAATGTGCATCAGGACCTTGGTCGCTTCACTTTCCACACTTTGACGCTCCTGCCCCTGTCCCACCCCAGTCAAACCCACAAACCAAGATATGCTTAAGTTGTTTCGTGACGCTCTTGACCCGAGGCACGTTTGATGCAATATACCATCCTGGACTCCATGAAGTCAGGACTGATGATTCTGAAAAAGTCATTCAATAGTTTTCCCTTTGTGCACTGGTGCTATTTGACATCAAAATAGCACCAAACTGACTTTATAAATGGGGGATTAAAAAACAGGGGAGTTGGGAGTACATGTCCATTTGAGTACAATATTGATTGGCCAGAATGATATTGGACAGCAAGGGTTCAAAAATGAGAGGTTGAAATGACCCAGAATTGAATTCCTCAAATTGAGAAATGTCTGAGACGATTAAATGTTTCAAGAGAATAAAGGAAACCACTGGCACTGAATGGAACCAAAGGTTTCTTTTTGCCTCTTGATTTTGTACTAAGATAAGCATCTAAAAGTTTACAGAAAGCCCGAATCTTTCCAAGACTGAAAGGAATGAAGAATCTCTTACATTTCTCTATATTATACTGCACAGACTATTTTGTGCTCATTCACTCACTGATCCTGTCCTTCTCCTTCACTGCGTGCCTATGTCCTTCTTGTGTTGTATTCTCCCACCTAACATCGTATTATCAGCAAAAGTAACACATGATTACATCATCTCAGTTATTGATAGAGATTATAAATGACTGTGTCTCGACTAATAGTCCTTGTGACACTCACTAGTACCAGCCTGATATTCAGATGACATATTTATTCCTGCTCTCTGTTTTCTGTCCTTTATCAGTCCGCACACTAAGTCCCATTTCCCCATCACTTCAAGCCTCATTGACACCAATGACTCCCACAAAACATTTCCAGATTTTGACATTTCTGCATCCTTGTGTGTGCAAATCCGTCCCTGGCCTCACTGTTCTATTTCGCTTGAAACTGTTCCATCCCAACAACAGTCAAATGTTTTAGGTTCCTTCTGTGTACACGTGCAGTGTACCGAAGGGAAGTGAGAATATCTCATCCCTTTGTTTTGCATTGCAGACCATGTGTGCCTCAGAGCCAGCTCTGAAACATGTCCAGGACACTCTTATCCTGGTAGGAGGATGTACAATCAATCTGTATTGATTGGAGCTTATGTAACCGTTAAGATGTTTTCTTCAGTGAGTTACTTGACATGTTTCAATTATTGCCTCAATTGGCGAAATTCTGTTCCATTCAAAAACTGCATCAGCACAAGGTGAGGAATTCTGTAGTGATGTTGGATTTATTAAACCAACGATCATCCCTTCACAAAACAGTGTCTAATAGCCATGAAGCCACATCCCAGTGTTGAGGAGACCGTTTCACAGAGAGACACTTAACAACCGGAATTTAATTTCCAAATGATCAAGTCAAGGGATGGACAACGCTGAAATGAAATGAGAGTTTAAAGTTCGACAGATGGTGTTGTGCTGTCAATGCTGGTATAGAGGGCAGCACAGTGGCTCAGTGGTTAGCCCTGCTGCCTCACAGAGAGAGCGGTGGGTCTGGGTGGGATACCCTTTGCAGGGTAAGTGTGGACTTGATGAGGCCATTGGCCAGCTTCCACGTTGTAAGGATTCTATCATTTTATTCAATATGATTTTTCCTCTGTTTGCTCCTGACCAATTGAGACATGTATCATCACATAAACCAAATAAATAAAATAAAAATAATCTGTGGCCACTGGGAGTTAACACACCGGTGTCACCTGTTTGTTCAAATTATTGAATAAATGAAGTGAACCACATTGTAATGTAACAGTCCCCCAGGCGATGCCAACAGGTATAAATGAAAGGCTTTGAGATTATATCACCTCGGCATTGAGTACAGAAAGATTGCCTGCGCACAGAGATTCAGGCAGAAAATGACGTTTTCATTTTATTATGTGCGTAAATTATTTTACATGACTCTTCCGATTGTAACAATCCCTGGTAAGTGCTGGACACCCATTGAATTTGTGTCAATCGGTCTGATGATCGGTTGCGTATTCACACTGTCACTGACAATGGTACATGGGCATGTTGTGCCCAAAAGTCACATAGTGGCAGGAGCTTGGTAATTTATTATCAGATTACAGAGACCCTGTGGAATCCCCATCGTCGCAGATTCTGCAAGACTTGCCACGGAAAGTATTCATCTCTTCTGAGAAGCTTCCAGAGAGTTTCACTGGAACTAAGGCAAGGAATCACTTTGGAAATGTGTAAGTGGCGGTATTTTATGTAGAGAGTGCAATATTATTGAATTTGAATTGGTTTCTGGTATTGAAGTGAATATACAGTGGCCTTCTCAGTACCTCCGAACTGTATAGTTAACTTGGAGTTATTTGTGTAATTGCAGCCATTTGTTTTAAAAGTTGTGTTTGAAGTTTGGCGATCAGCTGAATGCCTTTGTGCACTAATGAGCTTTTGTTTATTTTTGATGCTTGCAACCCAGCATGGTATTAATGCAGCCTGAAAAAAACATTGTTGGTGAGTTCTGGAATTTGCAATTAAGGAAGAAACCCTTACTGAGTAAGCTTTACTTTCACTTTTATTACTTTTGTCATTTTTTTTTTGTTTCTGTGAAACTGAGTGGATATATAGATCTGTGCTCATGCAAATGAAACGAGAGTTTTCGTAAATGACATTACCTGGGAGCGAAACTTTTGTGTTGATCACACACAGTAGTGTTGGGACAAAAGAAAAGCTCTGAAGAAATTGGATAAAAGCTGAGTACGTTGATGCTCAGATGTGCGGTATCGCCAGGAAGAAATTGATGGCAATTCCAGTTGAGAATTGGCAGTCAAACGTCATTTAACCAAGTGATGGATATAGGGATTTTAGTGTGAATATTTTTTGAGGGCTGTTTTGTTTTGAACGGTGGCTCAGTGGTAAGCACAATTACTTCACAGCACCAGGGTCCCAGGTTCGATTTCACCCTCCGGTGACTGTCTGTGTGGAGTTTGCACGTTCCCCCCATGTCTGCGTGGGTTTCCTCTAGGTGCTCCGATTTCCTCCCACAGTCCAAAGATGTGCAGGTCAGGTGATTTGGCCATGTTAAATTGCCCATAGTGTTAGGTGCATTAGTCAGAGGGAAATGGGGCTGGCTGGGTGGGTTAAATGACTGGAGGCCTGTGAACAGTGGAGTGCCACAAGGATCAGTGTTGGGTCCTCAACGTTTCGTCATTTATATAAATGATTTGGATGCGAGTATAAGAGGTACAGTTAGTAAGTTTGCAGATGACACCAAAATTGGAGGTGTAGTGGACAGCGAAGAAGATTACCTTGGATTACAACAGGATCTTGATCAAATGGGCCAATGGGCTGAGAAGTGGCAGATGGAGTTTAATTCAAATAAATATGAGGGGTGCTGCATTTTGGGAAAGCAAATCTTACCAGGACTTATACACTTAATGGTAAGGTACTAGGGAATGTTGCTGAACAAAGAGACCTTGGAGAGCTGGTTCATAGGTCCTCGAAAGTGGAGTCGCAGGTGGATAGGATAGTGAAGAAGGCGTTTGGTATGCTTTCCTTTATTGGTCAGAGTATTGAGTACAGGAGTTGGGAGGTCATTTTGCAGCTGTACAGGACATTGGTTAGGCCACTGTTGGAACATTGCATGCAGTTCCGGTCTCCTCCCTGTCAGAAAATGTTGTGAAACTTGAAATGATTCAGAAAAGGATAACAAGGATGTTGCCAAGGTTGGAGGATTTGAGCTATGGGGACAGGCTGAACAGGCTGGGGCTATTTTTCCTGGAGCGTCGGATGCTGAGGGGTGACCATATAGATGTTTAGAAAATTATGAGGGGTAATGGATAGGAAATATAGACAAAGTCTTTTCCCTGGGGTCGGGGAGTCCAGAGCTAGAGGGCATAGGTTTAAGGTGAGAACGGAAAGATATAAAAGGGACCTAAGGGGCAACCTTTTCACACAGAGGGTGGTGTGTGAATGGAATGAGCTGCCAGAGGAAGTGGTGGAGGCTGGACAATTGCAGCATTGAAAAGGCATTTGGATGGGTGTATGAATAGGAAGGGTTTGGAGAGATATGGGCCAGGAGCTGGAAGGTGGGATTAGATTAGGTTGGACCGAAGGGTCTGTTTCCATGCTGCACATCTCTATGACTGTATTTAGAAGGTGACAGTGCATTTGGAGTTCACTTCCCAGTCTGGATGGTGGCTTGAAGTGGCAACCCTCAACTTATTTAAAGGGAACTTGGATCTGCACCCGAAGTCTCGAAACCTTCAACGCTGTGGACCATGATTTGGAAAATGGAATCAGAAAGGTAGCCAGTTTACTCAATTGATCCAGACGTGAATCACCTCTTTCAGTGCCATAGCTTTACTCCAGTTCTGTGGGATTGAAGTAAGACTGAGGAGTGTTAAAGTGAGTTTTGAGAAGATTTGTAGCTTAGGTTGAGTTTTTGGATGCAGGTTTGCTCGCTGAGCTGAAAGGTTCACTTCCAGATATTTCTTTACCCTACTCGGTAACATCTTCAGTGGGCCTCAGGCGAAGCAATGCAGAAAATTTCTACTTTCTATTTATATGCTTGGATATACCCAAAGAAACCCAACCATATAAATATAAAGCAGGAATTTTCAGCATTGCTTCGCCTGAGGCCCACTGACGATGTTATCCAGTAGGGTAATGAAACGTCTCGAAATGAAACTACATCCAGTGTTAAAGTGAATTCACTTGGTAGGCAGATTGGGCTGTTTCTGCGTTGTCCATTTCCAACATTGGAACACTGTAGAGAGTTAAACTGAATTCCAGATGACTATGGTTAATTTCTAGTTGTTGCCTGAACAAGTTTTTGGTTTCATATTTTTACAATGCATGAAGCAATTTTGCATGGCAAGGAATATTATTCACTAAGTTTAGAATATAATAATTAATCAATTTATTAGGGCAATATTGCTTACCTTATTTAGGTATTCTCATTACAAAACAAAGTTTTTTTTAAAAGACGTGTCATGAAGTCTTGTTCTGTCTGTGAACTGCTGAGTATTTGTATTATCACCTCCCATGTTAATTGCACCTGACATGATTAGAACACAATAGAGTCAGAATAAACTGATTTTTTCTTGGGTTGTCCCTTTCGTGATGTAACCAAACTTTCTCGGCTCTGTTAGCATCCTCCGTCAAATCATTCCATCTGATCAAGTGCAACAACTCATGTTTTTGTAATATATTGATCAGAACATTCCAGGCAAACCGATATGGAGGACGGAAAAGACTGCAGCTGTAAGTGCCGCTCCCTTAGTTGTAGCATTTTACGTGTCAGAGCTGACTTTCACGAATTTCTGGAAGACTTTGTTTTATAAGTTGGACCATTATTTTGGAAATTTAGGGAAAAGAAATATCAATGCAAGGCAATTTAAAAAGGAGTAAGATAGACGAAGTTGGAAACCACATTGTCAGCGAGAGAGAGAGAGAGAAAGAAAGAAACTATTACTGTTGTCTGACACAGCAGTGAATCTGCACAGCTACTGCCTTTGCTGTTTGAGTGCATACGGTTCTGGCCACCGGAGAGCATCTGGGGAAAAAACCCCAGCAAAAATCACAGCTGCCCTTGGAGAAACTTGTGTGACAGCTCGCAGCACAGGAGCAGATAAGTCCATGGTTTTTAAGTGTAGCGTTGCATTTTTCTTTTCGCGCAAGTCTACAATAATGAATAGACCGAGTTCTTTTTGGCTATTTGTTATATTGAGATCTGTCTCTTGATTAAAGTGTAAGAGTATAAGCTATTGGCAATAAGTTAGCACGGAGCGGTGTCTTTTAGAGCTCTAGTGCTGTGGTATCTTCTGGGTCTGTAGATTAT
Organism: Chiloscyllium plagiosum; assembly: GCF_037043375.1. Classification (NCBI taxonomy): domain Eukaryota; kingdom Metazoa; phylum Chordata; class Chondrichthyes; order Orectolobiformes; family Hemiscylliidae; genus Chiloscyllium; species Chiloscyllium plagiosum. The sequence continues at coordinate 30,804,878 of NW_028270178.1, read as the reverse complement.
TGAGGTGCAAAGATGACTTTTAGTGGACTGACAAACTTTTCCTGACGGATGTGGGAGGTTAGGGAAAGCTTCCATTTACTGAAGATTATGTCTACAGTAAGTCTGTTTTGGTTGTGAATCCGATCAAGTCGCCATGGATCGATTGGAGAAGCAGTCAGAGGTAAAGGGGAATTTACAGGAGGTAAGGGGTGTGACGGCTAGCATTTACAGGAAGAGGGGAAAACCGCAGACACAGTCATGTAGATGGGACACCTCCAGGAAAGGTTGGACAGGGAGGTGGATAGTACAGGAGTCTCTGGTAGCTATCGCCATCTTAAACAAGTATGCTGCTTTGACGGGAGTGATGGACTCTTAGAGAATGTGGCATGAACAGCCAGATTTCTGACACCAAGACTGGCACTAAAGTATAACAGGGGCACGCCAGGTTCCTAGTGATCAGTTATGATAAGGAACTGTCCAGTCAGAGGCACAGATAGACGTTTCTACGACAAACATTGAGAAATCAGAATAGTGTGTTGCCTCGCTGGTGCCAAGATCAAGGATATCTCGGAGAGGGTGCAGAATGTTCTCAAAGGAGAGAGGGACCTGCAGGAGGCCATGTGCACAGTGGAACTAATGATTTACGAAGGGAAAAGGATAAAATTCAGAATGTGGAATATAAGAAGTTCGGCAGTAATTTAAAATAACGTGCATGGAGGGAGTGATTTTGGATTACTCTCGGTGCCACGAGCTCGTGAGTGGAGGAATTGGAGGATAGAGGCTGAGGAGCTGGTGTCACAGAGAAGGATACACACTTTGGTTTCATTGGAATCTCTGCTGGAGTAGAAGTGACCTGTATAAGGAGGACGGATTGAACCTGAATTGAAAGGCGACTAATACACTGGCAGGGAGATTTGCTCGAGATGCCCAGGAAGATTTAATCTAATAAGGTTGTGGAGTGTTGGGAATGCGGGCAGTGTGTGGGGCCCAGGGAGATAGTGAGGGTGGAGATTAGTCTGATATTGAAGCATTTGCAAAATGGAGGAGGTCAATCAGTCAGGGCTGTAGAATACAAAAGCTGTCGTAAGGAAAGAAAGGGAGCCAAGAGAAGAGGGAATTTGTGTTTTTTGATAATGGATAACATTACAGCTGTAATTTGACAGGATATTCTTGTGATTATATCCTGGGAAGATATTTGTGTGGACCTGTGAAATAAGAAAAAGATGATCACCTTATTGAGATTGCATTATTGACCCGCGAGTGGTAAGTGGGAACTCAAAAAATATTCGAAAGGAGATATCAGTTATCTGTAAGAATAATAGTGGTATAGTAGGGAATTTTAACATTTCAAACACAGTCTCGAACAGACAGAGTGTTAAAGGTTGAGATGGAGAGGAAGCTGTTAAGTGGTGAACAAGAACATTTTCTGATTCAGTATGCAGATGTAGGTACTCGTGCAGGCTCAAACCTTGACTTATTCTCAGGAAATAAGGCAGAGCAGGTGACTGAGGTGTCAGTGGGGGGCACTTTGTGGCCAGCGACCATAAATCTATTAGATTAAAAATTGGCCAATTGTGACAGTACCTGGCAAGAACTTTCAAAAGTTGTCTGCAGGGAAATGTGTGTAGGTGAAGCGATGGTTAGAAAATGAGAAGACTTCAAAAATGAGATAACAATGGTCCAGAGACAGTGAGTTCTTGTTCGGCTGAAAGGCAAGACGAGTAGGTGCAGGAATGCTGGATGATGGGAAAAATTGAGGTTTTGGTAAAAAGAAGGATGCAATGTCAGGGATAGACAGCAGAGACCGAGTCAATACTTATAAGAGTATGAGGGGAGTTGGAGTATACTTAAGAGGGAATGGATGTAGATTTGCTCGCTGAGCTGAAAGGTTCATTTTTAGACATTTCGTCACCATACAAGGTAACATATTCAGTGAACCTCCGAATGAAGCACTGGTGTTGTCGCTGGCTTCCTATTTATATGTTTGAGTTTCCTTGGGTGGGTGATGTCATTTCCTGTGGTGACATCATTTCCTATAGTGATGTTCTTTCCTGTTTTTTTTTAAGGTTTGGTAGATATTCTCAAAACTCGTAAACTTAAGAGGGAAATCGGCAGGGCAAAAAGCGGACATGAGATAGCTTTGACAAAAAGGGTTAAGGAGAATCCAAACGGATTTCATAAATATATTAAGGACAGAATCGTCACCCAGGAGAAAATAGGCCTCCTGAAGCATCATGTGGCAGCCTGTGTGTGGAAATGCAGGAGATGTGAGCAACAGTAAAGAAGCTTTTTGCATCTTTGTTTACTACACAGAAAGGCATGGTAGATACAGAATGATAGGGAAACAGATGGTGACATCTTGAAAAATGCTCATATTGCACCAGATGCGATGCTGGATGTCTTAAAAATCATGAGGTTGGATAAATTCCCAGGAGCTGATGAGGTGTCCTCTCAATCTCTTTGCGAAGCAAGGGAAGTGATTGCTGGAGGACTTGTTGAGATATTTGTATCATTGACAGTAGGTGAGGCGCTGGAAGACTGGAGGTTGGCGAACATAGTGCCAGTATTTAAGAAAGGTGAGAAGGAAAAGCCAGGGCAGTGTAGACTGGTGAGCCTGACATTAGTGGTGGGCAAGCTGTGAGAGTGAATCTGCAGGGACAGGATTTACATGTATTTGGAGTGGCAAGGACTGATTAGGGGCAGTTGACATACCTTTGTACATGCGCTATCATGTCTCACCAAATTAACTGAGTTTTCTGAAGAAGTATCAAAAAGGATTGATGAGGCAGAACAGTGGACGTGATCGATATGGACTTCAGGAAGGTGTTCAAACTGGTTTGTCATGGTAGACAAATTCGCAAGGTTAGCTGGCATTAAACTCAGGAAGACGCAACTATTTGGATACAAAACTGGCTTGTCGGTGGAAGACAGAGGGTGATGGTGTCGGCTCGCATTTCAGAATGGAGGCCTGTGACCAGTGGTGTGTGAGTGGAATTGATGCTGGATTCACAGCTTTTTGTCATTGATATAAATGATTTGAAATTGACAACTTACATTCTAGTTCGTAAGTTTGCAGATGACGCCAAATATAAAGTGAGATTTGACAGGAAAGAAGGTTGATGACATGAACCAATGATCGGAGGAGTCGCAGATAGAGTTTAATTTAGATGAATGTGAGGTCCTGCTCTTTGAAAGGCAAATCAAAGCAGGGAATACACAGTTATTGGCATGGTCCTGGGCATTGTTGCTGAACAAGGAGACCTTGGAGTGCAAGATCATAGATCCTTGAAAATGATTTCTGTGATAGAGAGGTTGGTGAAGACGGTGTTTGGTATACTTTCCTTTACTGATCAGAGCATTGAGTATAGGAATTGGGAGATCATGTGGCTGTGCAGGACATTGGTTAGGCCACGTTTAGAACATTGTGTGCAGTTCTAGTCTTCCTCCAAGAATGTTTGAAAATTCGAATAGGTTCAGAAAAGATGTTGCCCAAGATTGGAATATTTGAAGTACAGGGATAAGCTGAATACGCTGGAGCTGCTTTCCCTGGAGTGTCGTAGGCTGAGGTGTAACCTTCTGCAAGTTTATGAAATCATGAGTGGCATTCAAAGAAATAATAGAGAAGGTCTTTTCTCTGCTATGGAGGAGTCTAGAACTAGAGGGCATTGGTTTGCAGTAAGAGGGAGTAAATTTAAAAGGAACTGAATGGGCACCTATGGCCAGAATGCTAAGAATAATCTCACAAATGTTCCATAGCAGTTGAATATCAACACTTCAAATCTGACTTCGTTTTTTGAAATGAATCCCTGGCTTTTTGTTGCAATGATAGGGTTTTGTGCGCAGGGAGAAATCTGAGATAACATTTTGGGTTCAGTGACCCATGTTCAGATGAAGATGTTCTGATGAAGCGTGATTCCATTCACCCTGTTTCTCTCTCCACAGATACTGCCATACTTGTTGGGTTTTGTTTTGTTTCATGATTTCAGCATTCAAAGCCTTAATTTATTTCATTAAAATGCTTCACTTTCAAACCTGCCTCTCGGAATGAATTCTTCGAATCACAGATCCAGACTGTATAGGAGAGAGCCTTCGGTCCATCCAGTTTGTGCTAACAAAGCTACACAATATCTACACTCGTCCCAGCTCCCAGCGCCATACTCATAGTCTCGAATACTATGATGCTTCAAGCATTCATCCAGGTTATTGTTAAAGTTTGTGACGTTTCCTGCTTCTGCAACTCTCTCAGGCACTGAATGATCAGACATCCACCACTCTCTGGTGAACGCCTCTGCCTCAGATCCCGCGAAACTCTTCCCTGTCACCTTAAAGGTATTCCCCCCTGCCATCTGACAATTCCCTGCCAACCCTTAGTTAAACACAGGAATGAGCAGCTTCAAATTGGGTCAGGTCTTTGGAGCTGTCATGTTCAATCTTAACATTGGAACCTTCCCAACTGCCCCAGTTATATGCGAAAATCTTATATTGCTATCTGTGCTGACGTAGAGAAGCTTGATCAGTAATTTCCAATTTGCATTTTACTTCCTGTTTCTTTCAGTTAATTGCCTGGTGATTTTGGTTCTTGCACGGGGAAAGTGTGGCCTCTCTAACTGCACAACGCACTGCCTGTTGGCTATGGCAACGTCGGATCTACTGTTTGTTCTCACTGACATCATACTGTGGAAACTCAAATTCTTTGATATGCCAGTGTGTTTTCTGAATCTCATCTCTGTGTGCCGTCCTGTCTATGTCATGGCTCGTGCAGCAACAGACTGTTCCGTCTGGTTCACTGTCCTTTTTACCTTTGATCGTTTTGTGGCCATTTGCTGCCTGAAAATGAAGAGAAGATATTGGACAGAGAAAGCCTTGGTTGTGGCTTTGGCTGCAACTGGCATTCTGCTCTTTTCAAAAAGCATTCCCTTTAATTTTCGCTTTGAGCCTGGGAGTATAATTAACAATGTTCGGTGGCACTGCCGAATAAAATCAAGTTATTTTACAGATCCCAGGTGGCTGGGATTCAGGTGGTTTGATATCATTTTAACCCCTTTGATCCCATTCATGTTAATTCTGTTGATGAATACTCTGACGATAAGACACATTTTATTGATCAGTCGAGTCCGCAAGAGCCTGAGGGGTCAGAGGAAGGGAGAGGGTCACAAAGACACAGAGATGGAGAATCGGAGGAGGTCAGTGATTTCCCTCTTCACCATATCCATTAGCTTCATACTTCTGTGGACAGTGCACGGTTCAAACGTCTTATACTTTCGCATTAAAGGAACATATCGCTGGAACTACAGCTCTATAAAGGATTTTACGTACATTGCAGAAATGCTGAGGGATTTAAGCTGCAGCACGAACACATTATTTTGTGCAGTGACTCTGTCCAAGTTCAGAGCAAAGTTCAAGAATGCGGTCCAACAATTGGTTACATAAATTCTTCACTTAATGACTCAGCAAAATAACTGGGGCAGTCCCCAGGCATCTGCAGTGTTCCCAGTGCAGGAATTGCATATGTGCAGACAGAATTTCATCAACACAATCACATGGATTGAGTTGAACACCCTGCAGTGAATGGCGAGGGTCGAAGCAAGATGGGTCACCATTCACCACGGTCAGGGACACGATGCTATCCCTGATTGACTGACGGATTGACACACATGGAGACACACAGACAATGTGGATCAATAGGCTATTCAGCCTTTCTAAACTGGTCCACCCGTCATTCCAGAACATCGCAGCTCATCCAATTCTGAAGTGTAATCCACATTTCTGTCTGGCCCAGATAATGATATCAATCTCCCAGGCTTAACAAGAATCCGTCCACCTCAACTTTAAGGAGTATTAGAAGACCTAACAAAGGGACAGCAGGTAAGGGAACAAGGGGTAACTCTCAGGTGCAGGGGAGTTTGGCAAGAGGCTGGAGGAGTTATTCCAAATGATGGACTGGCTTTGAGCGATGGACTCATCTGGAACGTTGATTCTTCACAGTCAACCCTGAGAATGAGTGATAATGTCCAGCAGTAGGGGTTTCTGCATTTCCCCTGCAGGGGAGGAGAGGGAGGGACAGGGACATGTCATTCCTGCATCATGATCATTGTCAGTCTCTGTCTGTTCGCTGGCAATAAACATTTTATTACAACAAAAGAAAGTCTCGGTCTGCTGGTGATCCCTGTATCTGACTGTTTCTTGCTCCATTCACATTTGTTCATTTTTGGCAGGGTTTCGTGAGTCCCCCTCATGTTTACTTCCACCACAGGGATATTGCCTTCTCCCTCTCTCTCCGCCTCTTTCTGCATGTCGTTGTCTCTGTCCCTCTCTTCCTCGCTTTCTCACTCTCTTTCGCTATGTCTGCATCTCTCTCTCCCCATCTCTAAATTTCTTGCTGTCAGTCTCTCTCTGACTCTATCCCTCTACCTCTGTCTCTCTGTCTGTCTTTGTTTCTGTGTCTCATGCTCTCTCTCTACCTCACGCTCTGTTTCTTTCTCACACATTGACCACATCAGACACATGTTCTCTCAGTTTAACACTTCCTGCCGTGAATTGGCTGAAACCACTTCTATGTCTCTCCTTTCACTGTGTTTATCTGATGAGGTGAATTTGGAAAATACAAAATGCACTGGCACATCCAACGATACCTTGGCATAATATTAGTTACATTTCTGTAAATGTAGTGTCCCTTCGTCTTCTGCACTTTGACTGTCTCCCTCTCTCTCTCCCTGTCAATGTGCGGGAGTTTGTGTTTAAGTGTTTCACTTTCCGTCTGTGAGGGTCTCTGAGTGTATCTATGTTTCACTGCCTTTGTGGGAGTTTCACTCTGTGTGTGTGCCCACAGGTTTTGTCTTTGGATATGTCCATGTGACACATTGTGACTTAATTTCTGCCCCCGTGTGTTGGTTTCTCTTTGTGTGTGGACCTGTAGATTTATTTTGGTGACTGCATATTGCGGTGTTTATGTGTTTGTGTATGTTAGTCAGTCTGTGTGGGAATGTTTCTGTGACAGTGAGTATGTTCGTGTGGCTGTTTGTTACTGTGACAGTGTGAATGTGTATCTGCGTGTGTTTTGATATTGCAACTGTTGTGTTTGTGTCTGTGCATGCAGTGTCTGTGTGGTTAACATTCCTTTGACAATGAATTTTAGAGGGCATAGGTTTAGGGTGAGAGGGGAAAGATATAAAAGAGACCTAAGGGGCAACGTTTTCACGCAGAGGGTGCGACGTGAATGGAATGAGTTGCCAGAGGAAGTGGTGGAGGCTGGTGCAATTGCAACATTTAAGAGGAATTTAGATGGTATATGGATAGGAAGGGTTAGGAGGGATATGGACTGGGTGCAGGCAGGTGGGACTAGATTGGGTTGGGATATCTGGTTAGCATGGACGGGTTGGACCGAAGGGTCTGTTTCCATGCTGTACATCTCTATGACTCTATGACTCGACTGTCAGCATGTTGTACTGGTTGCTGACTTTGTATGTGTGTTTCTCTGACGTTCAGTGCATTATTGTGGGAGTGGGGCTGTGTCTCTAACTGCCTCTGCTGCTGTTTAAGCAGCTGCGTGTGTTCTTCAGACTGTGTTTTCCTCCCTGTCCATGTGTCAGGATCTTTCTGTGTCCCCAGCAGGATCTCTTTGTTTGCCTCTCTGTGGGCGTGTCTCTGTTCGCTTCTGATGTCTATATATAATTGTATAATGTGGTTCTGTAACTGTGTTTAACTGTGCTCATGTGTGTAGACAAATGTTTCTGTAAGTTCTTGCATATTGATGTGCAATGTGTCTCAATATAACTTCCATTCTATATGTATGTGGGGATGTGTGTGTGATTATGTGTCTGTGTGTAAATGTGTTTCTTTATTTGGGATGACTTTTTATGTGTACATGTGTGTGTTGTGTATCTCTGTTTGTCTGTTTGTATATCTTAGTCTGACTGTTTTTCTGTCTGTGGATGCGTGTGCATTCTTTGTTTGTACGTAGGCATGTTCCTATATATCTCAGTATGGTGGTATTTCTGTGTGCGTGTGTATGTGAAATTTGGGTGTGCTATTGTATCAGTGTGTAGGTGTAGTCACACAATTTAAACTGATTGTAATCCTCTGTGTGTTTGTGAGGGTGAGGGTGTGTTTCGATGTCACTCAGGAACGGGTTATACTTCTGTCTGGAGTTGGTTTCCCAGATCTCCGTTTGACTCTGTTTCTGTGCATGTTCGTTTGGTATGGGTGGAAAAAGGGATGTGTTCCTGTTTTTGTTTTTTTTCAGTATCTTTCTACGTCTCAAGGTGAGTGTATTTGGGCGTGTGGGTGCACTTCTCTATCTGAGTGGCTTGTTTTTGCGAGTGTGTGCATGTGGGTGTCTTTCTGTGTCTCTCAGGACCTGGTTATATTTCTGTCTCGTCATAACACTCCCTCTCCTGAAAAAGGACAAATCAACCCTGCAGCAGGCCTCGGTGCACAGATTGCTCTTAATGGAGTATACGTGGGAACGTAGGAAAAATCGAAACTTCAGTCTCTCCACCTCACAACTACTGAAATCTGAACTGTTACTTTGGTTTAAAGACCTAATGTCTAACTAACTACACAAGGCAAGGTAATGATTAATGAGATGCAAGGCACTAGGAATCTTAAAGGACCATGGGAACTTGGGATGCTTGCCCACTGATCCCTGAATGTCGGAGAGTAGGTTAATACAATCGTTAACACACCACATGCCTTGATCAGTCGTGGTGCAAATTCTCGGTTAGGGAGGTCTTTCTGGAGTTTTGTAGGACTGCATACACTCACATGAACACAAGTATTCAAAATTCTGATGAGAGGTGGAAAGGGTGGAGAACTTTTAATAAGGGGAACAGGTCAGTTAGAAGAGAATGGAGACAATCCCTCATAGATAAAGATCCAGAAATTGTTCCCTCCAAAAACACGTCAATCTCCTCTTATGATTGGAGAAAGAAAAGCTACTCAGAGTACGGTGTCAGCAGCAGATCTGATGAACTGGGCATTGACACTGTCTAATGAGCCTTGATGTTTCTCTTTGGTGCATTTTGTGTTTGTGACACATTTCTGCTCCTGAGTGTCAATGGTGGAGGAAGTCGATGTTTGTAGTGTGATGTCAATCAACCAAGCTGCTTTATCCTGGGTGGTGTTGTGGGTTGTGAGTGTTGATGGAGCAACATCCAAAAAGAAACTGGGGAGTATTTCGTTACACTTCTTACTTTCGCTTTGACTTTGGGGAGTCAGGAGGTAAGTTTCTTGCCGTGGTCTTCCTGGCTCTGACATCCTTTTGTAGCAATAATATTCAAATTAATTATGACCAGCTATTTATTGGTGAAGTAGCTGAAGCTGTTTTGTCCGAGGACAGTACACCGTGGAATTTCTGTAGAGATGTTCTGGAGCTGAGCTAACTCTCCTCTAACAACGACAGCCACCTTCCTGTATGCCAGGTATGACAGGTACGAGCAGGGAGTGTGCCCCCGATTGTCCTTCAAGTGAATTTTAAGCGTGCCACAGGGATGTCAGAGTGTGTGACTCTCACCTCCTCTCTGGGATTCAGCTCTTGGCCCATGTTTGAATCAAAAATGTCATACATAAACAAAAGCAGACATTTCTGGATTGCTCAGCATGACGGGCGGCATCTGTGGAGAGATATCAGAGTTAACACTTCGGGACTTGTGATGCTTTCTCAGAACCTGTCGCAACTTGCCTTCCCAACTATTTTTGTGTCAACTGCAAATTTGGAAACAGCACATTTTCTTCCTTTCTCCAACTCATTCATATACACAGTATTGCATTCTTCATATGTACAGCATATAAAGTATTCAGTATTGTTATATGTTGGAGCTGAGTGTGTCTGTACAAATATTGCTGTGTATAGGAGTTGATCATGTTTGCATGGAAATATTATTGTGCATTGTATCTGTTTGTGTTTATATCTAAACATTGTTTTGCTTTGGAGTTGTTCTAGTTTAAACATAAATATCGTTAAGCATTAGAACTGCTCATTTGTAAATATAAATATGGTTGTGTCTGGAAACGGTTCCTGGTCATATTTGCTTCCTATTTTCTATTTGAGTTGCTCTTGCTTTTATAGTAATATTGTTGTATCTCAGTTATGTTGTTTTTTTATATAAATACCATGGTGTGTTGCGGCTGCACATCTGATTAACTTGTCTGATTCTGTGCTGTGAACTTCGCCCAACAGTTCCTCCAAGATCAGTTATGAATTTCATTGTTTGTTAATTTTCCCAGATGCACACCGATGTCCAACGATACATGAATTCAAACAGAAAAGGCTGAAACTGTGCAGGTTCTCTCTCTCTCTCTCCTATAATGACCTGACCATGTGCTTCCATCGTCTTTCTTCTCCCTTTTAAACTGCTGTTGTTTTGACTTTTTTTTCCAAAGTTCCAAAACAATGCAACAGCACATGGATCCAATTGCTGCTCCTGGAATTCGAGGAAATCACCTCCAGCACCTAAAATACCTCAAAAAAGGAGCAACTGTTACAGGCAGAAAATTTTCCGGTCCTCCATCTTGGATTACCCCGAATCCTCTTGCAAAATAAGGCAGGGCAGGTGACTGAGAGTCAGTGGGAGAACACGTTTGGACCAGCGACCATAATTCTATTAGATTTAAAATAATGATGGAAAAGGATAGACCACATCTAAAAGTTGAAGTTCTAAATTGGAGAAAGGCCAATTTTGACAGTATTAGGCAAGAACTTTTGAAAGCTGATTGGAGGCAGATGTTCACAGGTAAAGGGTCGGCTGGAAAATGGGAAGCCTTCAGAAATGAGATAACGAGAATCCAGAGTCAGTATATTTTGGTCAGTGTGAAAGGAAAGGCTGGTAGTTATAGGGAATGCTGGAGGACTAAAGAAATTGAGGGTTTGGTTAAGAAGAAGAAGGAAGCATATGTAAAGTATAGACAGGATAGATCGAGTGAATACTTAGAAGAGTATAAAGGAAGTAGGAGTATACTTAAGAGGGAAATCAGAAGGGCAAAAAGGGGACATGAGATCGATTTGGAAAAAAGAATTAAGAAGTTTTTACAAATACATTAAAGACAAAATGGTAATTAGGTAGAAAATAGACTCCCTCAAAGATCAGCAATGTGGCATTCGTGTGGAGCCACAGACAATGGGGAGATACTAAATGAGAATTTTGTATCAGTATTTACTGTGGAAAAGGATATGGAAGATATCGACTGTAGGGAAATAGATGGTGACATCTTGCAAAATGTCCAGATTTCAGAGGAGGAAGTGCTGGATGTCTTGAAACGGGTGAAGGTGGATAAATCTTCAGGACCTGATCAGGTGTACCAAGGACTCTGTGGGAAGCTAGATAAGTGACTGCTGGGCCTCTTGCTGAGATATTTGTATCATCGATAGTCACAGGTGAGGTGCTGGAAGATAGGAGTATGGCTAACGTGGTGCCACTGTTTAAGAAGAGTGGTAAGGATAAGCCAGGGAACTATAGACTAGTGAACCTGATGGGCAATTTGTTGGAGGGAATCCTGAGGGACAGGATGTACATGTATTTGGAAAGGCAAGGACTAATTAGGGATAGTCAACATGGCTTTGTGAGTGGGAAATCATGTCTCACAAACTTGATTGAGTGTTTTGAGGAAATAACAAAGCTGACTGATGAGGGCAGAGCGGTTGATCTGATCTATATGGACTTCAGTAAGGCTTTCGACAAGGTTGCCCATGGGAGACTGGTTAGCAAGGTTAGATCTCACAGAATACAGTGAGAACTAGCCATTTGGATACAGAACTGGCTGAAAGGAAGAAGACAGAGTGTGGTGGTGGAGGTTTGTTTTTCAGACTGGAGGCCTGTGACCAGTGGAGTGCCAAAAGGTTCGGTTCTGTGTCCTCTACTTTTTGTCATTTACATGAATGATTTGGATGCGAGCATAAGAGTACAGTTAGTAAGTTTGCAGATGACACCAAAATTGGAGGTGTAGTGGACAGTGAAGAGGGTTACCGCAGATTTCAACAGCATCTTGACCAGATGGGCCAATGGGTTGAGAAGTGGCAGATGGAGTTCAATTCAGATAAATGTGAGATGCTGCATTTTGGGAAAGCAAATCTTAGCAGGACTTATACACTTAATGGTAAGGTCCGAGGATGTGTTGCTGAACAAAGAGACCTTGGAGTGCAGGGTCATAGCTCCTTGAAAGTGGAGTTGGAGGTAGATAGGATAATGAAGAAGACGTTTGGTATGCTTTCCTTTATTGGACAGAGTATTGAGTGCAGGAGATGGGAGGTCATGTTGTGGCTGTACAGGACATTGATTAGGTCACTGTTGGAATATTGCATGCAAGTCTGGTCTCCTTCCTATCGGAAAGATGTTGTGAAACTTGAAAGGGTTGAGAAAAGATTTACAAGGATGTTGCCAGGATTGGAGGATTTGAGCTACAGGGACAGGCTGAACAGGCAGGGGCTGTTTTTCCTGGAGCATCGGAGGCTGAGGGGTGACCTTATAGAGGTTTACAAAATTATGAGGGGCATGTATAGGGTAAGTAGTCAAAGATTTTCCCTGGCGTCGGGGAGTCCAGATGTAGAGGGCATAGGCTTAGGGTGAGAGGGGAAAGATATAAAAGAGACTATGAGGCAACGTTTTCACACAGAGGTTTTCCGTGTATGGAATGAGCTGTCATAGGAAGTGGTGGAGGCTGGTACAATTGCAACATTTAAGAGGCATTTGGTTGGGTACATGAATAGGAAAGGTTTGGAGGGGTATAGGCCGGGTGCTGGCAAGTGGGACTAGAGTGGGTTGGAATATCTGGTCTGCATGGACTTGTTGGACAGAAGCATGGAAACACACTGTACATCTCTATGACTCTATGCACATGTTCATGTTTGAATAATTTTCCGTTTCTGAAGTGTTAACGTTTATATATGAAAATGGTTGCATATTAAAGTTGGAATGAAACTGTTCATCTTTCTGTACATCAATTGTGTTTTAGAATTGTTCACATTCATTTTTAAATATTGTGCATGAGAACTGTTCATGTCTGTATATAAATATTGTTGTATAGTGGATCGGTTCCAGTTTATATATCAAAGTTGTGAATTGGATCGGTTCCAGTTTATAGAACATAAAACATAGAAATTAGAACAATACAGCACAGAATAGGCCCTTCAGCCCATGATGTTGTGCCAAACATTTGTCCTAGCTTAAGCACCCATCCATGTACCTATCCAATTGCCGCTTAAAGGTCGCCAATGATTCTGACTCTGCCACTCCCACAGGCAGCGCATTCATGCCTCCACCACTCTCTGGGTGAAGAACCTACCTCTGACATCCCCCCTGTACCTTCCAACCTTCACCTTAAATTTATGTCCCCTTGTAACACACTGTTGTACCCCGGGAAAAAGTTTCTGACTGTCTACTCTATCTATTCCTCTGATCATCTTATAAACCTCTATCAATTCACCCCTCATCCTTCGCCGTTCCAATGAGAAAAGGCCTAGCACTCTCAACCTATCCTCGTACGATCTATTCTCCATTCCAGGCAACATCCTGGTAAATCTTCTCTGCACCCTCTCCAATGCTTCCACATCTTTCCTAAAGTGAGGCGACCAGAACTGCACACAGTACTCCAAATGTGACCGAACCAAAGTCCTGTACAGCTGCAACATCACTTCACGACTCTTGAATTCAATCCCTCTGCTAATGAACGCTAATACACCATAGGCCTTCTTACAAGCTCTATCCACCTGAGTGGCAACTTTCAAAGATCTATGAACATAGACCCCAAGATCCTTCTGCTCCTCCATCTTACTTAGAACGCTGCCGTTAACCCTGTCTTCAGCATTCTTATTTGTCCTTCCAAAATGGACGACCTCACACTTGACAGGGTTGAACTCCATCTGCCACTCCTCAGCCCAGTTCTGCATCATATATAAAGTCTCTTTGCAGCCTACAACAGCCCTCCTCACTATACACAACTCCACCAATCTTCGTATCATCTGCAAATTTACTGACCCACCCTTCCACTCCCTCTTCCAAGTCATTAATAAAAATTACAAACAGCAGAGGACCCAGAACTGATCCCTGCGGAACTCCACTTGTAACTGGGCTCCAGGCTGAATATCTACTATCTACCACCACTCTCTGACTTCGACTGGTTAGCCAGATTTCTATCCAACTGGCCAAATTTCCCTCTATCCCATGCCTCCTGACTTTCCGCATAAGCCTACCATGGGGAACCTTATCAAATGCCTTACCAAAATCCAAGTACAGTACATCCACTGCTCTACCCTCATCCACATGCTTGGTCACCTCCTCAAAGAATTCAATAAGACTTGTAAGGCAAGATCTACTCTTCACAAATCCGTACTGGCTGTCCCTAATCATGCAGTGTCTTTCCAGATACTCATAAATGCTATCCCTCAGTACCCTTTCCATTACTTTGCTTACCACCGAAGTAAGACTAACTGGCCTGTAATTCCCGGGGTTATCCCTATTCCCTTTTTTGAACAGGGGCACAACATTCGCCACTCTCCAGTCCCCTGGTACCACCCCCATTGACAGTGAAGACGAAATGATCATTGCCAACGGCTCCGCAATTTCCTCTCTTGCTTCCCACATAATCCTAGGATATATCCCATCAGGCCCGGGGGTCTTGTCTATCCTCAATTTGTTCAAAATGCCCAAAGCATCTTCCTTCCTAACAAGTATCTCTTCTAGCTTACCAGTCCGTTTCACACTCTCCTCTTCAACAATACGGTCCCTCTCGTTTATAAATACTGAAGAAAAGTACTCAAGGACAAGTTCCACATTTCCACGCCATCCTTCCCTGACAGCCTATGCTCCCAACTTATGCTCCTCAGATCCTGTCTTACAGCATCGTATTTACCCTTCCCCCAATTGTAAAACCTACCCTGTTGCACGCACCTATCTCTCTCCATAACCAAGGTGAAAGTCACAGAATTGTGGTCATCATCACCAAAATGTTCACCCACTAACAAGCCCATCACTTGTCCTGGTTCGTTACCAAGTACCAAATCCAATATGGCCTCCCCTCTGGTCGGACAATCTACACACTGAGTTAGAAAAGCTTCCTGGACACACTGCACAAACACTGCCCCGTCCAATATACTTAATCTAAAGAACTTCCAATCAATATTTGGGAAGTTGAAATCGCCCATGATTACTACCCTGTGGCTTCTGCATCTTTCCAAAATCTGTTTCCCAATCTGTTTCTCCATATCTCTGCTGCTATTGGGGGGCCTATAGTAACACCCAACAAGGTGACTGCTCCTTTCCTATTTCTGACTTCAGCCCATACTACCTCCAAAGGCAGATCCCCCTCGAAATGCCTTTCTGCAGCCGTTATACCATTTCTAATTAGGAACGCCACCCCCCTCCTTTTTTACCACCCTCGCTAATCTTACTGAAACATCTGTAACCAGGAACCTCCAACAACCATTCCTGTCCCTCTTCTATCCATGTTTCTGTGATGGCCACAACATTGTAGTTCTAGGTACCGATCCACGCCTTAAGTTCACCCACCTTATTTCTGATACTCCTTGCATTGAAGTATACACACTTGAACCCATCTCTGTGTCCGCAAGTATTCCCTGTCAGTGCTACCTTCTCCACAGCCTCCCTACATTCTTGGACATCCTGACAAACAGCTATCCTACTTGCTGGACTATAACTCCGGATCCCATCCTCCTGCCAAATTAAACCCCCCTGAAGAGTGCTAGCAAACCTACCTCCCAGTATATTGGTGCCCTTCTGGTTCAGGTGCAACCCGTCCTGCTTGTACAGGTCCCAGAATGCAGTCCAATTGTCCAAATACCTGAAGCCCTCCCTCCTACACCATCCTTGCAGCCACGTGTTCAATTGCACTCTCTCCCTATTACTTGCCTCACTGTCATGTGTCACCGGCAACAACCCAGAGATGACGACTCTGTCCGTCCTAGCTTTTAGCTTCCAGCCTAACTCCCTGATCTCCTGAATGACCTCCCCATCCCTCTTCCTACCTATGTCGTTGGTGCCAACGTGCCCCACGAATTCTGGCTGCACACCCTCCCTGTTAAGGATTCTGAAGACATGGTCCGAGACGTCTCTGACCCTGGCACCCTGGAGGCAACAAACCATCCGAGAGTCTCTCCCATGTCCACAGAACCGCCTTTCCGTCCCTCTAACTATAGAGTCTGCAATAACAAGCGCTCTCCTCCTCTCCCCCTTTCCCTTCTGGCCCTCAGAGCCGGACCCCGTTCCAGAGACCTGGTCACTGCAGCTTACCCATGCTAGGCCTTCTCCCCCAACAGTGTCCAAAGCGGTATACTTATTGTTGAGGGGAACGACCACAGGGGATCCCTGCACTGCCTTCTTCCTCCCCTTCCCACCTCTAACTGTTACCCAGCTACCTCTGTTCTCTGGCGTAACTCTGTCCCTGTAGCTTCTATCTATCACCCTCTCAGCCTCTCTTATGTATCAAAGCCTCTCAGCCATTTTATATATCAAAGTTGTGAATTGGAGCTGTTTCAGTTTATGTGTATAGCTGTTATTTTGTGTTGGAGCTGCTCCAGTTGGTATATGAATATAGTTGTGTATTGGAGCTGTTGCTGTTTATATGTATGTAATAGTGAATGTTAAAGTTGTGGCTGCCTCCTTCTTATCAGCAATACTATATCTGATGTATGGTTCGGCTGCTGAGCCCCTCCAGTGCTTTGGGGTGAATTTGCTGTTCCAGTGCCCGACAGTGGGACGGCAACAAAGAGCAGCAGCTCACACGTGTCTGCAGTTGATGGAATGCTCTGCACATGACATCTGCTCTCTGGTTATTGTGGGGCAGAACACACATTGTGGAAGGGGGAACAAGAACTGAACAGCATCGGGGAAGATAGAGAGATGGTTAAAGATTGTGAAACGGATAGAATTCAACAGACAGTAATGGGGTTGGATTAAATAGACAATAATGACGAGAGGGTTAAATAGAGAGCAACAGAGAGATGTTTACATAGAGGATAAGGGGATGGGTTTTAATGCAAAGTAATAGGGCAAGGTGTAAGTTGAGTTTTATAGAAAAAAACTGAATTTATTTGAGGGAGGAAAGGGTTATTTCCAGGAAAAGGGGCAGGAATTAGTATCAAGTAGCGGGGAGAGGGTTAGGTCGAGTAATGTGAAATACATTCAATATAAGGGAATAAAGATGGTGAAATGGAATGTAATAGAAACAAAATTGTAAACAGGGCAACTGGGAGATGGTTGAACACAGAAAAGGGAAAGAATCTAATATAAAGAAATGCGGGAAATCTAAATAGAGAGTAATGAGGTGAGGATTCAGTGTAGGAGGTTAGGGAGAGGTTTAAGTTCAGGGGAAAGGGGAGGGTTAAATACAGAGTGTAGAAGATTGAATAGAAAGTAGTAGCAAGAGGGTTAATTAGACAACAATGGGGAGTACACTGAATATAGAGATGGTAAAAGATTGTGATGGACAGAGTTTAAATTTAGCGGGTTCAGTGGAAAGTAGTTAGGAGAGGATTTAATGTAAACTAATACGAACATGATAAAATCACAAATAACAGAGAGGATTGAAAACAGGGTAAGAGAGAGGTGGTTAGATACAGGGGAATAGGAAGCATTGAACGTAGATAAGACAGGATTAAGGAAAGAGTAATGGGTGAGGACTAATGGCAGACTAAGAGTAAGAGGATTAAATACAGGGCAGGGAATAGAGAGGACTGAATACAGATCACGGCTTAAATACAGAATAACAGGGAGTGTCTCAAATACAGAGAGCAAGAAGATGAAAGACACAGTAATCAGCAGAGAATTAAACACTGGGTAAAAGTGTGGGTTACATACAAGGGAACAGCGATACAAGTAAATGCAGATTAACAGGGAGAGGTTTGCATACAGGGAAACATAAATAATTAAATACAGGGACATATAGTGGCAAATTACAGGGCAATAGCGATCAATAAGTACAGGGTAAGGGAAACTATTTCTAGCTTTAATCAATTTGGGGCGGTGGTGGTGATGGTCACAGTCCTCTCTTCAAATTTCCAGACATCATCATTGAACGTTGGCGCTCACTGCGTCCATTCACACAATCAGGTGCATCCATGTTGCACTGTCTCCCAGGACTACCTCTTCCCACCTCACCGACTGCTCCCTCATTCACATACCAGTTGTCATTTCACCCCATAATACCCTACTCCTCATGCCTTCCCTTTACCTCCTGCCTGTGCTTTGTCATGTAGAACAATATGGACTGACGTTATGCCCTTTTGCTATTCTTGTGCTCAGGAGTGGGATTGAAAGGCCTTCTGCTCTTCTTCTTTACCAATTCAGAATGGGCGAAAGTGCTTCTTCTATTTCCTCTGTATCATTCTCAAGAATGTTTCTTTTTTTAATTCAGTCACAGGATGAGGGCATCGCTGGCCAGCATCAGCATTTATTGCCCATCCCAAATTGCCTCGAGGGCTGTTAAGTGTCAAACACATTGTTGTACATCTGGAGTCACGTGTCGGCCTGACCTCTCGAAAAGGCATTAGCGAATCGACAAGCGACTGGGGGTTCATCATTAGACTCTTAAATTGTAGACGGACGTTGAATTGAAACTTCACCATCTGCCACAGTGGGATTTGAACTGGGGTCCCGAGAACATGACTGGGTGACCTGGTGTTTTAAAAAATTCTCAAGGTCAGGTTCGTAGGAGAGTAGTCTGACACAGAACAAACGACCAAGAGGCGAGTCTGCTAGAATATGGGCATTTGATTCCCCGCACCGTCGCCACAACCAACGGGTCTGGCTTATACTCACTCTACATGTTACCGGAACTGGGAGCCGTCAGTTCTCGTAGAGCGGTTGCCAACAACCCACGCTCGGCGGTTAAACGTAACCCCGGAGCAGACTCACCGAACTGGAGACTTTTCCAGCTGATATACTCTTTTCCAGATATAAACATTCATGTGAACAGCAGAGCAAGGCTAAAAAACACATTCCATTCTGGTTACATACAGATAATAACAGCAGAGCAAGGCTAAAAAACACATTCCATTCTGGTTACATACAGATAAGAAGATTCACACGGGGAGGTGTGTAATAAGATTCACACGGGACTAAGCAACACCTCCATTCCGGTTAGATTCACACATGTATTGGAACATAATTTTTAACCGTTTCACCACATTCCACTGCTTGGAATTTTACACCACACCTGGCTAACCAGTTCAGCGATAATTCTGCCGGCCATCCTCTCTCCCTCTGTAAGAGGCTCCTCCTGTGTCACAGACTCGACAATGGGCTGAGTAAAAGCTGTAAGAACTGTTAATGCTCTTAATCAGAAACAGAAACAAATTCCTGGAAGAAATCAACACATCTGCCAGCATCTATGCAGAGAAATCAGAGCTGAATGGCCTCCTGTACCAAAGTATTAGGACAGAAAGGAGCTCAATGGCCTCGTTTTCCCAGGGATCATGCTGGAGAAGGAGTTGAATGGCCTCCTCCTGTCGGACAGACCAGATGAATGTCCTCCTTCTAATCCAATATTGTTGGGTGTGTTCATGCCAACAGCAGACTCATTCAGCATTGAAAACTAAGCAAAGCTTTATCCCCTGAATTTAATAAAAAATCAGTCCGTGAAATGTCCAAGTCTCTGCCTATTTGTTCTCCTTATTTTAAATGAAGGCTGATTTCAGTGTTCCAAATATTGCCCCTATTCACAGTCAATTAGTGGGATATGTTCGTGTGCATTTTACCCCTTTAACTAGTGAAATGTGCAGGCAAATGGCAGATAATGTTGGAAGTAAGAAAGCGTCATTTGTTTTGGTACAGATAATATAAATTAAGTGGCTGAATTCTGGTGGAGACTTAACATCAAGACTTGGCGGTGTATACTTCTTTTTTGGAAAGTGACTGGGAGCGTTGAGCAGGTTTGTCAAATATAAGCCATCCAAAGTCGAATGGAATGCAAAGGAAAGGGGAATGTTATTTAACTTGTATAAATCGCCGCTTGAGACACCGCTGGGAGAAACAGCCCAGATTTGAACTCTTGAATATCATAAGACTTGCATTGGGTTAAACCTGAGCTCTGCCCACTCCAGCGCACAGAAATTTAGGCAGGCTGTCAATGCAGTGGATACTGTGAAATGGCATGTTTTCTCAGTGTTTCACACTGCTATTTCTCAGCACCAGGGACTGGGGTTTGATTTTAACTTAGGGAGACTATCTGTGCACGTTCTCCCCGTGCCTGCGTGGGTTTTCTCTGGGTGTTCTGGTTTCCTCCAACAATCCAAAATATATGCAGGACCGCAAAATGTGCCAGGCTGAGCTGCTCATGGTGTTCAAGGATGTGTAGGTTAGGTGCATTCGTCATGGGTAAGTATAGGGCAGGGGAATGTGGCTGGGTAGTTTACTCTTCAGAGGGTAGACATGGATTTGTTGGGCTGAAGGACCTAATTCCACACTTTCGGGATCGTATTCTAGGCTGTGGGAGGCGGTTAATAGTCATGGGAACTAAATAACAGGACATTTAGCCCTGTTATTTAGTTTATAAAGTGGGTTATCATCTGAGTTCTGGAGAAAGGTGGCCTAATTCGTAGTCTCCCACATTAATGGTTGGAGAACCGTGAAGACCCTCTTTGAGCCTCCCTCAGACTTGCAGTAAAGAGTCAAGGGGAACACCAAGCGGACCTTTATTCTCAAAGGTCCTCAGAATGTGAGAGTGAAATGGGGACAACTGTCCAAACTACAGAAAAGCGTGCAGAATCTACTCCTGGTGCAGACGATGGGTGTCGATGTCACAGAGGACTTTCAGGGGGTGAAGAGCCAGAAAGCCTCACTCTTTACCTCCGAAGCCACCAAGATAATCTCCCGGTCCGGGGTCCACACTGTGGAGCAGGATGGGGCGCGCTCACGTTTGATCTTGGAGAAATCGCACATGGAGAGCTGGATGCTCAGTAGCCTGAAAGGGAGAAAAAAATTCACTCTGTAACGTTATCTCAGCCTGACATCTTGTGGATAACCAAAACCCTTTGCTCCATATTACATGACATGAATCTCACAGATAGCGCAGCCTCCCGGTCATTACTTTCTATTGTGCAGGTTTTAAATGACACCACATGGGAGAGGCTGGACCAGCCGCTATCTCTGGAGGTGCTGACCAAGGCTCTCGACACCTTAGAAAAGAGTAAGACTCGCGGAAGTGATAGTTTATCAGCCCTGCTGTATTCAACTCTGTGAGAGTTGATCGGCCAGGACCTGGTGAAAGGGGACAACAGGGAAATTGAGATGTTGAATATCTGACTCATTGACAGGTCACTGACAAAAACTGTGCATTTGTAAATGAAGGGTGAATAATGACAAGATGCGAGACTATGAGCATTGATTTTATTCCCAGACATTGTTGGTGCTAATGCTTATCAAGATCTTGGGTTCTTCATGTTCCACACATTCCCACTCCAACCCCTGTCCCACCCCAGCAAACCCCACAACACAAGATGTCCTGAAGTTGTTCTGTGACATTCTTGACCCTCGGCACTGTTGAGACAATATGCATCCTGGACTCTGGTTATTCAGAACTGATGATTTTGAAAGAGTCAGTCAGTCATGTTAGCTTTGTGCATGCTGCCATTTGAAGTTAACACAGCACTGCATTAACTTTATAAACAAGAAATGAAACCAGAAACGAAATACTGGAGAATTGGGGCTCAATGTCCATTTGAGTGCAGCATTTATTCACCAGATTGATAGCTGGACAACAAGGGTTCAAATGTGAGGGGCTGTGATGACGCAAACCCATGGTTCAATTCCTTGAATTAAGAAGGGTCTGAGATGAGTAAAGTTTTCCAGAGAATAATGGAAACGTCTGGCGATGAATGGGCCGAAAGGCATCTTGTTGCCTCTTGCTTTAAGGTGAGAAAAATCATCTGAAATTTTGTCAATGGCCTAAAACTTTTCCAAGAGTGAAATGAATGAACAATGCCTCACATTTCTCTACATTATACTGCACAGACTATTTTGTCCTCTTTTACTCACTGAACCTGCCCTTTCTCTTCTCAGCGCTCCTACGTCCTCCTTGCCTATTACTGTCAACTTAATATTGTGTTATGATCAAAGGTAATGCATGATCCCATTATCTAAGTCATTGCGAGAAATTATGTCTGTATCGCCAGAAATGATCCTTGTGTCACTGACTAATACCAGACTGACATTATGGTAATGACATGTTTACTCCTGCTCTCTGTTTTTTGTCCTCTATCAGTCCTCAAGCCAAGTCCCATTTCCACATCTCGACGGCCCTCATTGACAACATTGACCCCCCTCTCAATCATTTCCAGAATTGTACATTTCTGCATCCTTGTGTGTGACCTCACTCTCTGACCTCACTCCTCCATCTCGCTTGAAACTGTTCTATCCCATCATCCTTCAGATGTTTTAGGTTTCTTCTCTGTACATGTGCAGTACACTGCAGGTGAACAGAGAATATCTCATCCCGATGTCTTGCTGTAGGGATCATGTGTGATTTAGAGTCAGCTCTGAGATATGTCCAGGGTGCTGTTACCCTGGTAAGAGGTTCTGTATTGATTGGAGCTTATGTAACCGTTGAGGGCATTTTTCAGTGAGTTATTTTTACCTGCTTCAATTATTGCCTTGTGTGGAGAAATTATGTTCGAATCAGACACTGTCTGTGCTCAAGGTGAGGAATTGTATTGCGATGATGTTTTCATTAATACCGACAGTGTGTCGTCAGCATTAACCAACGATGATCCCTTCACAGAATAGTCGTTGGTAACCATGGAAAACACATCCCAGGGTTGAGGTGAATGTTTCTCAGAGAGACACTCAACAACTGGGATTTAATTTCCAAATGATCAAAGTCAATGGGAGGACGACACTGGAATGTAATGAGAGTTCGATAGATGGTGTAGTGCTGTCAATGCTGGTTGAGAGGGCAGCACAGAGGCTCAGTGGTTAGCCCTGCTGCCTCACAGAGAGAGCGGGTGGGTCTGGGTGGGATACCCTTTGAAGGGTCAGTGTTGACTTGGGCCCATTGGCCGGCTTCCATATTGTAAGGATTCGATTATGTTATTCAATATACATTTTCCTCTGCTTGTTCCTGACCGACTGAGATTTGCACAATCGTATAAACCACAGTTGTAAAAATAATCTGTGGCCACTGGGAGTTAACTCACCGCTGTCACCTGTTTGTTCAAATTCTTAATATAAATGAAGTGAACCACATTGTAATGTAACAGTCCCCCAGGCGATGCCAACAGGTATAAATGAAAGGCTTTGAGATTACATCACCTCGGCATTGAGTACAGAGAGATTGCCTGCGCACAGAGATTCAGGCAGAAAATGACGTTTTCATTTATTTACTTGCGGAAATTATTTTACATGACCCTTCCGATTGTAACAATCCCCGGTAAGTGCGGTACACCATTGAAATTGTGTCAATCTGTCTGATGGTGGGCTTTGGGTTCACTCTGTCACTGACAATGATATATAGATAGCTTGTGCCCAAACTTCACACAGTGGCAGAAGCTCGGTAATTTATCGTCAGATTACAGGAACCCTGTGGAATCCGTGTCATCGCAGTTTCCACAGGAATTGCCTGGGAAATTATTCATCTCTTGTGAAAACCTTCCAGAATGCCCATTTCAATCGGAGATTACGGAGAGTTTCAATGGAATTAAGGCAAGGAATCACTTTGGAAACAGAGAGCGGTGATCGTCTATGTAGAGAGTGCAATATTAGTGAGTTTGTGTTTGGTTCTGATGTTGTAGTGAATAAGCAGTGGGCTTCTCTGTGCATCTAAAATTTATAGTTAACTTGGATTTATTTGTGTAATTGCAGCAGTTTCTTTAAAGATTGCGTTTGAAGTTTGGCGATGGGCTGAATGGCTTTGTGCACGAATGAGCTTTTGTTTAGTTTTGCTGGTTGCAACCGTACATGGCATTAATGGGACCTAAAAACTTTATAGGTGAGTTCTGGAATTTTCAATTTAGGAAGAAACCCTTACTGAGAAAGGTTTACTTTCAATTTTATCATTTTTGTCATTTAGTTTTGTTCCTGTAAGACCCTGGAACTGAATGGATACACAGATCTGTGCTCGTGCAAATGAAATGAGGGTTTTAGTAAACGACATTACCTTGGAGCGAAAGTTTTGTGTTGATCACAGACAGTAGTGTTGTGACAAACAAAAAAGCTCTGAAGATATTTTTTAAAGCTGAGTATATTGATGCTCCGATGTGCGGTAGCTCCAGTCATAAATTGACTGCAATTCCAGTTGAGAATTGGCAGTCAAAAGTCATTTAACCAAGTGATAGATACAAAGATTGAATATGTTTAGAGGGCTGTGTTGTTTTGAACCGTACTGGGAGTCGGGTTTTGTGTAATATGTGAAAGTCGTGGCCTTTCGTTTCATGTATGCGTTGTTTTGAGATGAATGAGAATTATACTTCTGTGTGTTCATTGCCTTTGAATCTGCTTTATAAGTACGTAGCTTGCTTTATTCTGTTTTACCGTCATTTCTTTAGCAATAAATTTCATTTTTTAATGAATGCAATATTTGCAGCATTGTGTGTTTACGATACAGCAAGAGATCACTTTGTTAAATCAACACAAACATGTGTCATCAGCTTGGATTTCTGTCAAGGATCTAGGCGTGTTCTATAATTAATCACCTGATATCAAAACAGAAGGGAGTCTGTTAAACACTTAGACTGTCTAAAACTGATAAACTACACCCAAACCTCAAATAAATTATGCCCAAACTATATCTGTTCCGATCCATCATATGCCACAGACGCTGGTCAGAGATTCACAATGAGATGTAATTCCATAGTATTCCTCCCAACATTACTACTCTCTCACTCAGAAAAGATTTTACCAGGTTTGGAATATTTGAAGTAAAGGGATAGGCTGAATACGCCGGGGCTGCTTTCCCTGGAGTGTCGTAGACTGAGGTGTTACCTTCTGCAAGTTTATGAAATCATGAGTGGCATTGAAATAAATAATACAGAAGGTCTTTTCTCTGCTAAGGAGGAGTCTAGAACTAGAGGGCATAGGTTTACGGTAAGAGGGGATAAATTTAAAAGGAACTGAATGGGCGCCTATTTCATGGTGTGGTTGTGCAATGCATTATCAGAAGAAGTGGTGGTGGCTGGGACAATTACATAATTTAGAAGGTATCTGGATGGACAGATAAATAGAAACGGTTGAGAGGGATACATGGGCAAATGAGACTGGATTAACTTAGGATATATGTTCGGCATGGATAATTTGGACTCAAGTGTCTGTTTCCATTGTATACTACTCCATGAGTCTAACCATGGCCAGAATGCTAAGAACAATCTCACAAATGTTCCATAGCAGTTGAATATCAACACTTCAAATCTGACTTAGTTTTTTGAAATGAATCCCTGGCTTTTTGTTGCAATGATAGGGTTTTGTGCGCAGGGAAATGTCTGAGATAACGTTTTGGGTTCAGTGACCCATGTTCAGATGAAGATGTTCTGAGGAAGCGTGATTCCATTCACCCTGTTTCTCTCTCCACAGATACTGCCATACTTGTTGGGTTTTGTTTTGTTTCATGATTTCAGCATTCAAAACCTTAACTTATATCATTAAAATGCTTCACTTTCAAACCTGCCTCTCGGAATGAATTCTTCGAATCACAGATCCAGACTGTATAGGAGAGAGCCTTCAGTCCATCCAGTTTGTGCCTACAAAGCTACACAAAATCTACTCTCGGCCCAGCTCCCAGCACCAGACATATAGTCTCGAATACTATGATGCTTCAAGCGTTCATCCAGGTTGTTGTTAAAGTTTATGACATTTCCTGCTTCTGCAACTCTCTCAGGCACTGAATGATCAGACATCCACCAATCTCTGGTGAACACCTCTTCCTCAGATCCCGCGAACCTCTTCCCTGTCACTTTAAAGATACGGCCCCTTGCCATCTGACAATTCCCTGCCTACCCTTAGTTAAACACAGGAGTGAGCAGCTTCAAATTG
Source organism: Chiloscyllium plagiosum (assembly GCF_037043375.1). NCBI lineage: Eukaryota > Metazoa > Chordata > Chondrichthyes > Orectolobiformes > Hemiscylliidae > Chiloscyllium > Chiloscyllium plagiosum. The sequence goes on along the minus strand of NW_028270178.1, from coordinate 30,778,935 downwards.
GGTCAGGCCATTGTTCAAACTTGACATCTGAACCTTCCCAATTGCCCCAGTTACATGCGAAAATCTTATGTTGCTATCTGTGCTGACGTAGAGAAGCTTGATCAGTAATTTCCAATTTGCATTTTACTTCCTGTTTCTTTCAGTTAATTGCCTGGTGATTTTGGTTCTTGCACGGGGAAAGTGTGGCCTCTCGAACTGCACAACGCGCTGCCTGTTGGCTATGGCAACATCGGATCTACTGTTTGTTCTCACTGACATCATACTGTGGAAACTCAAATTCTTTGGAATGCCAACATGTTTTCTGAATCTTAACGCTGTGTGCCGTCCTGTCTATGTCATGGCTCGTGCATGTACAGACTGTTCCGTCTGGTTCACTGTCCTTTTCACCTTTGATCGTTTTGTGGCCATTTACTGCCTGAAAATAAAGAAAAGATATTGGACAGAAAAAGCCTTGGCTGTGGCTTTTGCTGCAACTGGCATTCTGCTCTTTTTAAAAAGCATTCCCTTTTATTTTCACTTTGAACCTGGGAGTATAATTAGCAATGTTCGGTGGCACTGCCGAATAAAATCAAATTATTTTACAGATTCCAGGTGGCTGGGATTCAGGTGGTTTGATATCACTTTAACCCCTTTAATCCCATTCGTGTTAATTCTGTTGATGAATACTCTGACAGTAAGACACATTTTATTGATCAGTCGAGTCCGCAAGAGCCTGAGGGGTCAGAGGAAGGGAGAGGGTCACAAAGACACAGAGATGGAGAATCGGAGGAGGTCAGTGATTTCCCTCTTCACCATATCCATTAGCTTCATACTTCTGTGGACAGCGTACGGTTCAAACGTCTTGTACTTTCGCATTAAAGAAACATACCGTAGGAAATTCATTTCGATAAAGGATTTTACGTACATTTCCGAAATGCTGAGGGATTTAAGCTGCAGCACGAACACATTATTTTGTGCAATGACTCTGTCCAAGTTCAGAGCAAAGTTCAAGAATGCGGTCCAACAATTAGTTACATAAATTCTTCACTTAATGACTCAGCAAAATAACTGGGGCAGTCCCCAGGCATCTGCAGTGTTCTCAGTGCAGGAATTGCATATGTGCAGACTGAATTTCATCAACACAATCACATGGATTGAGTTGAACATCCTGCAGTGAATGGCGAGGGTTGAAGCAAGATGGGTCACCATTCACCATGCTCAGGTAAACGATGCTATCCCTTATTGACTGACGGATTGACACACGTGGAGACACACAGACAATGAGGATCGAAAGGCTATTCAGCCCTTCTAAACTAGTCCACCCGTCATTCCAGAACATCGCAGCTCATCCAATTCTAAAGTGTAATCCAAATTCCTGTCTGCTCCGGATAATGATATCAATCTCCCAGGCTTAACAAGAATACATCCACCTCAACTTTGAGGAGTATTAGGAGACCTAACAAAGGGACAGCAGGTAAGGGAACAAGGGGTAACTATCAGGTGCAGGGGAGGTTGGCAAGAGGCTGGAGGAGTTATTCCAAATGATGGACTGGCGTTGAGCGATGGACTCATCTGGAACGTTGATTCTTCACAGACAACCATGAGAATGAGTGATAATGTCCGGCAGCAGGGGTTTCTGCATTTCCCCTGCAGGGGAGGAGAGGGAGGGACAGGAACATGTCATTCCTGCATCATGATCATTGTCAGTCTCTGTCTGTTCGCTGGCAATAAACATTTTATTACAACAAAAGAAAGTCTCGGTCTGCTGGTGGTCCCTGTATCTGACTGTTTCTTGCTCCATTCACATTTGTTCATTTTTGACAGGGTTTCGTGAGTCCCCCTCATGTTTACTTCCACCACAGGGATATTGCCTTCTCACTCTCTCTCCGCCTCTTTCTGCATGTCGTTGTCTCTGTCCCTGTCTTCCTCTCTTTCTCACTCTCTTTCGCCATGTCTGCATCTCTCTCTCCCCATCTCTAAATTTCTTGCTGTCAGTCTCTCTCTGACTCTATCCCTCTACCTTAGTCTCTCTGTCTGTCTTTGTCTCTGTGTCTCACGTTCTCTCTCTCTCTGCCTCACGCTCTGTTTCTTTCTCACACATTGACCACATCGGACACGTGTTCTAGCAGTTTAACACTTGCTACCGTGAGTTGGCTCAAACCACTTCTATGTCTCTTCTTTCACTGAGTTTATCTGATGAGGTGATTTTGGAAAATACAAAATGCACTGGCGCATCCAACAATACCTTGGCATAATATTAGTTACATTTCTGTAAAAGTAGTGTCCCTTCGTCTTCTGCACTTTGACTGTCTCCCTCTCCCTCTCCCTGTCAATGTGCGGGAGTTTGTGTTTAAGTGTTTCATTTTCCGTCTGTGAGGGTCTCTGAGTGTATCTATGTTTCACTGCCTTTGTGGGAGTTTCACTCTGTGTGTGTGCCCACAGGTTTTGTCTTTGGATATGTCCATGTGACACATTGTGGATGCATTACTGCCCCCGTGTGTTGGTTTCCCTTTGTGTGTGGACCTGTAGATTTATTTTGGTGACTGCATATTGCGGTGTTTATGTGTTTGTGTATGTTAGTCAGTCTGTGTGGGAATGTTTCTGTGACAGTGAGTATGTTCGTGTGGCTGTTTGTTACTGTGACAGTGTGAATGTGTATCTGCGTGTGTTTTGATATTGCAACTGTTGTATTTGTGTCTGTGCATGCAGTGTCTGTGTGGTTAACATTCCTTTGACAATGAATTTTAGAGGGCATAGATTTAGGGTGAGAGGGGAAAGATATAAAAGAGACCTAAGAGGCAACGTTTTCACGCAGAGGGTGCGACGTGTATGGAATGAGCTGCCAGAGGAAGTGGTGGAGGCTGGTGCAATTGCAACATTTAAGAGGAATTTAGATGGTATATGGATAGGAAGGGTTAGGAGGGATACTGGCTGGGTGCTGGCAGGTGGGACTAGATTGGGTTGGGATATCTGGTCGGCATGGACGGGTTGGACCGAAGGGTCTGGTTCCATGCTGTACATCTCTATGACTCTATGACTCGACTGTCAGCATGTTGTACTGGTTGCTGACTTTGTATGTGTGTTTCTCTGACGTTCAGTGCATTATTGTGGGAGTGGGGCTGTGTCTCTAACTGCCTGTGCTGCTGTTTTAGCAGCTGCGTGTGTTGTTCAGACTGTGTTTTCCTCCCTGTCCATGTGTCAGGATCTTTCTGTGTCCCCAGCAGGATCTCTTTGTTTCCCTCTCTGTGGGCGTGTCTCTGTTCGCTTCTGATGTCGAAATATAATTGTATAATGTGGTTCTGTAACTGTGTCGAACTGTGCTCATGTGTGTAGACAAATGTTTCTGTAAGTTCTTGCATATTGATGTGCAATGTGTCTCAGTATGACTTCCGTTCTATATGTGTGTGGGGATGTGTGTGTGATTATGTGTCTGTGTGTAAATGTGTTTCTTTATTTGGGATGACTTTTTATGTGTACATGTGTGTGTTGTGTATCTCTTTGGTCTGTTTGTATATCTTAGTCTGACTGTTTTTCTGTCTGTGGATGCGTGTGCATTCTTTGTCTGGACGTAGGCGTGTTCCTATATATCTCAGTATGGTGGTATTTCTGTGTGCGTGTGTATGTGAAATTTGGGTGTGCTATTGTATCAGTGTGTAGGTGTAGTCACACAATTTAAACTGATTGTAATCCTCTGTGTGTTTGTGAGGGTGAGGGTGTGTTTCGATGTCACTCAGGATCGGGTTATACTTCTGTCTGGAGTTGGTTTCCCAGATCTCCGTTTGACTCTGTTTCTGTGTATGTTCGTGTGGTATGGGTGGAAAATGGGATATGTTCCTGCTTTTGTTTTTTCAGTATCTTTCTACGTCTCAACGTGAGTGTAATTGGCCATGTGGGTGCACATCCCTGTCTGAGTGACTTGTTTTTGCGAGTGTGTGCATGTGGGTGTCTTTCTGTGTCTCTCAGGACCTGGTTATATTTCTGTCTCGTCATAACACTCCCTCTCCTGAAAAAGGACGAATAAACCCTATAGAGGAGGCCACGGTGCACAGATTGCTCTTTATGGAGTATACGTGGGAACGTAGGAAAAATCCAAACATCAGTCTCTCCACCTCACAGCTACTGAAACCTGAACAGTTACTTCGGTTTGAAGAACTATTGTTTAACTAACTACACAAGGCAAGATAATGATTAATGAGATGCAAGGCACTAGGAATCTCAAAGGACCATGGGAACTTGGGATGCTTGCCCACTGATCCCTGAATGTCGGAGGGCAGGTTAATACAATCGTTAAGACACCACGTGCCTTGATCAGTCGCGGTGCAAATTCTTGGTTAGGGAGGTCTTTCTGGAGTTTTGTAGGACTGCATACACTCACATGAACACAAGTATTCAAAACGCTGATGAGAGGTGGAAAGGGTGGAGACCTTTTAATAAGGGGAACAGGTCAGTTAGAAGAGAGTGGAGACAATCCCTCATAGATAAAGATCCAGAAATGGTTCCCTCCAAAAACACGTCAATCTCCTCTTATGATTGGAGAAAAAAAGCTACTCAGAGTACGGTGTCACCAGCAGAGCTGATGAACTGAGCATTGACACTGTCTAATGAGCCTTGATGTTTCTCTTTGGTGCATTTCGTGTTTGTGACACATTTCTGCTCCTGAGTGTCAGTGGTGGAGGAAGTCTATGTTTGTAGTTGTGATGTCAATCAAGCAAGCTGCTTTATCCTGGGTGGTGTCATGGGTTGTGAGTGTTGATGGAGCAACATCCAAAAAGAAACTGGGGAGTATTTCGTTACACTTCTTACTTTCGCTTTGACTTTGGGGAGTCAGGAGGTAAGTTTCTTGCCGTGGTCTTCCTGGCTCTGACATCCTTTTGTAGCAATAATATTCAAATTAATTATGACCAGCTATTTATTGATGAAGTAGCTGAAGCTGTTTTGTCCGAGGACAGTACACCGTGGAATTTCTGTGGAGATGTTCTGGAGCTGAGCTAACTCTCCTCTAACAACGACAGCCACCTTCCTGTATGCCAGGTATGACAGGTACGAGCAGGGAGTGTGCCCCCGATTGTCCTTCAAGTGAATTTTAAGCGTGCCACAGGGATGTCAGGGTGTGTCACTCTCACCTCCTCTCTGGGATTCAGCTCTTGGCCCATGTTTGAAGCAAAAATGTCATACATAAACAAAAGCAGACATTTCTGGATTGCTCAGCTTGACTGGCGGCATCTGTGAAGAGATATCAGAGTTAACACTTCGGGACTTGTGATGCTTTCCCAGAACCTGTCGCAACTTGCCTTCCCAACTATTTTTGTGTCAACTGCAAATTTGGAAACAGCACATTTTCTTCCTTTCTCCAACTCATTCACATATACAGTACTTCATATGTATAGCATATAAAGTATTCAGTATTGTTATATGTTGGAGCTGAGTGTGTCTGTACAAATATTGCTGTGTATAGGAGTTGATCATGTTTGCATGGAAATATTATTGTGCATTTTATCTGTTTGTGTTTATATCTAAACATTGTTTTGCTTTGGAGTTGTTCTAGTTTAAACATAAATATCGTTAAGCATTAGAACTGCTCATTTGTAAATATAAATATGGTTGTTTCTGGAAACGGTTCCTGGTCATATTTGCTTCCTATTTTCTATTTGAGTTGCTCTTGCTTTTATATTAATATTGTTGCACCTCAGTTCTGTTCTCTTATTTTTATAGATACCATGGTGTGTTGCGGCTGCACATCTGATAAACTTATCTGATTCTGTGCTGTGAACTTCGCCCAACAGTTCCTCCAAGATCAGTTATGAATTTCATTGTTTGTTAATTTTCCCAGATGCACACCGATGTCCAACGATACATGAATTCAAACAGAAAAGGCTGTAACTGTGCAGGTTTTCTCTCTCTCTCTCCTGTAATAACCTGACCATGTGCTTCCATCGTCTTTCTTCTCCCTTTTAAAACTGCTGTTGTTTTGACTTTTTTTCCCAAAGTTCCAAAACAATGCAACAGCACATGAATCCAATTGCTGCTCCTGGAATTCGAGAAAATCACCTTCAGCACCTAAAATACCTCAAAAAAGGAGCAACTTTTACAGGCAGAGATTTTTTCCCGTCCTCCATCTTGGATTACCGTGAATCCGCTTGGGAAATAAGACAGGGCAGGTGACAGAGTGTCAGTGGGAGAACACGTTTGGACCAGCGACCATAATTCTATTAGATTTAAAATAATGATGGAAAAGGATAAACCACATCTAAAAGTTGAAGTTCTAAATTGGAGAAAGGCCAATTTTGACAGTATTAGGCAAGAACTTTTGAAAGCTGATTGGAGGCAGATGTTCACAGGTAAAGGGTCGGCTGGAAAATGGGAAGCCTTCAGAAATGAGATAACGAGAATCCAGAGACAGTATATTTCTGTTAGGGTGAAAGGAAAGGCTGGTAGTTATAGGGAATGCTGGATGACTAAAGAAATTGAGGGTTTGGTTTAGAAGAAGAAGGAAGCATAGATCGAGTGAATTCTTAGAAGAGTATAAAGGAAGTAGGAGTATACTTAAGAGGGAAATCAGAACGGCAAAAAGGGGACATGAGATAGATTTGGAAAAAAGAATTAAGAAGTTTTTAAAAATACGTTAAGGACAAAATGGTAACTAGGTAGAAAATAGGGCCCCTCAAAGATCAGCAATGTGGCATTTGTGTGGAGACACAGACAATGGGGAGATTCTAAATGAGGATTTTGCATCAGTATTTACTGTGGAAAAGGATATGGAAGATATCGACTGTAGGAAAATAGATGGTGACATCTTGCAAAATTTCGACATTACAGAGGAGGAAGTGCTGAATGTCTTGAAACGGGTAAAGGTGGATAAATCCCCAGGACCTCATTAGATGTACCCGAGAACTCTGTGGGAAGCTAGAGAAGTGACTGCTGAGCCTCTTGCTGAGATATCTGTATCATCGATAGCCACAGGTGAGGTGCTGGAAGACAGGAGGTTGGCTAACGTGGTGCCACTGTTTAAGAAGGGTGGTAAGAACAAGCCAGGGAACCATAGACTAGTGAATCTGTTGGGCAATTTGTTGGAGGGAATCCTGAGGGACAGGATATACATGTATTTGGAAAGGCAAGGACTAATTAGGGATAGTCAACATGGCTTTGTGAGTGGGAAATCATGTCTCACAAACTTGATTGAGTATTTTGAGGAAAAAACAAAGAGGACTGATGAGGGCAGAGCGGTTGATCTGATCTATATGGACATCAGTAAGGCTTTCGACAATGTTCCCCATGGGAGATTTGTTAGCAAGGTTAGATCTCACAGAATACAGTGAGAACTAGCCATTTGGATGCAGAACTTGGCTGAAAGGTAGAAGACAGAGTGTGGTGGTGGAGGGTTGTTTTTCAGACTGGAGGCCTGTGACCAGTGGAGTGCCAAAAGTGTCGGTTCTGGGTCCTCTACTTTTTGTCATTTACATAAATGATTTGGATGCGAGCATAAGAGTACAGTTAGTAAGTTTGCCGATGACACCAAAATTGGAGGTGTAGTGGACAGCGAAGAGTGTTACCGCAGATTACAACAGGATCTTGACCAGATGGGCCAATGGGCTGAGAAGTGGCAGATGGAGTTCAATTCAGATAAATGTGAGATGCTGCATTTTGGGAAAGCAAATCTTATCAGGACTTATACACTTAATGGTAAAGTCCTAGGGTGTGTTGCTGAACAAAGAGACCTTGGAGTACAGGTTCATAGCTCCTTGAAAGTGGAGTCACAGGTAGATAGGATAATGAAGAAGATGTTTGGCATGCTTTCCTTTATTGGACAGAGTATTAAGTACAGGAGATGGGAGGTCATGTTGTGGCTGTACAGGACATTGGTTAGGCCACTGTTGGAATATTGCATGCAAGTCTGGTCTCCTTCCTATCGTAAAGCTGTTGTGAAACTTGAAAGGGTTGAGAAAAGATTTACAAGGATGTTGCCAGGATTGGAGGATTTGAGCTATAAAGAGATGCTGACCAGCCCGGGGCTGTTTTTCCTGGAGCATCGGAGGCTGAGGGGTGACCTAGTAGAGATTTACAAAATCATGAGGGGCATGAATAGGGTAAGTCGTCAAAGATTTTCCCTTTTGTCGGTGAGTCCAGAAGTAGAGGGCATAGGCTTAGGGTGAGAGGGGAAAGATATAAAAGAGACTATGAGGCAACGTTTTCATACAGAGATGGTACGTGTATGGAATGAGCTGCCATAGAAAGTGGTGGAGGCTGGTACAATTGCAACATTTAAGAGGCATTTGGATGGGTATATGAATAGTTAAGGTGTGGAGGGGTATGGGCCGGGTGCTGGCAAGTGGGACTAGGTTGGGTTGGAATATCTGGTCGGCATGGACTTGTTGGACCGAAGCATGGAAACACACTGTACATCTCTATGACTCTATGCACATGTTCATGTTTGAATAATTTTCCGTTTCTGAAGTGTTTACGTTTATACATGAAAATGGTTGCATATTAAAGTTGGAATGAAACTGTTCATCTTTCTGTACATCAATTGTGTTTTAGAATTGTTCACATTCATTTTTAAATATTGTGCATGAGAACTGTTCATGTCTGTATGTAAATATTGTTGTGTACTGGATCTGCTCCAGTTTACATATCAAAGTTGTGAATTGTAATTTTTTAAATGGATGCAATATTTGCACATTGTGTGTTTACGATACAGCAAGAGATCATTTTGTTAAATCAACACAAACAAGGTTATGTGTCATCAGCTTGGATTTCTGTCAAGGATCGAGGCGTGTTCTGAAATTAATCACCTGATATCAAAACAGAAGTGAGTCTGTTAAACACTTAGACTGTCTAAAACTGATAAACTACACTCAAACCTCAAATAAATTGTGCCCAAACTATATCCGTTCAGATCCATCATATGCCACAGATCCCGATCAGAGATTCTCACTGAGATGTAATTCCATATTAATCCTCCCAACATGACTACTCTCTCACTGTGCACCAGGCCAACAAAAAACAAAAACAAATTCCCACACACCCTGCCAGTCCTGTAACACTGGAACTACATGAGGCACTGGCTGTCTCCCAGCTGCGATTTTGTGCCGAGTCCTGGTCATCAGCCTGCAGTGAGGACGGAATTGTACTAAGGAGAGCATAGAAGAGATTTACAAGAAGCAAAATGGATAGTGTTTGGGTCAACTCTTAAACAGAGTTGAATGAGAATTGAGGTTATTGAGATATACAAAATAAGGAGGCTCTTGAATGGGGACTTCTCTACCCAAACGCATGACCATTTACCAGGAGATGCAGAGAGTGAATAATTGATGGAAGCTATGTAGGGGACTTGAGGCGTACCATTTCATTCAGAAGGTGATGGTGCATTTGGAATTCATTTCCCTGTTTGGATAGTGGCTTGAAGTGGCAACCCTCAATCATTTAAAGGGAACTTGGATCTGCCCTGAGGTGTAGAAACTTTCAACGCTGTGGTCGAGGTGCTGGAAAATGGGATTAGAGCAGTAGCCAGTTTACTCAATTGATGCAGATATGAATGAACTCTTTCAATGCCATAACTTTCCTGCAGTTCTGTTGGATTGAAGAAAGACTGAGGATTGTTAGAGTGGATTCACTCGGTGGGCAGAATGGGCTGTTTCTGCGTTGTCCATTTCCAATATTTTAACACTGCGAAGTGTTAAATTGAATTTCAGATGACTGTAGCTAATTTCCAGTTGTTTTCCTGAAGAAGTTTTTGTGGCTTCATATTTTGTGGCTGCATGAAACTGTTTTGCTCCGGGAGGAATATTATTAACTAAGTTTAGAAGATAAGAAATAATCAATTCATTAGGTTAATATTGCTTACCTTATTTAGGTATTCTTATTACAAAGTAAAATTTAAAAAAAAAGACGTGTCATGAAATCGTGTTCTGTGAATGAACTGCTGAGTATTTGTATTATCACTTCCCATGTTAATTTCACCTGACATGATTAGAACACAATAGAGAATCAGAGTGACCTGATTATTTTATAACGACATATTTTATTGCACAATGGATTGGAGCCGCAAAATTCATTATTTGGAGTAGTGAACTGACTGCTTTGTTTTGCATTATGTCGCTTATTCAAAAAGTTTCAACAAGCCTATCCCCAAGAGTATTTCAGTCAGACAATGCAGAGAACGCTATAAAATTATCATATCTACTGATTTGCATTTGGCATTATCTGTTCACTGAATTTACAAGCAAAAATGGAACATTTTCGAAATATGACAAGGAATGGTTCACTTCCAGAAACAGACTCTGCGGGATTCCATGAGTTAACAGATCCTCAATTTAACATCACAGATAATGGTTTGTACCTTCAATGATGAAACCAAACTTTCTCGGCTCTGTTAGCATCCTCCGTCAAATCACTCCCCAGTCTCATGTTTTTGTAATATATTGATCAGAACATTCCAGGCAAACGTATTTGGAAGACGGGAAAGACTGTGGCTGTCAGAGCTCCTCCCTTAGTTGTGGCACTTTACGTGTCAGAGATGACTTTCTCGAATTCCTGGAAGACTATTGTTTTATAAATTGGTGCATTGTTTTGGAAATTTGGGGAAAAGAAATAACAAAGCAAGGCAATTTAAAAAGGAAGAAGATAGACGAAGTTGGAGACCACGTGGGCAGCGAGATAGATAGATAGATAGATAGATAGATAGATAGATAGATAGATAGATAGATAGATAGATAGATAGATAGATAGATAGATAGATAGATAGATAGATAGATAGATAGATAGATAGATAGATAGATAGATAGATAGATAGATAGACAGACAGACAGGCAGATAGACAGGCAGATAATTACTGCTGTCTGATGCAGCAGTGAATCCGCACATCTACTGCTTCGGTTTTTGAATCCATGTGTTTCTGGCCATCGGAGTGCATCTGGGTAAAAAACAGCAAAAATCACAGCTGCCCTTGGAGGAACACGTGTATAAGAGTTCACAGCACTGGAGCAGATAAGAGCATGGTTTTTAACTGTAACCTTGCTGCCTTTTTTTGTGTCAGTCTACAACAGTGAGTCGAGCGAGTTCATTTTTGTCCATGTGTTTTATTGAGGTCTGTCTCTTGATTAAGGTGTAAAAGTATAAGTCATTGGCAATACGTTAGCCCGGAGACGTGTCTTTTAGAGCTCTAGGGCTGTGGTATTTTCTGGGTCAGTAGATTATTGAGGTGAAAAGATGACTTTTAGTGGACTGATAAACTTTTCCTGTCAGATGTGGGAGGTTCGGGAAAGCTTCCATTTACTGAAGATTATGCCTAAGTCTGTTTGTTTGTGAATCCTGTCAAGTCGCCATGGATCGATTGGAGAAACAGAGGTAAAGAAGTATTTACAGGAGGTAGAGGGGTGTGACGGCTAGCATTTACAGGAAGATTGGAAAGCCACAGATACAATCATGTAGATGGGACACCTCCAGGAAAGGTTGGACAAAGAGGTGGATAGTACAGGAGTCTCTGGTGGCTATTGCCATCTTTAACAAGTGTGGTGCTTTGGAAAATGTCAGGGGTGATGGACTCTTAGAGAATGTGGCATCAACAGCCAGGTTGCTGGCACCAAGACTGGCTGTAATGTATAACAGGGGCACGCCAGGGTCCAAATGATCAGTTGAGATAAGGCTCTGTCTAGTCAGAGGCACAAACAGACGTTTCTTTGACAAACATTGAGAAACCAGAATGGAATGTTGCCTCGCTGATGCCTAGATCAAGGATATCTCTGAGACGGTGCAGAATGTTCTGAAAGAGGAGAGGGACCAGCAGGACGTCATGTGCACAGTGGAACTAATGACATATGAAGGGAAAAGGATAAAATTCAGAATGTGGAATATCAGAAGTTCGTCAGTAATTGAAAAGGAGGTGCTTGGTGGGAGTGATTTTGGATTACTCTTGGTGCCACGAGCTAGTGAGTGGAGGAATTGGAGGATGGAGAAGATGAATATGTGGTCGAGGAGCTGGTGTCACAGAGAAGAATATACACTTTGGTATCATTGGAATCTCTTCTGGCATAGAAGTGACCTATATAAGGAGGACGGATTGAACCTGAATTGAAAGGGGACTAATACATTGGCAGGGAGATTTGGTAGAGGTGCTCAGGAGGATTTCAACTGAGAAGGTTGTGGAGTTTTGGGAATGCGGGCAGTGTGTGGGACCCAGGGAGATAATGAGGATAGAAATGAATCTGACATTGATGCATTTGCAAAATGGAAGAGGTCAAACAGTCAGGGCAGGCAAGAGCAAAGCAGCGAACGAGGTAGGACTGATAAATTAAACTGAGGTTATTGCAATACAAGCGGACCAACAGGGAAAGCAGGTCAACTTCGGGATGGTTAGGAAGATGGAATAGGGATATCATAGCAGTTAGAAAGACGTGGCTCAGGGGAGGACAGTTCTGGCAGGTAATGCTATAGAATACAAAGGCTGTTGTAAGGAAAGAAAGGGAGCTACGAGAAGAGGGGAATTTGTGTTTTTGATAATAGTTAACATTACAGCTGTAATGAGACAGGATATTCTGCGATTATGTCTAGGGAAGATATTTGTGTGGAACTGAGAATTAAGAAAAAGATGATCACCTTATTGGGATTGTATTATTGACCCGGGAATGGTAAGTGGGGAGTCGAAAAAAATTGCAAGGAGATGTCAGTTATCTGTAAGAATAATAGAGTGGTAATAGTAGGGATTTATAATGTTTCAAACATAGCCTTGGACTGCCAGAATGTTAAGGATTGAGATCGAGAGGACATTGTGTACAAGAAAATTTTCTGTTTCAGTATGCAGATGTAGGTACTCGTGCAGGCTCAAAACTTGACTTACTCTCAGGAAATAAGGCAGGCTAGATGACTGAGGTGTCAGCGGGGAGCACTTTGTTGCCAGCAACCATAAATCTATTCGCTTAAATTTTGGCCAATTTTGAAAGTGCCTGGCCAGAACTTTCAAAGGTTGACTGCAGGGAAATGTTTGTAGGTGAAGCAGTGGTTAGAAAGTGGGAAGCCTTCTAAAATGAGCTAACAAGGGTCCAGAGACAGTATGTTCCTGTTCGGCTGAAAGGCAAGACTAGTAGGTGCAGGAATGCTGGATGATGGTAAAAATGAGGTTTTGGTAAAAAGAAGGACAATTATGTCAGGGATAGACTGCAGAGATCGAGTCAATACTTATAAGAATATGAAGGGAGTAGGAGTATACTTAAGAGGGAATGGATGTAGGTTTGCACACTGAGCTACAAGGTTCATTTTCAGACATGTCGTCACCATACAAGGAAAAATAATCAGTGAGCCTCTGAATGAAGCACTCTTGTTGTCGCTGGCTTCCTATGTATATGTTTAAGTTTCCTTGGGTGGGTAATGACATTTCCTGTGGTGACATAATTTCCTATAGTGATGTCATTTCCTGTTTTTTTTAAGGGTTGGTAATTATTCTCAAAATTCGTCAACTTCAGAGGGAAATCGGCAGGGCAAAAAGCGGACATGAGATAGCTTTGCCCAAAAGGGTTAAGGAGAATCCAAATGCATTTCCTAAATATATTAAGGACAGAATTGTAACACAGGAAAGAATAGGACTCCTGAAGCATCATATGGCAGGCTGTGTGTGGAAATGCAGGAGATGTGAGCAATAGTAAACGAGCAATTTGCATCTTTGCTTAATACGCAGAAAGACATGGTTGGTACAGAATGTAGGGAAACATTCCCATATTACATCAGAAGCAATCCTGGATATCTTAAAAATCATGAGGTTGGATAAATTCCCAGGACCTGATGAGGTGTCCTCTCAATCTCTTTGGGAAACCAAGGAAGTGATTGCTGTGGGACTTGCTGAGATATTTGTATCATTGACAATAGGTGAGGTGCTGGAAGACTGGAGGTTGGCAATCATGGTGCCAGTATTTAAGAAAGGTGAGAAGGTACAGCCAGGGCAGTGTAGACTGGTGAGCCTGACATTAGTGGTGGACAAGCTGTGAGAGTGAATTTGCGGGGACAGGATTTACATGTATTTGGAGTGGCAAGGACTGATTAGGGGCAGTTAACATGCCTTTGTACATGCGATATCATGTCTCACCAACTTAACTGAGTTTTTTGAAGAAGTATCATTGAGGATTGATGAGGCAGAACAGTGGACGTGATCGATATGGACTTCAGGAAGGTGTTCAAACTGGTTTGTTATGATAGACAAATTCGCAAGGTTAGCTGGCATTGAACTCAGGGAAACCCAGCTATTTGGATACAAAACTGGCTTGTAGGTGGAAGACAGAGGGTGATGGTGTCGGCTCGCATTTCAGACTGGAGGCCTATGACCAGTGGTGTGTAAGTGGAATTGATGCTGGATTCACAGCTTTTTGTCATTGATATAAATGATTTGAAATTGACAACTTACATTCTAGTTCGTAAGTTTGCGAATGACACAAAATATAAAGTGAGATTTTACAGGAAAGAAAGTTGATGACATGAACCAATGATCGGAGGAGTCGCAGATAGAGTTTAATTTAGATGAATGTGAGGTCCTGCTCTTTGAAAGGCAAATCAAAGCAGGGAATACACAGTTATTGGCATGGTCCTGGGCATTGTTGCTGAACAAGGAGACCTTGGAGTGCAAGATCATAGATCATTGAAAATGGTTTCTGAGATAGAGAGGTTGTTGAAGACGATGTTTGGTATACTTTGCTTTATTGATCAGAGCATTGAGTATAGGAATTGGGAGATCATGTTGTGGCCGTGCAGGACATGGGTTAGGCCACGTTTTGAATATTGTGTTCCGTTCCATTCTCCCTCTAAGAATGTTGGAACATTTGAAAATGTTCAGAAGGATGTTGCCAGTGTTGAAATATTTGAAGTATAGGGATAGGCTGAATACAGTGAGGCTGTTTTCCCTGGAGTGTCGTGGGCTGAGGTGTAACCTTATGCAGGTTTATGAAATCATGAGAGGCATTGAAAGTAGTGACAGAGAGGGTCTTTTCTCTGTTATGGGAGAGTCTAGAACTAGAGGGGATAAGTTTAAGATGAGAGGGGATAGACTTAAAAGGAACTGAAGGGGTACCTATTTCACACAGGGCATGGTGCGGCTGTGGAATGAATTACCAGAAGAAGTGGTGGTGGCTGGGACAATTACAAAATTTAAAAGATATCTGGATGGGTAGATAAATAGAAAGGGTTGAGATGGATACATGGGCAAATGAGACTGGATTAATTTAGGATATGTGTTCGGCATGGATAATTTGGACTCAAGTGTCTGTTTCCATTCTATACTACTCCATGTGTCTAACCATGGCCAGAATGCTAAGAACAATCAAACAAATGTTCCATAGCAGTTGAATACCAACACTTTAAATCTGACTTCGTTTTTTGAAATGAATTTCTGCCTTTTTGTTGCAGTGATAGGGTTTTGCGTGCAGGGAGAAATCTGATATGACGTTTTGAGTTCCGTGACCCATGTTCAGATGAAGATGTTCTGATGAAGCGTGATTTCACTCACCCTGCTTCTCTCTCCACAGATACTTGTTGCATTTGTTCTGTTTCATGTTTTCAGCATTCAAAGCCTTAATTTATTTCATTACAATGCTTCACTTCCAATCCCTCTCAGAACTAATTCTTAGAACTATAGAACCAGACTGTAAAGGAGGAGGTCTTCGGTCCATCCAGTTTGTGCTAACAAAGCTACACAAAATCTACTCTCGTCCCAGCTCCAAGCTCTATACTCATAGTCTCGAATATTATGATGCTTCAAGCGTTCATCCAGATAGTTTTTAAACTTTGTGACATTTCCCGCTTCCACAAATCTCCCAGGCACTGAATTAGTGGACACCCACCACTCTCTGGGTGAATGCCTCCACCTCAGATCATGAAAGCCTCTTCCCTTGCACCTTTAAGATATGCGCACCCCGCCACCACCCCCACCCCCCCCCCCCCCCCCCCCCCCCGCCATCTGACAATTGCCTGCCAACCATTAGTTAAACACAAGAGTGAGCAGCTTCAAAATGGGTCAGGCCATAGGAGCTATCATGTTCAAACTCGATGTCTGAATCTTCCCAACTGCCCCAGTTATGTGCTAAGATCTTATATTGCTATCTATGCTGATGATGAGAAGTTTGATCATTAATTTCCAATTTGCATTTTACTTCCTGTTTCTTTCAGTTAATTAGCTGGTGATTTTGGTTCTCACACGGGCAAAGTGTGGCCTCTCTAACTGCACAACGCACTGCCTGTTGGCTATGGCAACGTTGGGCCTACTGTTTGTTCTCACTGACAGCATACTGTGGAAACTCAAAATCTTTGGCATGCCAACGTGTTTACTGGATCTCACCGCTGTGTGCCGTCCTGCCTATGTCATGGATCGTGCAGCCACAGACTGTTCCGTCTGGTTCACTGTCCTTTTCACCTTTGATCGTTTTGTGGCCATTTGCTGCCTGAAAATGAAGAGAGAATATTGGACCGAAAAAGTCTTGGCTGTGGCTATGTCTGCAACTGGCATTCTGCTCTTTTCAAACAAGCATTCCCTTCTATTTTCGGGTTGAACCTTGGAGTATAATTAACAATGTTCGGTGGCACTGCCAAATAAAGTCAAGTTATTTTACAGATCCCAGGTGGCTGAGATTCAGATGGTTTGATATCATTTTAACCCCTTTCATCTCATTCGTGTTAATTCTGTTGATGAATACTCTGATGGTCAGACAGATTTTATTGATCAGTCGAGTTCGCAAGAGCCTGAGGGGTCAGAGGAAGGGAGAGGGGCACAAAGACACAGAGATGGAGAATTGGAGCTCAGTGATTTCTCTCTTCACCATATCCATTAGCTTCATACTTCTGTGGACAGTGCACGGTTCAAACATCTTGTACTTTAGCATTCAAGGAACATATCGCTGGAACTACAGTTCTATAAAGGATTTTACATACATTGCAGAAATGCTGAGAGTTTTAAGCTGCAGCACGAACACATTATTTTGTGCAGTGACAATGTCCAAGTTCAGAGCGAAGTTCAAGAATGCAATGCAATAACTGGTTACATAAATTCTTCACTTAACGAGTCAGCAAAAAAACTGGGAGATGTCCGCAGGCACCTGCAATGTTCCCAGTGCAGCAAACTGCATACGTGCAGACAGAATTTCATCACAACAATCACATGGATTGAGTTGAACACCCTGCAGTGGCGAGGGGCGAAGCAAGATGGGTCACCATTCACCACGGTCAGGCACACGCTGCTATCCCTGATGGACTGACGGATTGACACACATAGAGACAGACAGACAATGAGGAAAAGTAGTCCATTCAGCCCTTTGAATCTGGTTCACTCGTCATTCCAGAACATCATGGTTCATCCAATTCTAAAGTGTAATACACATTCCTGTCTGTTCCTGACATTGATACCAACCTCCCAGGCTTCACAAAAATCCATCTACCTCCACTTTAAGAAATATTTGAAGACGTAACAAAGGGACAGCAGTGAAGGAAAAAAGAGGTAACTGTCAGGGGCAGGGCATGGTGGAAAGAGGCTGGAGGAGTGATTCCAGATGATGAACTGTCTGTGAGTGATGGATTCAACTGGAACATTGAGTCTTCACGGGCAGCCCTGTGAATGAGTGATAAAGTCCGCAGCAGGAGTTTCTGCATTTCCCCTGTAGGGGAGGAGAGCGAGGGACAGAAACAGCCCCTTCTGCACCATGATCAATGTCAGTCACTGTCTGTTAGCTCGCAATAAACATTTTATTACAACAAGAGAAAATCTCCTTGTGCTGGTGATCCCCGATCTGAATTGTTTCTTGCTCCATGCACATTTGTTCAGTTTTGACAGTGTTCCATGAGCCCTCTAATGCTTACTTCCACCACAGGAATATTGCCTTCTCTCTCTTTCCGCCTCTTTCTGCATGTCGTTTTCTCTGTCCCTCTCTTTCGCTATGTCTGCATCTCTCTCTCCCAATCTGTAAATGTCTTGCTGTCAGTCTCTCTCTGGCTCTATCCCTCTATCTCTGTCCCTCTGTCTGTCTTTGTCTCTGTGTCTCATGCTCTCTCTGCCTCTGCCTCACACTCTGTTTCTTTTTCTTTCATTGACCACATCAGACACGTGTTCTCTCAGTTTCGCACTTATTCATAGGAATTAGCTCAAAGCACTTCTATATCTCTTCTTTCACTGAGCTTATCTGAGGAGGTGATTTTGGAAAATACAAAATGCACTGGCGCATTCAACAATATCTTGGCATAATATTAGTTACATTTCTGTAAATGAAGTGTCCGTTCATCTTCTGCACTTTGACTGTCTCCCTCTCTCTCCCTGTCAATGTTAGGGAGTTTGTATTTACGTGTTTCACTTTCTGTCTGAGGGTCTCTGTGTGTATCTATGTTTCACTGATTTTGTGGGAGTGTCACTCTGTGTGTGTGTGCACAGATTTTGTGTTTGGATATGTCCATGTGACACATTGTGGATGCATTACTGCCCCCGTGTGTTGGTTTCCCTCTATGTGTGGACCTGGAGAAGTATTATGGTGACTACATATTGCAGAGTTTATGTGTTTGGGTATGTTAGTCAGTCTATGTGGGAATGCTTCTGTGATAGTGAGTATATTTATGTGGCTGTTTTTTACTGTGACAGTGTGATTGTGTATCTGCGTGTGTTTTGACATTGCATCTGTTGTGTTTGTGTCTGTGTATGTGTGTGTGGTTACATTCCTATGTCAGTGCTTTTTTTTGTGTTTGCGTTTGTGTGTGGGTGTTACTGTTAGCATGTCATGATGGTTGTTGACTCAATATGTGTGTTTCTCTGACGTTTAGTGCATTATTGTGGGAGTGGGGCTGTGTCTCTAACTGCCTGTGCTGCTACTTAAGCAGCTGCGTGTGTTGCTCAGATTGTGTTTTCCTCCCTGTCCATGTGTCAGGATCTTTCTGTACCCCCAGCAGGATCTCTGTTTGCCTCTCTGTGGGCGTGTCTCTGTTCGCTTCTGAGTGTCACTCGATGTCTATATAGAATTGTATGTGTGGTTCTGTAACTGTGTTTTACTCTGCTCATATGTGTACAAACGTTTCTGTAAGTTTTTTGCATGTTGATGTGCAATGTCTCTTGGTATGACTTTAAATTTATATGTGGGTGGGAATATGTGTGTGATTACGTGTCCGCCTGTAAATGTGTTTCTTTATTTGGAATGACATTTTATGTGTGTATGTGTGTGTTCTGTATCTCTGTTGGTCTGTTTGCATATCTCTGTATGACTGTATTTCTGTCTGTGGATGTGTGTGCATTCTTTGTCTCTACATAAGCATGTTCCTATATCTCTCAGTATTGCGGTATTTCTGTGTGGCCGTGTGTATGTAAAGTTTGGGTGTGTTAATGTATCAGTATGTTGGTGTAGTCACACACTTTAGTTTGATTGTTTTCCTCTGTGTATTTGTGAGGGTGAGGGCGTGTGCATATGCCCCTTAGGATCAGGTAATATTTCTGTCTGGAGTTGGTTTCCCATATCTCCGTTTGACTGTTTCTGTGTATGTTCCTGTGTCGTGGGTGGAGGATGAGATGTGTTCATGTTTTTTGTTTATCAATATCTTCCAATGTCTCAACCTGAGTGTATTTGGGCGTGTGTGTGTGTACTTTTATGTCTGAGTGGCATGTTTTTGCGAGTGTATGCGTGTGGGTGTGTTTCTGTGTCTCTCAGGACGATTAGGCCGACCCCACTGTGTCTCTGTCATTGACCCAGTTTCAATTGCCCTGGAGGGTCACTCTCTCACTGTGGAGAGGCAACTGGTGGTGAGTTTAACTTGGGCGCCCCGACAGGGTTGGGAACGCAGGACCTTCTGGTTACCTCGTCTGGTATGAGTAACACTGCCCCCTGCTGTTAGATCTGTATCACAAAGCAGCCGTCCAGCTAACTGAGAATCAGATAATCTCTGCAGTGCAGATGGAGACCATTTGTACTATTGAGTCTGCACTGTCCCTCGGAGGATCATCCCACCCAAACCGACCCTGTAACCTGCATTTCCCATGGCCAACCCCACTCCAACCTGCACCTCCCTGGACACTAAGGATAATTATGTTAAGTTATCCTTCTGTAGTTCCTAACAGTTACGCTTCTCCTGTATTATCGTATTGTAGTCACGATTTGGAGGCGCCGGCGTTGGACTGGGGTGCACAAAATTAAAAATCACACAACATTAGGCTATAACCTGGTGTTGTGTGTTTTTCAACTTTATTGTATTATCGTAATTGTATTATCGTAAATCGTTGATATTTCAGGGGGTAGGTGCAGCTTGTTTCGCTCAGTTCAGACAGTGGCTGCTGATTCCTCCTCCTGGCTGATGCAGTCCCTTGTGCCTTTACGTCTTTCAAGTCATTGTGAGACTGTCAGAAATAACAGAATGAATAGGAACAGGAGCAAATTGTCCCAGAAACAACAATCTGCCATTTGTGCAGTGGCGCGGGGTGGCCAGCAGAGTGTGTCATTGCATCACTTTAAACACGAGAGGGACAGACACAAGAGAGTCAGTAACATTGGTTCATAAGATTGTAATTAGTTAATTAATTCAAGCTTGTCTCCAGGACAAACGGTGTCCCATTGCAGACAGAGGTGGGAACACAGACACATCAGCATTGTATCAATTTAATCACAAGAAGAACAGAGAGACAGATAGGCAGAGGGGGATTGAACCCCATTTCAAGTGATGCAGCCCCCAAGACAACAGGGAGCCCATTGCACAGAGATAAAAACACACAGACACACTGAGACACTAACACACACTTATATATGGACAGATACAGAGGCAGAAACACAGGCAACATTTGCTGATATCGTCGGGTAGAAGTTGACATTTTTAATTTTTGTTCATTTTTTTCAATAAACTGCTATCAATTTGAACAATCGACCTGTAGAATCACTTGTCCATTTGTAAAATGTATTGAAGCATTTACTGAGGAAATGTTGAGAAATTGGTATAGTCACGTGATGCCTCTCATGACATGACACCAGATTATAGTCTAACAGGTTTATTCAAAATCACAAGCTTTCAGAGCACTGCTTCTTTGTCAGGTCAGGGGGAGGCGATCGATGTGATGGGGGATTAATCCCCCCCCACCCCCCCGGAGAACTGGGCGATCGATGTGATGGGGGATTGATCCACCCACCTGGAGGACTGGGCAATCTTGTCAGTCCATGTTATTGAGGGAGGTAACTACTGCCTCCCAATTCCGCTGTTGCCAGGTAAAGTTGGTAAACGTGAAAGCTTGAGCTATGTGGGGCTCAACACAATTCAACAGAGTTTGCACGGGCAAAGGATTGTTTCCTTCTCGAGGCACTTCCGCAGATGATTCCCACGTGTCCTTAAGACAGCTGACGACATCAAGAAGGATTTCCCGTTTCTTTTGAAGGCATCAATTGACCTCCCTAAAGTCGCTATGCTGCCTGGCCCCAGTTGAGATGACCTGCATAGCTCGGTTCTGGAGCCACTCGTCCCAGGGGGATATTTCCCTGACCCCGCTGCTACTCTGTGAGTTCCTTGATCCAATCCTCATTTTCTTGGCAAGGACTGAAAAGGAATCCTGAACAGCTGCCCAGGAGGTGCCATATGCAACTCTGAGTCTGAGAGGAACATCCCCAAGTAACGGCTCATAAACCTGGCAGTTTTGGACCAGCCAGTTATGGAAGGGGATAGGCTTCTTCAGTGGGTTTGGAGCCCCATTGATCAAGCTTCTAACCTCAGAGGGGGAACAAGACTTCAGGACAGCCATATCACCGACCATCAGTCAGAGTAGTTGGGTGACGGGAGGTGTGGAACTATAAGGTTCGTTTGCATCACAGGCAGTGAAGAGCATTCTCGATGCCATATCCAGATGATGCATTCAATCTGACTGCCAGCTGCATCATAGGGGGTTGGGTAGAATCAGGGTTGGGCTGTATGCAGGCCAGTAGTGTGGTCTACACCCTGGCAATGTGGAGGGTGAAGAATCTGGGCCTGCTGTTCTCACACAGAAAGCCAGGAGGATGTTCTCTATAACTATATCCTCCTGAGATTCAAGCCACATGGGGAAATAGCCCCAGCGAGGCACTGGAAGGTGCCTCCTCCTGTGCACCAGCATTTTCCTTTGGTTTTGATTTGGGAAGTTAATGATGCTTGACAATCTCGAACCGTTTAATGAAACAATGCATAATATAAAATTTGTTCCAAATGGGATCACTATCACCTTCCTGAGTAATTTCTTGACATTTCTTAATTTAAGTCAGAAGAGCCTCCACAGGGCCAACAGCCCTGGAAATATCCATGAAGATTACTACAAAAAGGAGTGACATACCGGGAACCTCATGATACACAGAGCACCGTATCCGTCTGTGATCCCGGTGGAACGATGGGATATCCTACGTGTTGACGTGATCTTATCACCTTTCAATGTCTTTGTTTTATTTGCTTTTCCATCTTTGGGCGGTCTTCTGGGTGCCTCACATCTGTATTTGCAGAGAGACACTGACTGCTGCCTCGATATCTCATTTCTGTAATCTACAGAGCCGTCACCCACCAAGTATGGAAAAGTGGAAACTAACTGTTACCCGCGCCCACATGCTCTAATCTACTTTAAGCGATCATTGGCTTTTCTCTTCCATCCACAAGGTTTTGAAGTCTCAAGTCGATTTCATTTGGGTAGCGACCAGTTCTTAATCTCTCTCACTGATTGGTAAGTTCAGTCTTCTCCACGATCTTCCCTCACCGATCACTAGTCTTGGCAAAGCTGGAGTGACTTGCCAGATGCCAGATGGTCTCTGTACTACACCTCCGTGAGGGGAACACCAGGCCTAGGCCCCTTTCAGCTAGGACTGCCCGCCCACTAGTTCCACTATTTCCTCCTTTGGTTTTTTTTTTCTGATCCCATATTAATTGCCTGACTACCAGATTCTGTCGAATAAGTTACTTAGTCTAAGACTTCCAGTCTTGTTTGAAGAGGCTTTATTTTTGGTGAATTCATGGAAAGGCTGCTACAG
Organism: Chiloscyllium plagiosum; assembly: GCF_037043375.1. Lineage (NCBI taxonomy): Eukaryota > Metazoa > Chordata > Chondrichthyes > Orectolobiformes > Hemiscylliidae > Chiloscyllium > Chiloscyllium plagiosum. The sequence goes on along the minus strand of NW_028270178.1, from coordinate 30,756,004 downwards.
CCTCCACTCCCTGAGCTGAACAGTCAGCCTATATTTCTACAATGATGCAAACAACTTTTCTTACATTCTGCACTTTACAATAATTCGAGACAGTGCCAGCTATCACCTTGTTGCTCAAGGAAGGAGAAGCTAACGAGCTCAAGAAGCACTCCCACTAGTGATATCCTGTGATGTACTCCCTAAATGTCGTCAAATTATTATTACACAACCTCATTATTTTTCTCCTGTAGTATTTTCCTGATATGAGGCATTCTTAATATTAAATTGAAAAGCTGAGTGCCAAGATAGCTTTTATCTTGGCCAAATATGCCATCAATCATATGCTTTCCTTCCCTGACAAAAGACCATTTGAGCATATTCACATGATATACTCTGTGAGATTTCTTTCTGTCTGGAGTCTCGATCAAGTAGTTCACTTCACTCAATCTCCTTTTAACTTGATAAGGTTCAATAAGTTAGTAGTCTGTATCTCGTGAAAAGTTGGAGTAATCCTTCTGCAATCCTTTTCGCTGTGATATTGCATAATGGAATGGCCTTTGGAAATTGAGCCGACACATCCATCATTGTTAACAAATACTGATTCCTACTTTTTTATTTGAGATAGTGGACCTACGCAATCAATTTAGACTCTTATAAATGGTTCTGCAAATGCGGGAATAGGTATTAAAGGTGCGGGTTTTATTACTGCATGGGGTTTTACAATTACCTGACATGTATTACACATCTGGCAAAATTCAACTACATCGTTGTGCAGTCCAGGCCAGTAAAAATGACTTTGTATTTTAACTTGTGTTTTCCTCACTCCGAAAACGCCCCCATATAGAAGCTCATGTCTCAATCGCAGCATCTCCTTCCTATACCCCACTGGCAATGCGATTTGATGAACTTCTGCCCATTTCTCATCTGCCTGAATATATGATGTTCTCCATTTCCTCATTAGGGCATAAGTTTTAACATTCAGGGATATACCCAGACTCCTTCTCATGGTATGCCTTTTTGTTGCAACTTCTTTAAGTTTTCATCTTTCTGCTATAACTCAGTTAATTTATCTGAGCTAAAGATGTCTGCATTGTCATCTATCTTCTCCTGGTTTGTCGCAGCCATCAGATCAAACAGGAGCTCTGCTAAATTCACTTCAACTTTCTTATCTGTACTCATTGATCTCTCTTATTTCAACTGGTGACTTTGTGACCTCGTTACCACACAGTCAGGAAAAGTTCCAGGATATATGTCCTGTGACAATTCAGTTGCCTGAGTTTCCACTGGCTTTTCAACTACAGTCCCGGTGGGTCAGTTATATCATTAGCAAGGACAAACGTTATTCCTGGAGCTGAGAGCCAGTACTCCAACCATGACTTCTCCACTCTTCTTCACTCTAACCTTACTTTACATATATGAGTACTTTTTGTCTCACCGTGAATTCCCATTATTAGTCCCTTTCTGGCAATAGTCCTTCAGAGGTACATATCTTATAATCTTTCAACATCACAGATTGAGAGGACCCTTTATCTCTTGGTATTGTAACCTCTTTACCTGTGCTCCTGGCCAATGAGAATAAACTTTACCTTCAAAGTCATGTGCTTTAAGAAGATCTGTCACTTCCTCCTTAACCAATCTCCCACCAGTTTGTATATTTTGGTGCAGCTTTCTAGCCTTCACTGTACTTTCCGTTACCATGCCAACAAAATTCACTGGCTTATCCTGTTTTCCTACATCTGGCTTCCCAGTGCTTTTTCTAACCCACCAACACTGTGATATCATGTGACCTACTTTATTGCAGTGAACACACCGGAGCTTATTTAACTTCTCTGTCCCCTTCAAGGGTTCCCTTTTTAACCTGTGGTAAGTTATCCTTATGATCTTCACTGAGATCTACTTTTCCCTTTCCACATGAGGATTTCACTTTTCCCCCATTTCTATCCCTCATTGATTGAAACTGATTTTGGAAGCCAAAATTAAATTTATGCACAACTCATAATCATAAGCCATTTCAGCTGCTAATCTTGCCATTTTAACTCTCTGCTCTTCCACATGAGTTCTTATTACTTCAGGAAGTAATGAACTCCTCCAAAATAATTGTCTTTCTAGGCTTGCTCTATTTTTAATGCCTTTATCCACCTATCAAAAATGTTTTGTTTGCTCCTTTCAAACTCAGTGTAGGTTTGACCAGGGCCCCTCCTTAGATTCCTGAAACGTTGCCTGTAGGCTTCTGGCACAAGCTCATATGCTCTTAAGTTGGCTTTCTTCACCTTTTCATACTCCCCAGATACCTCCTGTGATAATGATGCAAATACCTCACTAGCCCTATCTACACATTTTGCTTGGATCAGCAAAACCCACATGGTCACTGGCCACCACATTTGTTTAGCCACCTTTTCAAATGAGATGAAAAAGTCTTCCACATTCTACTCATCAAATTTAGACAATGATTGAATATATCTAAACAGTTTCTCACTAGGTCATTAGCTACCATGAGTTTGCTCATCCTCACTAACCTTACCTTCAGCCTTTATCCCCATCTTTTTAAGCTGACGTTCCTGTCTCAGTGCTAATTTCTGAAGTTTGAACTCCCTCTTTCTTCCTTTCGTTTACTATCCCTCCTTTTCTCTCTCTCTCCTTTCACTTTCCCTGTCTTTTCGTTCTTGTGCTGCTAAAGCGGTTCATTCTTTTACTCTTTCCTCTGCTTTGAATCATAATTCAAACTGTTCCATTTCTGCTGCCCTTGCCTTGTCTCTTGCCTCTAACTCAAGCTGTTTCATTTTCAATTGAACATTAGTCATCTCTAAAGATTCTGATTGCGTTTTCAGCAAATGTAAATGCTGAGCTATTGCTGTAATTATCTCTTCTTTCCTCACGGAAGGAGGCAGCTCCAACCCCAGCCTGTCTGCTAATTCCAGCAGCTTGGTCTTAATCGCTTTTCGCAAAACCCCCAGGTCACCTCTTTAACTTCCAGAAAACACTTTGTGACTGAAAGAGCCATTGCGATCACAAGCATTGTTTAAACCAACCGAGTTCAACACCCAGAACAAAAGATACTAACACCTAACACTCATTGCCTTCGAGACAAACAACCCTCATCCTAAATCAGAACTATAGAACAAACCTTGGATGAAACCCAAATCTGTTATGGATCAGGCCAGAGCCCTCCAAACATTTCAAGAAGGAGCCCAGACCCTCACTTTGTTATTTGTTTTTAAGCCAGTGTATAGCGGATATTCCGCTATATGTACCACATGTACCTAAGTGCAGTGAAGAGTTTTGTTTTTTTGTTTGGTACAGGTAGATCATAACATACAAAGGCGTACAGATAACAGGGTGCTTGAACAGAGGAAGGCAAAGATATGTTAGCACAAGAGGGTACCAAAGCAAGATTACCTTTGTAATCATTAAAAACACAGAAATAGAGAACACACACCGGATCAGCAACGCCACACTCACAGGAATCCGATTCACTAGAGAGGAAGAAAAGGACAACCAACTCCCATTCCTAGACTCGATGGTACAGAGAACACCGAACAGAGAATTCACCACAAAGATATACAGGAAAGCCACACACACAGACCAAGTCCTGAACTACGAAAGCAACCACCCCAACATACACAAAATAAGTTGCATCAAGACACTGTTCAAAAGGGCCACAACACTCTGTAGTACACCAGAACTGCAAAAAGAGGAAGAAGAACGCCTATGCAACGTATTCGCCAAAAACGGATCCTCCCCAATTTCATCAACAGATGCCTAAGGGAAAGACAACGGAATGAGGACATTCCACAACCCAAAGGACTAGCCACATTACCATACATCAAGAACATCTCTGAACTGACAGCCAGACTACTGCGTTCACTCGGACTCAAAACAGCAAACAATCCAACAGCCACTCTCAGACAACAACTCACCAGGACGAAGGACCAGATACCCAGCATGAACAAAACCAATGTAGTGTACAAAATCCGATGCAAGGACTGCACAAAACACTACATAGGACAAACAGGAAGACAGCTAACGATCCGCATCCATGAACTCCAACTAGCCACGAAACGACATGACCAGCTATCCTTAGTAGCCACACACTCAGATGACAAGCAACATGAGTTCGACTGGGACAACACTACTATTATTGGACAAGCCAAACAGAGAACAGTCAGGGAATTCCTAGAGGCATGACACTTATCCACTGATTCAATCAATAAGCACATCGACCTGGACGCAATATACTAGCCACTGCAGCGGACAGCTGGAACTGACAACCAGAAGTGGCAGATACAAATCACTATAAATACCGGAGGAAACATCACAGAAGCGCTTCACAGGAGGCTCCCAAGCACTGAGGATGTCACCTAGACAGGGGACGAAACGTCTGCAACACAAATTCCCAGCTCGGCGAACAGAACCACAACATCAACATTACATTTAAAATTTGAGAGGCCTATTCAGCAGTCTAATAACAACTTGCCTTGAACCTGTTAGTATATGTGATTCAGGTTTTGCATCTTCTGTCTGGTGGAATAGGTTGGAAGCGATTATATTCGGGATGGGAGTGATATTTAATAATATTGACTGTCTTCCTAGAAACAAGAAGTGCAGATGCAGTCAATGGATAGGAGGTTGGCATGTGTGATGGTCTGGGCTTTGATCACAACTTTCTTATGATCCTGAGTGGAGATGTTTCCGGACTAAGCCATGATGCTCCCAGATGGAATGTTTTCTATGGTGCATGTGCAAAGATTGGTGAGGCTCCTTATGGACATGCTGAATTTCCCAAACATCCTGAGGAAGAAAGGGCATTATTGCGCCACCTTGACCCTCACATCTCTGTGGGTGGTCCAGGACAGATCGTTGGTTATCGTTAATCCCAGGAACTTGACGCTCTCGATCATAACCACCTCAGCTTCTCTTTTGGTTTCTGATTTCAAGCACCCACAGGTCTTTAACTAAGTATTTCTTTCCCAGTTCCACAATGGAGTCCTCAGATACCTGTCTTTATGAAGAATAAGGAACAATTTAAATGATGTATTTTTCATAGTATGACACACTCGTGTATTAACATGGCAAGTCAACAGTATATGAACATCCTTTCAGCTTGGGGATTTTTATGGTCATCGAGTCAGTGACTAATAGAGCATGGAAACAGGCCCTTCGGCCCAAACTGCTCCATGCTGACCATGTGCTCATTCCAATTGCCCACGTTTGGCCCATATCCTTCTAAACCTAACCCTAACCCTAACCCTAACCCTAACCCTAACCCTAACCCTAACCTAAACCCTACCTATTTAAATTAATTTTGAATGTTGCTATTGCACCTTAGTCAACCCACTTGATCTGGCATCTCATTCCATTCACTCTCTGCGTGAAGATATTGCCCCTCTGGTCCTTCCTAACTCTTTGCTCTTTCACATTCAACCTATGACCTCTAGTTTAAAATTCTCCATGCCTGGGGAAAAGGCTATAAGCATTCATCCTACCTCTGCCTCTCATGATTTTATATATATATATATATCAATAAGGTCCTCCATTTCAAAGAATATAGTCCTACCCTGAACAAACTCTCCCTATAAGTCAGACCCATGAATCCTGGTAACATCTTTGTAAATCTTTGTTGTACTCTTTCCAGTATTAACTATGTTTTTCCTATAACAGGGTGACCAAAACTCCAAGTGTACCCTCACCAATGATTTAGCAGCTGTAACATAATGCCCCAACTCCTAAACTCGTTGCTTTGACTGATGTAGGCCAGCACGCTATATGCCTTTTTCACCGCCCTGTCTACCTGTGGCACCATTTTCAAAGGACTATGTACTTGTACTCCTTAATCCCTCTGTTTCACAACACTCTCCAGGACACTGCTGCCTCACAGCGCCAGAGACCCGGGTTCAATTCCAGCCTCAGGCGACTGACTGTGTGGAGTTTGCACGTTCTCCCCGTGTCTTCGTGGGTTTCCTCCGGGTGCTCCGGTTTCCTCCCACAGTCCAAAGATGTGCAGGTCAGGTGAATTGGACATGATAACTTGCCCGTGGTGTTAGGTAAGGGGTAAATGTAGGGGTAGGGGTATGGGTGGGTTGCGCTTCGGTGGGGCGGTGTGGATTTGTTGGGCCGAAGGGCCTGTTTCCACACTGTAAGTAATCTAATCTAATCTAATCTAATCTAAAAAAACCTTAGCATTTACCGTATAAGTCCTACCTTGGTTTGACCTTCCAGAGTGCAACACCTCAAATGTATCTGTATTGAATTGCATTTGCCAAGTCCCAGCCTACTTTCCTGTACCTTTTGATAACCTTCCTCACTATCAACGATACCTCCTAATTTTGTATCATTTGCAAGCATATTCATCATGCCTTGTACATTCACATCCAGATCATAATAAATACCGAAGGTCCATCATCAACTCCTGTGTCTCACCACTAGCCATAGGCCACCAGTCTGAGAAACGATCAACAATTACCCTCTGCTTGCTACCATTGAGTCAATTTTGAATCCAGTTAGCTCGCTCTCCTTGTATGCCATGTGACCTAACATTCATGACTAGCCTGCCATGTGGGACCTTGTCAAAGGACTTACTAAACTCCATATAGACAACATCCCGTGCCCTACCCTCAACTATCCTCTTGGTGGTAAATTTAAAATTGGAACCTTGCAATGGCCAGGAATCAAACCCGGATCGACTGTTTGGAAATAGTTGTGCTCAAAACACTATTCTAACATTTCTCACTGATGGACTTTTGGGTGTTCATTGATGAAGCAGGTGAAGATGGCTAGACCTAGGATGTTTCCTGAGGAGTTCTTGCAGAGATGTCCTGAAGGTGAAATTGCTGACATGAACAATAACAGTTGTCTTCCTTCTTGCTAGTTATTGCTGCCACCAGCAGACGGTTTTCTCTGGATACTCATTGACTGTGCTTTTCCTTGATGTCACACTCGGTCAAATGGTGCCTTGATGTTAAAGGGGGTTCCCCTCCCTTCTCCTCTGGAGTTCCACTTCTTTGAACCAAGGCTGTAATCAATGACCATTGGGGCACCTAATCTGGCCATCAGTAAGCAGGTTATTGCTGACCAGGTATTGCTTGATAGCCCTGTTAATGACCCCTTCCTTCCCATTTCCATGTTAGAGAATGGACAGATAAGACATTAATTAACAACATCAGATTTGCCCTCATTTTTCTGTGTAAAACGTGCCTAGGTAATTTTTCACATTCTTGGTCCATGCCAGTGCTGTTGCCAATTTTTCGATATTTAAGTTGTCAGAACCCACAACCTGTTCAGTATCCAGTGTCTCCTGTAATTCTCTAACATCAGGGAGAGTAAATTGAATTGGCTGGAGACTGGGATCTGTAAACACGGGGCCTCAGGAGGAGGCTGACATGGATCAAATGCTTGGTATTTTTGGTTAGAAGGTTGTTGCAAATGCTTCAGCTTTATCTTTTGCACTGATGTCCTGGACTCCCCCATAACTGACGGTTTAGTTACTGGAGAGCAGCCTTCTCACTCAGTGGTTTAATTGTTCACGATATTTTATGAGTAAATGTGCCAGAGCATAGATCTGCAAAACTTAGATGCAATGCAAAAACAGAAATTACTGGTGAAACATAGCAGGTCTGACAGCATCAGTGGTGAGAAAACAGAGTCTCATTGGTTGTGTGATTGCTTAGCTCTGATAGTCACCTGTTCCATAAAAATGTCGTCCTGTTTTGTAGCTTCACCAGGTTGGAACCTCATATATTGGTTTTCAGTTCTGCTAGTTGTATGTGCTTTTGTACACTTCATTGAACCTGTCTGAAGACTTCCTATTCAGATACTCAACCAGATGCCTTTTCAATGTTGTAATTGTACCAGCTTCCACCATAGAGTCATAGGGTCATACAGCATGAAAACAGACCCTTCGTTGCACGCAGTCCAAGCTGAACACAATTCCAATCTAAACTGGTCCCAACCAGCTGCTCCTGAATTATATGCCTCCAAACCCTTCCTATTAATGTATTCATCCAAATGTCTTTGTTCCACACATACATCACCCACTGCATGAAGGAATTGCCCCTCGTGTCACTTTGAAATCTTTCCCCTCTGTTTAAACCTATGCCCTTTAGTTTTGTACTCCGTTACTCTGGAGAAGGCCTTGGATATTTACCCTATCCATGACCCTCATGATTTTATGAACCTCTATAAATTCTTCCCTCAGTCTCTGGTCCCCCAGAGTAAAAAGAAGCCCCAGGCTATCCAACCTCTCCCTATAACTGACCCATCCAGTCAGACAGGTCAGGCAGATAGCCTATGTTTTCTGTGCAAGGAATGATTCTGATGCTGCAGAATGGCCCACTGAACTTCATGGACAGTTTGTCATAAGTTAGTAGATCTGTTTGAAGTCTGCCCCATTTCACACAGAGATAGTGCCACACTACATGATGCAGTGTCTATAAAACGTGGGGCAGGCCGATTGGTGACCTGCCCTTTGTACTGTCTCAGCTCAGTCAGCAGGTGGTGCTGCTGAGCCTGTCTTGGTGATGGACACTGAAGCCTCCCACTAAGAGACCATTCTCTGTCCTTTCCACTTACAGTGTTGTGATCAAACAGGGAAATTCGAGGGATGTGGTAATTGATAATCAGCAGAATGTTTCTGTGCCGGTGTTTAACCTGATGCTATGAGGCTTCATGGGGACAGACATCAATGCTGAGCACTTACAAGCTATGCTCTCCCCTCCTCCGCCCTTGACTGTATGCCACGGGGCTGATCCCTCTGCTGGATGTGTCCTACCAGTGGGACAGAACCTGCCCTGAGATGGTTATAATGTTGTCTGGGACGTTGTTGGGAAAATGAGCCTGACTCTGTTCGATTGTTGCTGGGTTAGTCTGTGAGAAATATACTGCAGGTATATTTCCTTCAGTATGCCTAGCTTCTTGCCTGCCTTGTCACCACTGCATTTTAAATGGATAGTCCAGTTCAGTTTCTGGTCAATTGTAATCCCAAGATAGTGGTAGTTGAGGAATCAGCAACAGTAACCCCATTAAATAGCAAAGGACGACTGCTTGATTCTCTGTTGTTAGGGTTGATCTTTATCTGGCATTTATGTGTCATGTATGTTATTTGCCACTTTTCATTACAATGTCCAAGGCTCACTGCATTTGGACATGGAGTGCTTCAGTACCTGAGTAGTCGCAAATGCTGCTGAACACAATGTAATCATTAGTTAACATCCTCATGTCTGACCCTTTGATGGAGGGAAGTCCATTTATGAAATTGCGGAAGACGGTTAGATCTCACCGTTATGACCTAAATTTGATTATTGGATCAACCAACTATCAATGAAATGATATCAGGTATTGATTGGTAATTGTCTGAATATATTATCCAATCATGTTTTATGTTCTGCTTTAAGAAAAGAATAAAAATGCCACTGTGTTAAGCCAATGTGTGCAGTTTCTCTGAGGGATATGGCAGTGCATAACCTCTGTGTTTCTGGACGTTCCTACTCGACCGCATATGAAATAAAATGTGAAGTCTTAACAGTCAGACCGATTGCGTGTGCTTTTTGACCGATCGCTCCCCCGAGAAACGAGAGAGCTCCCCCGTATGGTTCAGATCTTCATCTGGTGTTATGACTCCATTCAGTACAGACCGATTATGGACAGTGGCGTAACAGCCTTGAGCCCTCCGCTATTGAGTGTCGAGGAATCGGCTGGCCAGACATCAGTGTTTACACTGTGTGGTTTTCCTCTCATTCAAGTCACGGCAGACTCAACTCCTCGATGTTCATCGTCAAAGTCTAGCCCAAAAAGAATCAGTCTTTGTAAGAGTTGGTTCTGAAAAGGTTAAAAACTGAAGTAGGGGGCTCTCCTTACAGGTCCAAAAGGGACAGTAAAGTGTGTCATTTGGAGAAGGAAATTTGTAGCTGTTAGAAGAGAAAAAGCGATTTGATCCATGAGACAGAAATTTGGTTTAAAGACTTTAGGATCTCTATAGAATAGGTGGTTCGGGTTCCGAAACGGAATACTGACGGGACACTGACTCGGTGATCAATTGGTTAAAAAGGAAATGATTGAGAAGTTGTGGATTCTGTTCATTGAAGGCAGATTGCTGAGAGAAATATTTGTAGGGACTGAGTTCCTTGGACTCATAGGAACATAAGTTAAAAGTTGTGGGTCCCGACGATATACATATGTAATTGAAGAAAAAGTGTATCAATATAAATTTGAGAAGAAACTTTTGTGTTTGGAGATAGAGTTACATAAATTCCATTTGTATATTTTCCCGAAGCGCAGACTACTGAAAAGGCATTACTAACTTGTCCTGAATTTAATAGTAAAAGAGGAAAAAGTTAGAGAATATGTGTGTCGGTGAGAGAGAGAGAAAGAGAAAGAGAGAGAGAGAGAGCAGAGCAGAGACTTAGCTCTGTTTGTTTCCTTTCAGCCTGTAGAAAATGTAACTCATTGTTGTCTGGTTTGTTTGCACATTTGTTTGTGGGCGTTTGAATGTTTGTGTCTTGTTTTCTGGAGTTCCAAACATAAAATGATTGTCTTGATTAAAGAAATTGCGATTCAGACATTTATATTTGATTTGAAAATTGTATTTTAAAGACTTAAATTCACTTTAAGAAGTCATATAATATTGAATTGCTGTATCTGTCGAAATATTCATTTGTTTTAAATTGTTTTGAAAATAAGAAATCAAACCCACACCCATAGAACATTATGTGGGCGGCATTTGTGGGCGGCACGGTGGCACAGTGGTTAGCACTGCTGCCTCACAGCGCCAGAGACCCGGGTTCAATTCCCGCCTCAGGCGACTGACTGTGTGGAGTTTGCACGTTCTCCCCGTGTCTGTGTGGGTTTCCTCCGGGTGCTCCGGTTTCCTCCCACATCACAAAGATGTGCAGGGTCAGGTGAATTGGCCACACTAAATTGCCCATAGTGCTAGGTAAGGGGTAAATGTAGGGGTATGGGTGGGTTTCGCTTCGGCGGGTCGGTGTGGACTTGTTGGGCCGAAGGGCCTGTTTCCACACTGTAATCTAATCTAATCTAATCAAAACATTAATATCGAGCTCTCATGAGTAGCTCAGTGATAATATCACCAGGCCACTATCTGTGCAGCTTACAACTGCGTAATGTAACAGTAAACCAATTCAGCAGTTCACATTACTTCAACACCATAAACAGATTCACTTTCTGCATTTAATCAAAGTCAACTTCACGTCATCATTTAAATGATTAAAATCACATCACATGATGTCAATTCTCAAACTGATGTAGTTCATTGGGAAGAACAGACCTATCTTACAAACAGACTCTTACACTCATCCCAATAATAAAAGTCACAACCAAACCTTCCCATTAGACTGACAGACACACATCCATCATCAAAACAGCAGCTCCACATAATGCAGAACGGTCATAGACTGTAGACACTCGAACTATCACTGTCCATTCAGATACATCACAGACCTCCCTGTTATTCTCACTGTCCATCTAGACTGATCACTGCATTGGGAATAATCCTTCAGGAAATGTTGATCAATGAGCTTTCAGTTGTAAGAACATATTGTCATATTAATCATAAAAGATAATTGAAGAATAGAGTGGGGTCCAAAAGGAACAAGCAGGGTGAGCTGCTCACTGAAGCTGAGGATATGGCAGAGGCATTGAATGAATGTTTCACTTCTGTCGTTACTGAGTTAGTGTTGAGCATCTGGACAGTACAGTGAGTAATAATGAAGAGGTGCTGAAAAGGCAGGCAGCACTTAAGATAGTGAAGTCTCTGAGCCCCAATGTGACCCATCCATCCCATTGCTGAGGGAGGTAAGGGAGACATTTGCAGACAGTTGATGTCAGATATTTTCCAGGTTTCTCTGAACACAGGATTCATCCTGGGTCTGGAAGTTTGCAAGTGTGAAACCATTGTTCAAGAAAGGGGAAATGGATAACCCAATGAACTACAGACCTGTTGGTTTGACATCAACAGCAATAAACCTGATGGAGGCCATAATACAAGATACGTTTATTATGCAGTTCGAGAAAAATAATTTAATGCTAGACAGTCAACATTGCTGATGTAGGCCTTATGCCCGAAATGTCGACTCTCCTGCTCCTCGGATGCTCTCTGACTATTTATGCTTTTCCAGCTGCACACCTTTTGACTCGGACTCGGCAATATCTGCAGACCTCACTTTCTCCAAGGACAGGTTATGTCTGACAATTTTAATTGTGTTCTTTCATGTAGTTGGACACAGGCGGTGGATGGGGATTTCTGTTTCCTTGATTCATTAGCGGGATGAATTCTAAATTCAGTATTCGCAACAAAGGTGATGAACATGTTGTGCAAATCAGTACAAAAGGGTAAGACTTACCTGTCATTACAGAAACGTGGTTGCAGGGTGCTGTTGACTGGGAATTAAATATCCAAGGCTATCAGGTAATTCGGTAGGATAGGCAGGAAGGTCCAGGAAGGTAGGGGTCATGCTCTTAATTAAGGATGAAATTAGGGCGATCAGGAAAGATGACACAGGATCTCAGGAGCAAAATGTTGAATCCATTTGGGTTAGAGATCAGGAATAGAAATTGGACTTTTAATTCCAGATGGCACAAATTTCAGTTTAAAGAGAAAGATATCTTTATTTCTGGATAGCTGGCGAGAGATTCTGGGTGACACCAAAGGAGTCTCATAGCCTTCTTGTGGTGGCACCCTCTCGATGTAACTCTGAGCGTTACATGTAAGTGGTATATTTTATATCTTGTTTGGGTAGGACTGATACAAATTTCTTCACATCACTATTTAATTGCTATTACATTATCAAACCAGGAATTTCTCAACTTTACAGTGATTCGGGATTGCTATCTTCTTGTAAAAAGGACTGAATTGTTCACATGAGCCTGTGACTGGATTATTCACATCATCTTGTGTTAATAGGTAAGGAAGTAATCAATAGGATCCTGAATTGTTGTCATTGTTGATATTCACATTCTCTTATTAATAGGTAAGGAAGTATGTTGATAGGAAAGAAAGCAGTCAATAAGGTCTACACACGCGGCAGACAGTCTTATCCAAGGAAACAAACAGCTTCGACCGAGATGAGGAGGAATTACTTCCCAAAGGATCATGAATCTGTGGAAATCACTCCCCCAGAGTGTAGCGGGTGTCTGGACATTGAGTACATTCAGTCATAAAGTCATTGAGATCTCCAGCTTGGAGACAGACCCTTCGGTCCAACTTGTCTGTGCTGACCAGATATCTCACATAACTCTCGTCCCATTTGCCAGCATTTGATCCGTATCCCTCTCAACCCTTCCTATCCAGATGCCTTTTAAATGCTGCAATGATACCATCCTCCATGGTTTCCTCTGGCAGCTCATTCCATGCACCACCACCCGCCATGTGAAAAGGTTACCCCGTAAGTCCCTTTCATACCTTTCTCCTCTCACCTTAAACCTATTCCCCCTAAATTTGGAAGCCATACTTTAATTGATGAACCAACTCATAATCACCAGCTATTGTAGCTGCTAATCTTGCTGTTTTAACTCTCTGATTTTCCACATTAGCTTTCATTACCTCGTAGTGAATTTTTGAATTTCATCAAAATAATCAACTCTCTAAGAGTATCATACGTTTGATCGATTTTTAATGTCCATATCCATTTCTCAAAATTCCTTTGTTTGATTTTTTCAAGTTTAATGTATCTTTGACCAGGGTCCATCCTGAGCTTCCTGAAACATTGTCTGTCGGTTTGTGGGGGAGAGTGGGAACTGCAAATACTGGAGATCATATTCAAGAGTGTGGTGCTGGAAAAGCACAGCTGGTCGGGCAGAATCTGAGGAGCAGAAGAGTCAAAGTTAGGGGCAAGAGCCATTCATCAGGAATGAGGCTTGTGGGCCGGAGTGCTGGGAGGGGGTGGGGCAGGGGGGAAGGTAGCTGGTAGATGAAGGTGGGGTGGAAATGATAGGTCGGAGGGGAGGGTAGAGTGTATAGGTCTGAAGGAAGATGGACAGAAGTAGGACTGCTCAAGGTGATGGTGCTGATTTGCAGGCCTGGGACTGGGATAAGGTTGGGGGAAGGGAAATGAGAAAATTGGTGAAATCCACATTGATCCCGTGTGTTTCAGGGTCTCAAGGCGGAAGATGAGGCATTCTTCCTTCGGGCATTGGGTGGTTAAGGTTTGGTGATGGGGCAGGCCCAGGATGTGCATGTCGTTGGTGGTGTGGGAGGGGGAGCTAAAGTGTTTAGCCTTGGGTTGATGGGGTTGGTTGATGCTGGTGTCCCAGGGATCTTCTCTGAAACAATCTGCAAGTTTCCCAGAGAAGTTCTCTGAAACAATTCCCAAATTTTCAAAAGATATTCTCTGAAACGACCTGTAAGCTTGTCAGCGACGTACTTGCATGCACAACATCCACTGTACTTACACGCACGTCATCTCCTGGATCCATTGCACCCGATGCAGTCTCGTCTACATTGGGTAGACAGGACGCCAAGTTGTGGATCGCTTCAGAGAACTCAGAACAAAAGACACTAACACCGACCACTCACTGCATTTGAGTCCAACAATCCTAAACCCAATTGGAACTATCGAATGATCCCCACAAGAGCCTCCAATCTGTTATGCACCAGGCCAGACCCTTCCAAATAACTGAAGAAGTTAGCCTAGACCCTATCTTTTTCTTATTTTAAAGGCAGATGTGAGGTGTGTGTTCCCGGTCGGATGCAGCTGGTCAAAGCACCCGGCTTTAAGCAATTTATTTAAACCCAAAAGTTGAAACATGAACAAAGAAACGCAGAATACAGAACAACTTAACTATTGAAAAAGTTAACCAACCTGATACGTAACTAATTGACTATTCCAATCGAGTAACCTCCCATAAACAGACTCTTTGGCAAAAAGGTAAATTCAAACACAGATTCTTACAAGCAGGAGGGAATGGATCCAGAGAGAGGTTTCAGAGAGAATCAGTCAGGAATCATTTACTGAAGCTTTGAACCCTTCTGGTACTCAAACCATCCTCTAACTGCTGCAGTTACAAAAAACCAGAAACCCTGAACTGAGAGAATCAGCTACTCCGCTTCCATTTCAACTGTTTTAACTTTTAGCATATAGCACCCGAGACTCTTCGGCACCTCTGCCAGTACAACCTCTCTTCCCAAAGACCCAGAAGGATGCAACCTTTATAAAGTGACAGCATAGTCACGGTGTGTTGGGAAAGTGAGGATTCCTGATGCTGGGGATCAGAATCAAAGATTGTGGTGCTGGAAAAACACAGCCAGTCAGGCAGCATCCGAGGAGCCACATACACTCTTCATCAGGAATGTGGTGACGAAGACCTTATGCTCGAAATGTCGACTTTCGGGCTCCTCGGATGCTGTCTGGCCTGCTATACATTTCCAGCACCACGCTCTTTGACTCTGGACACTATGTGTGTGAGTGAGTGTGTATGCGTGAGCGAGTATGTGTTTGTGTGTGTGTGAGTGAGTGTGTGTTTGTGTGAGAGTCTGTGTAAGCGAGTGTGTTTGTGAGTGTGTGTGTGTGTGAGCTCGTGTGTGTTTGTGTGAGTGTGTGTGCGAGCGAGTGTGAGCGAGTGTGTGTGTGTGTGTGTGTGTGTCCTAGTTGCCAGAACTTGGCTCAATTCCCTCCAAACTCTTCTTATTCATATACCCATCCAGATGCCTTTTAAATGTTGTAATAGTACCAGCCTCCACTATTTCCTATGGCATTTATTCCATACACGTGACACGCTCTGCATGAAAAAGTTTCCCCATAGGTTCCTTTTAAATATTTCTCCTCTTCCCCTGAACCTATACCTTCTAATCTTGGACTCCCCCTCCCCAGGGAAAAGACCTTGTCTATTTATCCTATCCATGCCCCTCTCATTCTTTTAACCTCTATAAGGTCACCCCTTAGCCTCCGACGCTCCAGGGAAAATGGCTCCAGCCTGTTCAGCCTCTCTCCATAGCTCAAATATTCCATCCCTGGCAATATCTTTGTTATTTTATTCTGAAACCTTTCAAGTTATCACAGCATCCTTCCTATAGCAGAGAGACCAGTACAGAACACAGTATTCCAGAAGTGGCTTAACCAACGTCCTGTACAACCACAACATGACCTCCCAACTCCAATGCCTACTTCACTGTCATATCTATCTGCAACTCCACATTCAAGGAACTATGAACCTGCACTCCAAGGTGGCAAAAATATTACCTATTTCCTGGTCCTGTTGTGGCTCCGAGCAGGACTTGGTCCAATACTAAGAGCAGGAGATGACCTGATCCACGGAGAAGATGTGAGATTGATTTATTTATCGTCCATACTCCAATTCTGTGACTGAGTTGTGGGTTAGGTATCTGATGCGATTCTGCACCTGCCTGAGTTGGAACTGAGAACTGGAAGAATCTATTACACACATTCAGATAGTGCCCATGCAAACCAAGCAAAGTCACAGACTTCCCTCTGCTCTCCTCGGAGGGACTGTGAGCTCAGTCTCTGCCCAAACTCCATAATCTCCGGAGTCACTGGTTTGGAGGACAATCTCAGGTGGGTGTGAAAGTGTTTAAATTCAAACTCACTCAACCCTGACCATTTCCACTCACACAGTCTGCTGGGTTTTGGTGGGAAAGTCATATTGTTGCGGTCTGAAATAGTCAGGAGTATGTTCTTATCAGTAATTCACCATATATTTTCCCATTTTGCTTCCACAGTTAATTTGCTGTCAATTGCTATCCTTTCATGGGGAAGGTGCGGTGTTCCCCCTTTTCCAATCGCTACCTGGTGGTAATGGCAGCTGCTGATCTCCTGGTCATTATCATTGGCATTATAGTGAAACGATTTCGCACTTATTATTACCCATGGTATTTCCTGAACATCACTCCTGTGTGTAGTGTTACTGGGGTCCTGTTACGTACAGCAGGGACTGCTCTGTCTGGTTCACTGTCACTTTCTCCTTTGCCCGATTTGTGATCATTTGTTACAAAATATTGCACTGAAAATATTGCGACTGTGGTGCGAGCAACAACCTGCACCCTGTTCTGTTTGAAAAACATCCCCTTTTATTTTCAATATGAGCCTCGGGGCATAATCAACAACGTGCCATTCCGCTGTAGAACAAAATCAAGCTACTTTTCTGAGACTTTGGTGGGTGGCATTAGATGGGCTTGATATGGTTTTAAGTCCTTTACTACCATTCGCTTTCATTCTGTCACTCAATTCTCTGACAGTCAGACGCATTTTAATGGCCAGTCGAATCCGGAAGAAGCTGAAGGGTGAGAGCAAAGGAGAGAATCACAGAGACCCAGAGATGGAGAGCAAGAGGAAATCTGTGATTTTGCTGTTGACCATCTCTGGGAGCTTCATCCTCCTGTGGTCAATTGCTGTGCAGGATTTCGTATATTATGTCATTCAAGGAATCAATCCTGACATTTACTCTGGTTTTCTATATCACTTCAGCAAAGTTGGTCACATGCTGCGGAGACTAAGTTGTTGCACAAACGCATTTATTTATGCAACAACATTGTCCAGAGAGTGGTGGGTGTGTGGAATGTTCTGCCCCAGATGGCAGTGGAGGCCCTGTCTCTGGATTCGTTTAAGAAAGAGTTGGATAGAGTTCTCAAGGATAGTGGAATCAAGGATTATGGAGAGAAGACGGGAACAGGATACTGATTGAGGATGATCAGCCATGATCATAATGAATGGTGGTGCAGGCTCGCAGGGCAGAATGGCCTACTCCTGCACCTATTGTCTATTGTTCAGAGCGAAGATCAGTAAAGCAGTAAAATACTTGCTTACACGATTTCCTTGTGTTATATATAATTAAAACTCCTCAGTGAACACCACAGCAGGGTCCTATTGTTTCCAGAGCATGAAACAATGTTTTAAAAGTAGTCACTCGTGGGATGTCAGCCTTGCTAGCGGAGTCAGCATCTACTACCGTCCCTAGTTGCCTCTTGAGAAGGTGGTGCTTAGCTGCCTTCCTCAACCACTGCTGTCCACAATGCGACAGTGAAGGAATGACGCTATATTTTCAACTCAAGATGATGAGGGACTTGGCGGAGACCTTGCAGGGGGTGGTGTTCCCAGCTATCAGCAGCACTTGTCCTTCCAGATGGAAGCGGTCATAGGCTTGGAAGGTGCTTTCTGTGGATCTTTGGTGAATTTCTGCAGTGTGTCTTGTAGATGATACATACCGCTGCCACTGTGTGTCGGAGGTGGAGGGAATGGATGTTTGTGGATGTGCTGCTAATTAACTGGCTGCTCTGTCCTGGATGGTGTCAAGCTACTTGAGTGTTGTTGGAGCTGCACCCCTCCAGGCAAGTGGGGAGTATTCCTTCACATTTCTGACAGACAGTCCTTCTCCTAGTGCAGGGAGAGAGTTGAGCTGGGAACCTGAGGATTTCCCATCACAGCACACTCCAAAGGAATTTTCCGGGAAAATGGAATCTTCTACTGGGTAATTCCTGTCAGCTTGGAACTTTCTGTGAGCCTCCATCACAGTCAAATCCTTCCGAGTGCTTGGTGAAATTAAATGGAATAGTTAATCAGAAAATGTTTGTCTTTTACATACATGATCTCACTGCTCAGTAACAGTCAAAAGACACCATACTAATGTCATAAACAGCCAATTATGAGCTGTTTCAATGTGAGAAATTGTGGCAGGTGATCATATGATGTTATCAGAACACACCCACCAAACATTTATTAATGCAAAGTTCCAAATCACACAACACTGGGTTATAGTCCAATAGGTTTATTTGGAAGCACTAGCTTTCATAACACTGTTCCTTCATCAGGTAGCTGTGTAACAGAATCATAAGACACAGAATTTATTGCAAAGGTTTACAGTGTAATGTAACTGAAATTATGTATTGAAATGGACCTGCATTGTTTGTTAAGTCTCTCATCTTTTAGAATGGGCATGTCGGTTTCAGCACTTTCATATGTATACTCCAGAACTTTCATAAAGTTACATTCTCAAGTGAACTTTAAGAATAGATGCCATGTTGGCCCAGATAATGACTTGAAGGTTATTTATGCAGCAACATTGTCTAGGTTCAGAGAAAAGTTCAGTAACAAAGTAAAATATCTAGTATCATTAAGTTCTTATTTATGAATAATTAAAACTTACGAATAATAACAAAAGCTGGGCTCCCTATTTTTAACATCAAACTTACAAATTCCAATGGGCTGCTACACCATTGCCGCCCTCAAACATGTACAGTATTTCCTGTCATGGAGTGAATATGCAAAACCGTGCCATAAATCTCTCTCTTTTGAAAAAAATACAACACTACCCTCTACTGTCCTCCCATGCCACTGCATGTGGTACTGTGGAGGATTTATTCCCTCAAGGATTCGGTCAGAGAGAGAGAAAGAGACGGCAGCAGTTCACTACATAACCTAAACTAACAGCATAATCAACACACAAACACTCAAAGACACACAGAGACACAGAGTCGAAACGTGTGGTGCTGGAAAAGCACAGCCAGTCAGGTAGCATCCGAGGAGCAGAAGAATCGACGTTTCAAGTATAAGCTTTTCATCATGAAAAGCTTCTGCCTAAAATGTTGATTCTCCTGATCCTCGGGTGCTGCCTTTTCAATTCTGATCTCCAGCATTTGCAGCCCTGACTTTCTCCACAGACACAGACAGAAACATACTCACGGACTGACAGTCACGCAGACTGACCGACCGACAGACAGATACACATGCACACACACACACACAAACAAACACAGAAACGTGCAACACACGTGCATACCCATACAGACAGACAGACACACACGTATAGACATCACCCCCCCCCCCCAACATACAAACACGTGCACACACAAGTCCGGTTTGGAGAAGGTTGCAACTGGATTGAGATTCCTCAGTTTTGAACATGCTCGTGTGGAGAAGTGTTGTGCTCCCTCTGCAAAGTGTAATTTGTTTTTGTGCAGTATTTCTGACTATACACTTAAATACAGTATTTCCACTGATATTGTATGCATGTAACTTCGTGTGAGCTATTCATTGGGGAATAGGGTGAATTTTACTTCAATTTCTGCAGCTTACAATATTTTCTGACGTGCTCTCACAGCTTCTAAGTTAGAAAGGAGTTAAAGGTAAAGGGAAATGGATCAGCATTGGGCATGTCCACCTCTTTATCCACATATGCCCTGGACAACCTCACAAGGGATCGGGAAAAAATTCTCCATATCTCCAAAGTCATTTTTTGAAGAATGAAACAATCGTGTATTGTGAGGCAAACACAGATTGTTTTCTTCAAAACAAATCTGATGTTTATGCAGTGGTATGGCGAATCCAGCAGAGGGTGGTTTTGTATCACGTTAAACAGAAGAGGAACAGACATTAAAAGAGACAGAACTTTGAGCATTTGATTTAAACATTTTAATTAATTCGTTCAAACCTGCATTTGGACAAAGTGATTCCGATTGCAGGCAGAGATGAACACACAGACACACACACGAGCACACACCTCCAATCACACACATAGAGACACACATCAACATGAGCATTAACATTGTATCACCTTAAACAAAAGAGGGGCAGACAGAGGAAGTGATTTGATGCCATGTCAATGAGTTCACCCCAGAACAACAGAGAACACATTACACAGAGATACACACAAATACAGATACAGACTGTTACATTACCACACAACAGAAAAAAGCACATAGAGATAGATGCACACACACACAGATATACATACTAATAAAAATACATTGTAATACAGACTCTAATATTGACTAACAAACACACATATACCAACAGACACACCGAGATGGTCACTCTCACAACTATAGAGACAGAAACGCTCAAATACAGACACACACACATATGTAGAGACACATGCAGAGACAACACAGAGAGACACACACAAACACACACATGCGTGCACACTCACAGATACCCATACACGTAGACACAGACACACACACAGACATTCACAGACACACATATATATATACAAACACACACACAAGCATATTGCTCAGGATAGTAAAAGTGAAGATTCTAGTAGAATTCGTAGTTGCTGAAACTGAATGAGAAATTAGAAGATTTATAGAAATGTGTGAGTGTACTGGAAATTTATGATAATTATACCTGGATAGCTGTGCCTTTAACAATTTTGTGAAGGAAACAAGTAAAAAGTTGTCTTGTTCACAGAACACAAGGCTGCCATTGAAAGGATGAAGACAAATGGAAAGAAATGAACCAATGTTGGCCACCCCTGATTTTTCCAGACTTTTCAAAATGACAGGTGATGCTGGTGACTTGGAGCTGTGTACTGTCTTGTTACAGGATGGTGAATCAGGTATAGAGAAAACCATCGGGTACTTCTCTGAGAAGCTATGCCAGTCGTTGGAAAAAATACTCTCTGACAGAAAAGGGGGATTTGGGTGTGTTGTTGGCTCTTCAACACTTTAAAGTCTGTCCGACAAGGAACAGCGAAATGCTAAGATTCCCTAAACATAATTCACTCGCCTTCATTGAAAAGTTTCAAATAAATAATGCAGGACTATTCTGATGGAGTCTTTTGTTGCAACCACTGAATGTAAAGATTGTGAACTTCGCTGCAACACTGAACGTAATTGCTGATGTATTGTCCAAAGTGTTAAATGCTGGCATAAGGGAATGATTTAAGGAATGCTCGAATTGCACAACATTGTAAGAGGGGAGGAAGAATAAGTGGATTGTAATCTTGTGTTTTACTTTTTGTGCATGATTTATTTCGTAAAGAAATGTATTTTTGAAATTGCATTTCATGCTTCTAAGGCATATAATGATAACATTCGAAAAAAAATCTGGAGTTTAATTATGTCCTTAAAAGTGAGAAAAGAGACACTTTAAAAACAAGGAAGTGGAGAATTGTTACATGATCTGAAAGCAATTCACCAGATGTTGAGAGTGACCCAGTGATTGAAGTGTGGTTGTGGACCTATTTACAGGTGGAGTTTTGGTTTGCAGCAGGTAACTGATTGGTTTGTGAACATGTGACCAATTCTCAATGAGACAGCCTTCAGCCTGCCAGTAGCAATGTGATTGGTTCTCAGACAGCTGAACAGCTTCGTCGATGAACCAGATACAGAGAAGCCTTCAGAAATCCACCTGCTCAGAGCTCTCTCTGTTCTCTGCAGTAAAAGCCTCTTCAAGGCTGAAGAAACTTGGTTTATTGCTTCTTCAGCAGTTCCTGTGAGCTCGGCCTTTTAATTAGACTGTTAGAGACTGTTTATAAGCGTGACCCAGTCCGTACGTCTCTTGTAAATCACTGAGAGCCCCCAGAGAAGGAAGACTGGGAAGCAACTATCTGAGCAGCAAAGAACCAACGCAATCATCTCATCTTCCATGTGAAGAGGAACCACAAAACATCCTTCTCTATCTTTCCCGCTATCCACGACATGTTTTTGTCTACTGTATGTGCGTGTGCCTGTGTGAGCGGGTGTAAAGGTGGTTGTGTGAAGATGTGGGTGTATGCATGTATGTATGTTCGTGTGTCTGCATGAGTGGGTGCCTGTGTTGCTTGTTTCAGGTACGTAAGCACTTTGGTGACAGTGATCACAGTCCGGTTACATTTACTTTGCGATGGAAAGGGATATACCACATGGAAGAGTTACAGCTGGAGGGAAAAGGCAATTATGATGTGATTAGGCAAGATTTAACATGCATAGGATGTGGAAGGAAATTGCAGGAGATGGGCACAATTGAAATGTGGTGCTTATTCAAGGAACAGCTACTGCGTGTTCTTGATAGGTATCTACCTGTCAGGCAGGGAGGAAGTTGTCGAGTGCGGGAGCCGTGATTTCCTAAGGAAGTTGAATCTCTTGTCAAAAGGAAGAAGAAGACTTTTGTTAGGATGAGATGTGAAGGCTCAGTTAGGCTGCTTGAGGATTAAAAGTTAGCCAGGAAAGACCTAAGGAGAGAACCAAGAAGAGCCAGGGTGAGACATGAGAATTCATTGGCTAGTAGAATCAAAGGAAAACCCCTAAGCATAGAATGACTGGAGTAAGATGACAGCCAATCAAGGGCAGTAGTGGGAAATTGTGCATGGAGTCCGAGGAGATAGGTAAAGTGCTAAATGATTATCTTTTGCTGGCATTCGCACTGAAAAAGAAAACCATATTGTCAAGCGAATACTGAGATACAGGCTTTTAGATTAAACGGTATTGAGGTTCAAAAGGAGGAGGTGTTCGCACTTCTCGAAAGTGTGAATATAGATAAGTCCCCTGGGCTGGATGCAATATATCTTAGGATTCTCTGAGAAGCCAGGGAGGAGATTGCAGAGCCTTTGGCTTTAATCATTATGTCATCATTGTCCACAGGAATAGTGCCAGAATACTGGAGGATAGCAAATGTTGTTCCCTTGAACAAGTAGGGAAGTTGGATCAATCCAGGTAACGATAGACTAATGTACCATACTTCGGTCGTGTGTAAAGTGTTGGAAATGTTATAAGAGATAGGATTATAATCATCTAGAGAGGAATAAGTTGATCAGGGATCGTCAACACGGTTTTGTGCCTTACAAACCATATTGAGTTCTTTGAGTACAGACTGGTGGATGGGAGTAAAGCAATTGATTTGGATTTCAGTAAGTCGCTCGATAAGGTCCCCCATGGTAGGCTATTGCACAAAATATGGAGGCATGGGATTGAGTGTGATTTAGTGATTTGGATCAGAAATTGGCTAGCTGAAAGAAGACAGAGGGTAGTGGTTGATGGGAAATATTCATCCAAGAGTTCAGTTACTCGTGGGGTACAGCAAGGATCTGTTTTGGGTTCACTGTTGTTTGTCATTTCTATAAATGACCTGGATGAGGGCATAGAAGGATGGGTTAGTAAATTTACAGAAGAGAAGAAGTTAGGTGGTGTTGTGGAATGTGCTGAAGGATGTTGCAGAATACAGAGGAACATAGATAAACTGCAGAACTGGGCTGAGAGGTGGCAAATGGAGTTTAATGTGGAAAGGTGGGAAGTGATTCAGTTTGGAAGGAGCGACAGGAATAAATAGTTATAGGATAATTGTAAAATTCTTGGGAATGCAGATGAGCAGAGCGATCTCAGTGTTCATATACACAGACCACTGAAAGTTGCCACCCAGGTTGATAGGGTTGTTACGAAGGCATACGGTGTGTTAGCTTTTATTATTAGAGGGATTGAGTTTCGGAGCCATGAGGTCATGTTGCAAGAATTGGAAGAATTGGAAGCTTTGGAAAGGGTTCAGAGGCGATTTACTAGGATGTTGCCTATTGTGGACGGAAGGACTTATGAGGAAAGGCTGAGATTCTTGATTCTGTTTTCGTTAGGGAGAAGAAGGTTGAGAGGCGACTTCATTGAGACATACAAAAGATAATCAGAGAGTTAGATAGGATGCACAGTGAGAGCCTTTTTTCCTCGGATGGTGATGGCTAGTACGAGGGAACATAGCTTTAAATTGAAGGGTGATAGATATGAGGAGAGATGTCAGAGGTGTTTTTTTTACTCAGAGAGTAGTAGGGGCTTGGAACGCCCTGCCTGCAACTGTAGCAGATTTGGCAACTTTAAAGGCACTTAAGTGATCATTGGATAAACATATGGATGAAAATGGAATAGTGTAGGATAGAAAAGCTTCATATTGGTTCCACAGGTCGGCGCAACATCAAGGGTCGAAGGGCCTGTACTGGAATGTTCTATGTTCAAACTATTGTCTGAGGCAAGGATCTCTATACTGTAAAATAACATCAAATTAAAACTAAATGTTCTGTTTGTTTCTTTTTTTTAAATAGATGACTCTTTCCTCACTGACTACCACTCAACAATCAACAAAGTCTGTTCACTTCCATTTAATCACTCTGCCTAAACTGTTCAATTTATATAATCACGCTGCCAATTGTGTTCATTTATATATAGTTAGTATGTCAAGTCTGTGCATTCATATGCGTATATTTATTTATATGTATATGTGTGTATGCATGTGTGTGTATTCACTCTACCAAGACTGCTTATTAACATTTAAAATCACCTTGCCAAAACTGTTCTTTTATATTTAAAAGTGTTATGAAGCTGAAGGCATGTACTGTACCTTTAAGAGTGAGTGAATGCTGTTCTGAACTGAGAGATTACAAATACTTGTACATGTGAATAGATGGCAGTCCCAGACGGTCCTAGAAGATTGAAAATATATAACATTTGCTTGTGAAATGGACACCTGAGTCTTGGTTGTTGTTTTGACAACAATTCGAATTTAACCAATCAATGCTGCAGGGTACTAAAACCCAATTGAGTTTGAATTTATTGTTTTGTCAACATCGAAGCAATGAAATGATCCAGTGTTGGCCATATAAAATTTGGACATTGTGAAAAGTAGAAACAGAGCAACTGCTATTGAGATAGATCCAAGAAATTAGGAAACAGTCCCTATCTAAGTTACCTTTTCATAGGAAACATTCTCACAGTAAAATCAAGAAGACAATCTAGGGAATTCAGCAACCGGAAGAGTGAAGTCACAGACAACGGAAAGGTGTCTGTGTTGCATTGAATTTAAATTGATGTTATTTTACTATGTGTCTTCCTGAACAACAAATTGCAATGGAGTTGGAGGGAGGTAATAAGTAGTTAACAGAAAGTAGGGCTTAGTGTTGTCAATAATTGTTGTTTAATGTTTACTTTTCGGGTTAAATATAAATTGATGTTACTTTCTTTAAATAGTGGAGGATGGGAGTTATCTATCACTAATATTTTAACAAATTGCGAAGTGATGCGAACTTTTCGGTGTGTTTCGATTAAATTAACAGAACGGTTCACCTCTGAATACATTTGGCAGCGTCATTATATATTGAACAGTTTAGGCTGAGTGATTAAATGGAAGTGAACAGATGTTGTTGATTGATGAGTGCTAAACGATCACTTATTGAGTGAATGAGGAAAGAGTGATCGATTTAAAAACAAAAGAAAAAAACAGAACATTTAGTTTTAATTTATGTATTTTACAGAAGTTATTTTACAGTACAGAGATCCTTGCCTCAGACAATAGTTTGAACATAGGACATTTCAGCACAGTACAGGCCCTTCGACCCATGATGTTGCGCCGACCTGTGGAACCAATCTGAAGCTTTTCTATCCTACACCATTTGGAGGGTCGGGTCTGAGATTTAGACTGGTTTAGATAGATCAAGTTTGAGATTTGGACAGATTTGAATAAATTTGTGGTCCAAAGGATTCCAGTAGACTTAAACAATTGCCGATTAGTGCCCTAGGTCTTCAAATAAAATAAAAGGAAAGAATTATTAAAATTTTGGTTAAATGAAAAGTGAGGGAAATGGCTGTTAACATTGCTAAAGAGGCTCTGGGCTTTGAAGATACTTCCCAAATTTGCAAAGAAAGTTTAGAAAGACAGAGAAAGAACCTACATTTAGAATTACGAAATAGGTTAGAATTGGGTTTAACCAGGGAAAGAAAGAAAGCTGAAGTTGTAATGGAGTTGGTCAAGCACTTAGGTGTATCAGAGAACAGATAAGTGCAGTACAGTGAGGAAAAAATAAATTGCAATTGAGGCAAGAGGAGGGAAAAGATAAAGAATGGGAAAGAACCGCAATGAGAGAAGAAAGAGAAAGAAAATCTAAAATCCCTACAGTGTTGGTACAGGCCCTTCGGCCCATCAAGTCCACACCAATCCTCCGAAGTGTGACCCACACAGACCCATTCGGCCTACCTTATCTAAATTTCCCTGAACACTATGGGCAATCTGGCATGGCCACCTCACCTAAATGGCACAACTTTGGAGCGTGGGAGAAAACCCATACAGACAGAGGGAGAATGCACAAACTCCACACAGACAATCACTCTAGACTGGAATTGAACCAGGGTTCCAGGCACTGTAAGGCAGCCGTGCATCCCACTGATCCAACGTTCCATACCAAAGCTAAACAGAACAAAAGAAAGTGTGAATTATTCAGGAAAGTCAAGTTAACAGGATGGAGACGAAGAGAGGAAGTAGTGATGTTTGCAAATATGTTAAAACATTCGCACAATTTGATGTGAAAGATGTTGAAGTTTTCTTTATTTCACTTGAAGAACTGGCTCGGCAGAGGCAGTGGCCAGAGTGACATTGTGGTAAGGCTTATTCAGACAAAGCTGGTAGGCAGATGCAGTGCTGTCAAATGAGGGGGCAAGAGATTATGCAAATGTCAAAAAGGCTATTTTGAGTGCTTATGAATTGTTACCAGAAACGGATAGACAGCGATTCAGACAGATAAAGAAGAAACCAGGTCAGACTTGTATTGAATTCAAAAGAATAAATCAAGATAATTTTGATAGGTGGGTGCAGGCCATAGTGATAGATACGATATATGAAACTCTAAAAGAGATTATTCTGCTACAAGAGTTTAAAAACCTTAAAAACATGAGATGATAGGAATAACATTGAGTGCAATTCTGGTCTCCTTCCAATCAGAAGGATGTTGTGAAATTGAAAGATTTTAGAAAAGATTGACAAGGATTGAATTGAATTGAATTTCTTGTGACATGTACCGAGACACAGTGAAAAGCTTTGTCTTGTGAGCAATAAAGGCAGATCACATAGTTAAATAACATAGATAGTAAATAATAGGTAAGCAGCGGCAAAAACAAAAACATGGGTACTGGTGAATATTAAGAATTTTGGAGTCCATTCAGTACTCTAACAACAGTAGGGTAGGAACTATTGCAAAACCGGCTGGTGCGTGTGTTCAGGCTTCTGTACTTTCTCCCTGATGGTCGAGGTTGTAGAAAAATCATTGCGAGGGTGAGATGGATCGTTGAGAATGCCTTTCCTCGACAGCAGGCCTGGTCGATGCATTCTATAGATGGGAGATTGTCTTTTGTGATTGAACGGGCCGAGTTCTCTACTCTCTGTAACTGTCTCCGACCTTGAATGGTACAGTTGCTATACCAGGTAGTGATACATCCAGACAAAATTCTCTCTATAAAAGTTGGCATGCTAAATTTCCTCAGCTGCCTGATGAAGAAGAGAAATTGTTGGGCCTTTGTAACCAGTTTGTCCACATGAAGAGTCCAAGAAAGCTTGTTGTGGATGATCACTCCTAGGAGCTTGACACTCTCCACATATTCCACGTCTGTGCTGTTAATGTGTAGGGGGGCATGAGTAACATCCTGCCGAAAGTCAATAATGTGTTCCTTGGTTTTGCTGGCATTGTGAGCTAGGTTGTTCTTAGTGCATCACTTTTCCAGGTCTTCCACCTCCCGTTTTTTGTCTGTTTCGTTGCCATGAGATTCGACCAACTATGGTGGTGTCATCTGCGAACTTGTACGTGGCATTAGTCTGGTATTTGATGACGCAGCAATGGCTATACAGTGAGTACAGTAGGAGGCTGAGTACGCGCTCCTGGGGGGCTCCAGTGTTGAGTGTTAGTGACGATGAAATATTATCCCCAATCTTCACTGATTGTGGCCTGTAGGTCAGGAAACTGAGGATCCGGTTGCAGCAAGAGGGGCTTAGTCCGAGATCATTAAGTTTGTAAGTTTGCATGCTGCTAGGGCTGGACAATTTGAGCGATAGGGAGAAATTGAATTGGCTGGTTTTCTCTGGAGCATTGGAATTTGAGGGTGATCTCTAAGAGGTTCATGAAATCATGAGGGGTGTGAACAGGATAAATAGACAAAGTCTTTTCCCAAGGGTTGGGGAGTCCAGAACTAGAAGGCATAGATTTGGGGTGAGAGGGGAAAGATATAAAACGGACCTAAGGGCAACAATTGCTACATTTAAAAGGCATTTGGATGGGTATCTGAATAGGAATGGTTTAGAGGGATATAGGCCAAGTGCTGGCAAGTGAAACTCGATTAGGTTGGAACATCTGGTCAGTATGGACAGGTAGGACTGAATGGTCTGTTTCCGTGTTGTACAGCTCTATGACTCGATGTGCATGAACAGAAAGTTCAAGACATGAGAATAGCGGCAGAGGTAGAACATGAATATGCATTGGTGCGGAGCGCAAGGTTTAACTTCCAGCAGGTATTTCATTCCATGAGGTACAGAAATTGGGAGAAGGGGAGATCCTACACTACAAATCAAAAAGTATAGCACAATGGGTGATAATGGAAGCACAAGGTGGCGAAAATGAGGCTTAAGATCTCATATGTTTCCATGTGGTAAGTTGGGAAAGGTAAAGTCACAATCCTGGTCGTTGAAGAAAGGCACTATCGGATAAGATGTGGGAAGAGAGACTGAGCCAGTGGCATTAGTTCACGTAATAAAGGAAATCCAAGAAAAGGCGAGGAGCTGCGGGAGAGTGCACAGCCTCAGCAGGGGCTGGGTTTAGAGTTAGTGCCTGATCTCGAGAAAAACTTCACATCGGTTGGTAAAGTTTACACAGAAAGAGTAGGGGAAGAGGCCTGGAAGGGAAAGAAACTACAATTTTGAGAAATACGTGATCTTATCAGTCTCTAATTGTAACAGTTGAACGCATTTGAACTCTTTCTGACATGTTACCCAAGAGAGTGGTAATTTGTGGAACAGAGAATCAGAAATTTAGTGTTCCCTTGTGTAAGATCAGATTGGAGAGACAAATCAAATCTGGGAAAGTAACAGAGGGAGTGATTGACAGATTCTCACTTCCGTGAATACACTTTATTCTTTGGAACGATTTAGCAGGATCCAAGGTGGGAATGACACCACTTGTTGTGGATAAGCCAAAGGAAGACAAGGGTACTGAGGAGTTAAAAAGAAAAGTACCCTAGAATTTTTCCACACAGTGTAATCGCAATATTTTACTGACATATGTCCCAGAAAAAAGCATAAACTAAAGTGAAAGACGAAGGAGTTGAAGTCCAGTTAGCTGAAAATTGTTTGGCGTGATGGTGCAGGAAAAACCTAAACAGGCAGAGCGTTAGACAGAAGTGTTTAGTCCTGAAATACTAATTTTTGAATCAAAGTGTATTCCTGAGGGTTATTATTTTAAAGGTAGAATGCTAAGAACAAAATGGAGACAGCAGCCGTTTGGTGCAGAGGAGAAATGGGCGGAAGTGCACCAGATTATGTTCCCAGTAGCATCCACAGAGGAAGTGGTACTGGAGCACATGATTTACCAATAGAAGGTCACCTAAGTCTGAGGAATACACAGGCTAAGGTACAAAAGCAATTCCATTGGCCTGGATGATACAAGGATGTGGTTAAATTTCGCCTTGCATTTCGCACGTGTCAAATGTAGGTAAATCACAGGCAGTAATAAGACCAGCACGTTTGTTGCCAATTCCTGCTTTTGACGAACTTTTCACGTGGATGATCATTGATTGTGTAGGTCCTCTTCCGGAAACTAAAAATGAGAACCAATATTTGCGAACGGTAATGTATCTGCCAGATTTCTGGAGGCAATTCCTAACAGAATATTAAGACAAAAAGGGTGGTGGAGAAGGTGATCGCTTTCTTTACTCGGTATGGACTAGCCAGAGAGATTCAGTCAGACCAAGGGTCTAATTCTACTGCTAGGTTGTTTAAGGAAGCCACGAATAGCTTAGCACTTTCAATCAAGTATGTACCATCCTGAATCCCATGATTTTGGAAAGATGGCATCAGAGCCTGAAGACCATGTTAAGAGAATATTGTCAGGATTATCTGAATGATTGGGATGAAGGTATCCTATGAGTATTGTTTGCCATTACAGATACCTCAATCGAATCGGCTCAGTTTACTCTCATTGATTTAATATTTTGACATAGGGCGCGAGGGCCTTTGAAGTCAATTGAAGAAAAATTGCCAGGACTGAACTCGGAGATCTTTCCAGCACTTGGTTCATACCCGAGAGTGGTCTGACATTTCAAGTTCTCAGCTAGGTTTTTTTGTAACTTGTAAATTTCGTTGTGTGACAAACATGGGGTTACCGAAAATTGATGGGGGTCACGAAATGGTGTATAAAAATCGGGGATGGAAATGTGTTGCTGGAAAAGCGCAGCAGGTCAGGCAGCATCTAGGGAACAGGAGAATCGACGTTTCGGGCATTAGCCCTTCTTCAGGAATGAGGAAAGTTGGTCCAGCAGGCTAAGATAAAAGATAGGGAGGAGGGACTTGGGGGAGGGGCGTCGGAAATGTGATAGGTGGAAAGAGGTCAAGGTGAGGGTGATAGGTCAGACTGGGGTGGGGGCGGAGAGGTCGGGAAGAAGATTGCAGGTTAGGAAGGCGGTGCTGAATTTGATGGATTTGACTGAGACAGGCTGGGGGAGGGGAAATGAGGAAACTGGTGAAATCCGAGTTCATCCCTTGTGGTTGGAGGGTTCCTAGCCGGAAGATGAGGCATTCCTCCTCCAACCGTCGTTTCACTGTGGTCTGACGATGGAGGAGTCCAAAGACCTGCATATCTTTGGTGGAGTGGGAGGGGGAATTGAAATGTTGAGTATAAAAATCGGGGGCACAGAATTCTGCGGGGATAAGCAAGGTGAGGGGACATGACATTTGGGGAAAATGTTTTGGAGGTACGGTGCAAAATCAGCAGTGTCTTGGAAAATGTGGGGAGTGGTGGTCTGGGCGGGGGAGGAATGTCAAAGCTGGTCAGGAGGTAATATTTCTGGGGTGGTGTTGTGGGTGAAAGTTTGGAGCGGAACAAAATTATGGAAGGGTGTGAATTGGGAGGGATAATATTAAGGACCACGAACTGGGACAGGACAAAAGTTTGGTACAATATCTTGGGGTGGAGGTACAAACTTAAATTTGAGTTTAAATTTGAGGGAGTGGCAAAATTTTAGAGGGGGAAAGTGGCGCTTTTCCAGGCTGGGTAAGGGGAGGGATGGGAATGAGGCAGCAGGGGGTAAAGGCAGAGGATAGAATGAAAAAAAGAGTAAACGGGAGGCTGCCAGAGAGAGACTCAGAGAGAGACACATACAGAGAGAGACACAAAGAGAGACAGAGAGAGAGAGAGTTAAAGAGAGACAAGAAGAAAACAAGACCAATTGAGAGAAAAAAAGTCACATTGTCAGAAAGAGAGAGACAGGACAAAACAGACATAAGAGCATAGACTGCCAGTGAAAGAGACAGAGACGTACAGAGTAAAAGAGAGAGAAAGAAAAAGAGAGAAAAAGAAGGAAGAAGTCAGTCAGAGACAAACAAGCAATCAGGATATGCACAGAGAATTTGAAGAGATGATGCTTACTTTTGCAGTATGTTCCATGTCTTACTCTCTTGCTCGATAGTTTCTCATTCTCTCTTTCCTTTCAGGGACAGATCCTGCTCCTGGGGTTTGCTTCAACCTTGGGCTGTTTCAGAGAAGGGGTTAAAGGATGGAAACTGGCATTGAAATTCCAACAGAACCTCACGTACAGACAGAAACTCTCTGTTAACTACCTCCTCGTCTACCTACATGGCAAAAAGAAGTATGGCTGTCATGACCTGGAGTATAAACGCCCCAGTTCTGTCACTCAACATACTCTCTCGTCCCGAATCCCAGCTCATCCAATCACTTCCAAGCTCTCTCTGCCTGAACACATCTCTTTCATGTAAGGAGCAAGCCAAGAGGCTTAATTGTGAATTACATGGGGGGAGGGAGAGAGGACGTGTGAAATAAAGGCGCAGGTAAGTAGTTCAGTCCATTTTATTCCTGTTCCTCATCTCCTACCGTTCCCCCCACCCCAATATACAAAATAGCCCAGACTTGAAATCCACACAGACAGAAAGTAGCAGTTAAAAACCAGCTCCAACCCACAGTTATTTAAACAAAGGAAGACCAGAAAATACAAACATATCCCACAAACAAACACAGGATTTGCACACAGACCAACACAAAGTGGGCATGGAACAGAAATCAATCCGTTAAGTAAGCAAACTTGTTTTTTAAAATGTTTTTCTGAAGTTGAGTATCAATCCACGTCACAGATATGATGTGGTGGTGTCGGTGTTGAATTGGGGTGGACAAAATTAGAAGTCACATGACATCAGTTGAAAGTCCAACAGGTTTATTTGAAATCACAAGGTTTCAGAGAGCTGACCCTTCATCAGGTGAAGAAACGAAAAACATACAGGCCCTGAATTTAGCGGCAGAGACATCAAAAGATCAGACAAATGGTTTGAGTGGAGTATCAAATAATAAGTTTCTGCAGGTAACAAAACTATCAGACAGTGTGAGCAAAGTGCCAGCAGTTGAATAGTAAATGAAGGGGATGCTTTGTAATCCAACTAATTGAGGCAGAGAGATAATTACAAAAAAAGTGGTTCTATAGATAAACCTCATGGCTGGAATAAATAAACAGGCTTCATTTCACAGATAGAAGTCCAATGATGGATCTGTTGTACGAGCTATTAATTTTATAAATGATCTTGAAATTTCAAACAGATTCACCTCTTTCCTGACAATAGAATGAGGGACATCACGCAACTGTTCCACTTTATCATGGACGTTTCATCTCTAAAAGGTGAGAGTTAGCTAATTGATACAGATTATGTTACAGATGGTTAAACCCATGATAGTGTAAGTAACTGCACACAGATTCTATACGTTCATTTTTATGTGCCTGTATCTGTGTCTATGTGTATGTGCATATATCTGCTTGTGTTTATATGCTTGTGTATTTCTGTCTCTATGTTTGTATGTGCCTCTTTGTCTGTGTGTTGCTTTTTCGGTTTCCGTGCCTGTCTGACTATCTCCGACCATTTATGTATGTGTGTTTGTGTGTCCCAATGTTTATGTGTCTCCGTGTCTATATTTCTGTGCAATGGACGCTCTGTTGTTTTGGGAGTTATTTCCATTGAAATGGTGGTAAACACCGCCCATCTCTATCTCTGCCTGTCCTTCTTGTGTTTAACGTGATACAATGCTGTTGGTTATGTTGATGTATGTTTCTATGTGTGTGTCTGTTTGTGTGTGTATGCCCACCTCTGCGTGCAATGGGATAAAATTTGTGCTGTAAAGAAGCTAGTGTTTCTTATTTAGAGAGCAATGCAGCACAGGAACACGTCCTTCTGCCCACCAACACCGTGGACACGAAGCTTTCCTTACCAAAAAACATTTGCTTCCATGTGGTCCATATTCTCTAATCGCTGCTTATTCATGTATCTGACAACATGCCTCTCAAATGTTGCGAAAGTATTTGCTTCCATCACCTCCTCTGACAGCTCATTCTAGGTACTCACCATCCACTGTGCTAAAAACCTGCCTCTGATATCCCCGTGTCTGCGTGGGTTTCCTCCGGGTGCTCCGGTTTCCTTCCACAGTCCAAAGATGTGCAGGTCAGGTGAATTGGCCATGCTAAATGTGTTAGGTAAAAGGGATAAATGTAGGGGAATGGGTGGGTTGCGCTTCGGCGGGTTGGTGTGGACTTGTTGGTCCGAAGGGCTTGCTTCTGCACTGTAAGTAATCTAATCTAATATCTGTTTTAAATTTACCCCCTTTTCCTTTCATCCTAAATAGCCTCCTAACTGAAGTTTCTACCTTGGAAAAGGGCTCTGACTTTCATTCTATACTTTTCTGTCATAATGTTGTGAACGTCTGTCAGGTCGACTCTTAACCTTTTTACGTTCAAGAGAAAACAAACCAAGTTTGTGCTTCAATTCTGCACCTCACAAATATTTCCCTCACAAGGCTTGACTGTTTGCAAATTTTCACAGCAAAATATACAGCACCCCAAGTTTGCACCCTTTTAATAAGTCCCCCTCGAACGTTGTCTCATTAATTTGCATTCCAGTCCTTAAATTTCACGCTTCTTTTTCCTTCAGCTTTGTCCCCATGAAATTATTTGGATACTGAATTTTGTGATTCTCTCCTCAAACTTTACCCTGGCCGAAAATATTCAATATTTGGTGCATAATGTAATGTTTGCCTGGTCACGTCAGCATTATCACCTCCAATTTTCTCACACTGTCAATAATCTGACTGGGGACAGTCCACACATTCTGATAAGGAGACCCAAGTCTTACGTTTTGAATTAAATTCTTGTTGAACATCAGGCTCTGATGCATTTTCACATCTAATCTCTGTGCCACATCCTTATCAACTTAGCTTGTCTTTGTCCAAATATACATAACTTTCTTGTACCTCAATGCTAATCTTTGGATTTCTAAAACTTTTGAAACATTCTTCGCCTCTGTATTTTTTATTCATTCTTCATGGTATTCCCCTCATGGTCAGTTTGCGGTTATGATTTTATTAATCTAATGATTTGATTCACCTATCCTTTCTGTCACAATCTGGCTACCCAGTATACCTTTCACTATTGATTTCTCCATCTGCTGAACTCACCAAACCTCTCCTCATGTGAACCCTGCCCACATGGCTATTTTAAATCTGTTCTTAGCCCTCTAGATATGTCAGCTAGCAGGACACTTGCCAAGGAGAACTTCCTATGTTCACAGTCGAACAGCAAAGACCCTTCTGTCTGCTTGAATGGGAAACATGTTCCTGTGCCACTGTTTGTACCAGGAATCAAACTCTTTGATCCTATTAATCCTATGCAAATGTGTTTGTTAATTCACTATTAAAATTAACTTGATGTCACTCTGGTCTTCTGGTTTTCATTTGAAAGATTGATTGTTCTTACCCCACAGCTGATCAATGTTATTGGACTCAAATATGTATATCTATAGGCTCAGGGAGATGTGACAGTGAGATCATTCACATCCCACTTTCAATTAATCACAGTGGTCAAGTGAGTCATCTGATTGAAAAAATGGTCTTTGAGACACATGTTCTTTGTCACAGAATATAATAGGTATCCCCTGGTTATAATGTCCCTCACTACCACAGCATTCCCTTTTCAATCTCCAGCTTCAGTGACTGGTTAGTTCCCTCAAAGGCAACGTCTCATTTCCCTGAAAGGTGTATTCACATATTGAATAGAGCAGGGATAAGACTCCACATTACTACTGACTGTGTCTCACAAACTGGCTGACCGCACTAATTCCCGAAACACAGAACAAATGTGAAGTGCCTCTGGAAGGTGGCGTCAATGCTAACAGAAACTGTGTGTCCAAGTTTCTTCCTGGACACAGGATATTATTCTAAAACCGATTCCCACTCATTATCCCTGAGCTGCAGTCCTTCTATGTGCAGACATTGCATGCAGATGTGGTTGCTGTGGATCGCACTGTACACCAAGTTCATGCATTCTGTATTTGCAACACGTTACCCACCCTGACACTTGCATGGTGTTATTATTCAACTGATTAGTTCGCAGCAATGGAAAACTTGTTTAGTTGAGTTCCCTAGGTAAATAGTCGTCTGGATCATTGCAAAAGTGAAACTTCTAATTAGCACAGGTAGTTATGTAAATTGAGCTATACACTTCATGTAATACTGACATTTCATCACTACAGTTCAGTCTACAGTCTCTCATTCAAAGGCGGAAGTCTTCAATGTCATTAAACAATCAGGTAACTAAGTTATTAATTAGCTTAAATACTCAGATGCAGCAGCAATGTCCATGCCTCTTAGCCTGGAAATCTGCATTCAAGTCCCACCGGCCCCAGAGGTGAGTTGCAGCACGAAGCCTGGCTTTTCTTTCATGTAGAAGTCTGGGTAAAACAACAAAGTGGCAGCTGCTGAATGGGCCTTCATAAGCACCAGTTAAAATCTCTTCTGAGAATGAAGGGGTGAAAGAAATTCGATAACCAGACAAAAGTGACTGCCTCAAAATCTGATTCACCCAGCATTTTTAAATGTTGTTAAGATTAAACTCAGTGTCTAACTTCTCATTTAAATCATCACTTGAGAAAAACACGAGTCGTCTCATGTGTCACAAATTCTGAAGTTATTGAGTTCTTCTGCACTCGCTGTCTCCAATCCATACTCTTCTTTCATTGAAAATGTTATTCATGTTGGCAATAGCAAGGCAGTGTAGACTTGAGCAAAAAGAATCGAGAGATTGGAGTTGAAGAGCAGTTTTCCCATTCACATGGAGGGAGAAATGCTACAAAAGCTGGTCACCTCAGGCTGAAAAGAGGAAAGCAAGGTCGATAGATAGCGTTGTATCACAAGGATATGATGGAGATAGGAGTTGCAAATATGACGTAGTTTCCTAAAAGAAAGTCATGAATTCTCAAGCCAAAATTAGAGAAGTATACATATCTTGGCATTTTTGTGAGCTAAATAATAATAAAAAATTGGAGGAACAGTGATGTGAAAATAAGGATGAGAATTTTGAATCATCGAATTTGGTAGAATTGCACTAAAGTGCAGCCAATTAAACAGAGTGATCATTGGGGGACTTCTTTAGGAAGAGCTAACAGTGTGATAAAGATCAGAACAGTTGATTTCGTCCTCATGGAGAGTGGAAAGGTGCTCGACTAATGGGTCTGGAGGAGAAAGGCAAAGTATGTGAATAGTGGCTTCTTGCGCTGATGAAATGACACAAGGTCAGTGCAGGACGGTGTTGTGAAAAAGTAAGAAATCAGTTCTAAAAAGATGTGCAATTTGTGAATGAGTTGGTTCGAAACCAATCTCTAATTGGAACATGATACCAAGCTTCCAAACGCTCAGCCAGTTTTTCCAGAGAGTAGATTAGAGTGAGTTCAAAATTAACATAAAGCAT
This sequence comes from Chiloscyllium plagiosum, assembly GCF_037043375.1. NCBI lineage: Eukaryota > Metazoa > Chordata > Chondrichthyes > Orectolobiformes > Hemiscylliidae > Chiloscyllium > Chiloscyllium plagiosum. The sequence continues at coordinate 30,718,572 of NW_028270178.1, read as the reverse complement.
TGTAATCAGTGGCCAAACATTTCTTTGGCAGTAATGAATAGATCTGTTTAGCCCTGTCTTCCAGAAATTAGAATGGAGTCAATATCTGGGTAACTGAATTCGGAGTAGGTTCATAAGAGATATACTGCAATCAGTTGTCAAACATCTAATTGGCAGAAATGTTTGCTCTGCCAGTACATAATTATGGATAAGAAATCTAAGTTTTAGGAAGACATCAGGAGATAGGAGAAGTGTCCAAAAGCTAGATATTGGTGTGGATTGAGTCCACATAGATACTTTCCTGAGGGAACTTTGCCTACACAGGGAACACGACATGATGAAAGAACAATTATCAAACGCAACAGCTGAATAATAAGAAAATATTCCAGTGCAAGAGGATCTCGAGATGAATTGAGATTAAATATAAAAAAGGGGGAACAGTTGGATTACAAATGAATCATTTAGCAGGACATTAATTCTATTGTACTATGTTCAAATCAGCGGTACGGTCTGGGGCATGAACATGGAAATTTTAATTTTGTTTCAAAATAAAATGCAATTTGAATAGGATGTATCTGAGTAGACCAACTTTGCTAATTTATCAAGTGTACAAACTGGACTGGAGAGATTCAAGGAGGGACTAAGCCCTGTTAAAGCTGACCAAGTTTATAGCGGGAGTTCGAGATTCTGGGAGAAAACTGCAGTTTGGAAGTCAGGTACCAATTTTTATGAATGCTCTAGATGCCATTATAGCCTCTGTAAAAACGCCACGGAACATTAAACTAAACAAAAACAAGAGAGAGGGAGATGGTGCCAGGAAATGATAATTTTTTCCAATGGAGTTGTGAGAATGTGGTCGCTTGAATTTCTTCCTGTATTCTCAATATCAGCATGTGTCCTGTCTCCACTGTATTTTAAGGGTTTCTAACTCTAAGAATCTGTGTAATCTCCATCATGAATAGACTTTCAAATTCGGCCAGTTCCAGTGCACTTGTTACTCCCAAGTTAAGTTGTTTATGATGAGCCAACAGTATCACGGAGGAGTTACTGACATGCATCGGGTTGCTTAATCTGACCCATACCTAAATATGGTTGGTGCTCTACTACCATTATAGTTATTTCCAGTGCTGCAATTCCTGCTGAGTAGGTGTGCAGCGAATATTGAGTCCACGAATAGGGAAAACGAGAGCTTGCCTCTGAGCTGCTCTTACATCTTTCGTTTACTCATTAATTGTACAATTCTTGTAATTGGATATTTCACTGCGCTCTTCATTTCATTTCTGAATTTCGCCTGTGTTGCCACATAAATGAATGTGTTTGTGCAACAACTCAATGTTCGCAGCATCCAGCCAGCTCTTCCAACTTTATAAAATGCATTACTGTAAACATCCGCTGTGAGGGTGTAGAAGAAATTTATAACATACAACAGCCATAGAATTATGAAGCTACCGGATATTGTGAAGAGCAAAACCACAGATTTTCTTCGACTTTCCATCTCTGGGTCATTGATACTTTTCCTCTTGTTCTGCCTGCTCAATCCCAATCGGAATCGACTAACCACTAAAATATATCTGACCGTCAGAGCATTGAGCAACAAGATTGAAAGAAATGGAAGCAATGGGGTAAATACTAAATCAAACCAATTAAATCCCACCCAACCTGGATCGGTAAAATAACTTGCTTTTCTGTAACAGAACCACGGCACATTGTTGACGATCTTTCCAGGTTCAAAAGTAAAGTAGAAGGGAATATTTTTTAAGCAGAACAGAATAGATGTGGTTGCTATAACTGCACTTGCAGTTTTCTTGGTGCAATATCGTGCTCTAATCTTCATGCAACAAATAGCCACAAATCGATCAAATGTGAAATTGACGGTGAACCAAATTGAGCAATCTGTCGCAACACAAAACAGGAAATTGATAATATTGCAGGCATAGGTGATGTCCAGGACACCCACTGGGAAATAATAATAATAGATCTGTCTCAGTACAACCTCCGTGATAATGAACATTAGATCTGCCGCTGCCATGGCCACCAGATGCAGAGTAGTGCAGGTAGAGAGGTCACACTTGCCCTGACACAGGATCAGAATTGCCAATAAATTAACTGTATAAAGAAAAAGAGAAGAGAAAATACCTGTAAAACAGTGCTCAGATATCCCCTGTATCAGGTCCCAATTGGTTTTGAGATCTGCCAATCACTTCGAGTCATCCTCTTGATCCTTCCTCCTCATCTCCCTGCTTCTAAAACCTTCAGTTAAGCTTGACAATAAGAATTAGAATATAAGAATTAGGAGCAGGAGTAAGTCATCTGGCCCTTTGAGCCTGCTCCGCCATTCAATAAGATCATCACTGATCTTTTCGTGGCATCAGCTTCACATACCTGCCCTCTCACCACAACCCTCACTTCCTTCATTGTTCAGAAATAAACTATCCTTGCTTTAAAAACATTTACTGGTAAGAACATAAGAAATAGACAAGACAATGACACTCCAAGACCTCAAATTTGGACCATTTTTTCTTTTTCCTATTTTCATCCCTATTCCACTTCGACTTTCGATATTGCAGAGCATTGCATCCCATGTCTTAGCAAATGAGATCCCATTTCGAGGAATGAAAATTGTCATTAACACTCAGTGATTGTTCGGGATGTGGAGAATGCAAGTTTACTCTGGGCCTACGATTCCCACTTTGGAAAGTTCTACTGTAGGTTCTGAGAGTATTCTTCCCATCATATTTATATCTCAAAGTAGTTAGCTCAGTTTCAACACACATAGTCGTAGAGTCAAATAGCATTGAAACAGCTCCTTCGGCCCAACTAGTCGACGCCAACCATGTTGCTAAACTAAACTCATTCCATTTGCTTGCGTTTATCACATAACTCTCCAAATCTTTCCAATTCATGTATTTACTCAAATGTATTTTAAATATTGTAACTCTGCCTGCATCAATTGCTTTCACTGAAAGTTCATTCTACGTACGAACCACCTTCTGTATGAAAGCATAATCTCCCTCAGGTCCCTCTTCAATCTTTCTCCTCTCAGCTTAAAAACATGACCGCCTAGTGTTGAACTCCCCAAAACCGAGGGAAAAGACCTTTGCTATTCACTTAACCTATACCCATCATGATATTATAAACCTCTTTCAGGACACCCCTCAACCTCCGATGCTCCAGTGAAAAAAATCCCAGTCCTTCCAGAACATTAACAGCAAAAGTGCAACGAGAGAGTGTTTAGGTCCCATTAAAGATCGGCGATTCATCTATTGTGAGAAACGTCGGAAAATGGAAGGGACATTAAATGAATATTTTCCATCTTTTTTATGATGGAAAAGAAATGGAGGCTAGAGAACTCAGGGAAATAAATGTTGACGTTTTAAAAATTATTCACATTACAGAAAGTGATGGAAGTCTGAGATAACATAAAGGTGGATACATCTCCGACACCTAATCAAGTTTATTCTAGGACGTTATGTGAAGTTAGGGAGGAGGTAGTGGGACCCTTACGAGAAACATTTGTGTCATGTATAACCACGGGTGAGGTGCCAGAAAATGGGAGGGTGGCTAATGTTGTGCCTTCATTGAAGAAAACGCATAAGAGAAGCATGAGAACTCTAGAGCTGTGAGTCTGATATTAGTGATAGGAAAGTTGTCAGAGGTGATTCTGAAAGATAGGATTTACATGCATTTGGACAGAGAAGGAATGATTAGCGATAGTGAGCATGGATTTGAGTCAGAGAACTTGTGCCTCCTAAACTTGAGTTTTTTGAGGAAGTATTCAAAAATATTAATGAATGCAGAATGGTATAAATTGTTTTATTGGAGTTCCTTAAAAGCTTTGACAAATATCCACATGGTAGAATGATCTGTAAAGTTAGATCATTCGAGTTGGACCGAAGGATCTGTTTCTGTCCTGTACCTCTCTATGATTCTAAGACTCGATGACATGGGATTCAGGGTGAACTTGCCAGCTGGACACAGTTTTGACCTTACGGCAGATGACACAGAGTAATGAGAGGGGTTGTTTTTCAGACTGGAGACCTGTAACTAGCGGTGTTTCACAGAGATTTGTACTGGGTCCATTCCCGTTTGTAATTTATATAAAAGGTTAGGATGAGTATAGAGGAGGCATGGGTATTAAGTTAGCAGATAACAGCAAAGTTGGGATATCGCCTCTGTGGTGTTTGTCCCAACCTACCCGAATGGCATTGAGGACCGCTGCTTCCATCTTGTCAAGGGGTCACCCTCCGTAGTTGTTGATCCACGGGGAGGTCTGAATGAACCACTGAATATGGTGATTAATTTGGTTTGCTCATCGGCATCCAGCCCATGTATAATGGACTTTCAGTCAATTGCATTAAAAAAAATGCTTCTGGTTTGAGGTGGAATCAAAGAGAGTCACCTTGTCGGTGATGTCTGCCAGCTGGGTGGCGAGAAAGGGAGTTGTGTATGTCATGTGACCATCAGCTGTTTGTTGCCGGGTGACAACATGATCGATGAGCTTTGGTTTCAATCATAACTCAGGGATGTGGGCTAAGAGTGCAGTCGCCTGGGAGAAGGGCAGAAGGGGTCCACATATGTGGGCGGGTGTGTATATGTCATTGTGGAGTCTGTCGTTATCTTCCTGGGAAGTGTGGACCTCTAAGGCACACGACATTCCATTCCAGGTGGACAACTGATTCCTTAGGGAACTGTCGTTGGATCTGAGACTGCTAATGCTTCCGAATAGAGTCTGATGTGCATTGGTCAGTGTAGCAGGCATACCGGACACTTCTGGCTGCTTGGAATTCACTGTTCATCTTGCTTGTCAATATATGCTGAGGCTGCCACCCTGTTCCTCCAGGCCCTCCTCTTACTAGAATAAACTCTTTCGAATTGTGACTTGAACTGTCCCATGTGGATGAGGTTTACTTGCAACGTTCTATGCTGTTCTTTGTTTCACAGATGTTACCTTGCAATTTTTATTCCTCATAGTCTGCAGCTTTCCTTAGAGTGACCGAATCTCAGATGCCTTCCCCTACCAGGGGTATTCTGGGTTCCAGGCAACATAACTTACTGTAGTAAGCTTGACAGATTTCTTACCCAGTTCTTTCTGGGCTTCATTCCACCGCTCCCGTGCCACGGAACCATCACTCCAAGGCCCGTCTGGCTTATTGCAAAATTCTGTCCATTTGGGTCAATTTAAGACAAGGTATTATCTGAGAATATCATCTTATATCGGAAGAGGGGGCACATCCTGTTTTGGTAGCGAGGACATTATTACAGGGTTTCTCTTTCATGATGTTGAAGTATGGGAAGTGGCGATTGTTAGAGTAAGGCTTCAGCTGAAATAAGTGTTGGAAATGTAGAATTTCAGCACAGTGACTTCTTCTAACTACGCAGATAGGCCATTAAGCCTTCTCGTGGCCTGACTGTAGAGCTTCCTACACCTGTGTGTCATGTCTATCCCTAGTCCACTGATCCAATATCTACTCCTTGTTCCAGGAACTGTTAAAATCACTTCGCAGACCTTTCGTTATGGGTACGTAGGGTTGACAACAGCTGTCAATGTCTCCAATCATTTAAACAGAAAAGCAGTTTCCTCGACTCTTTGCAACTCAAAGTTCCTCAACACTTTTGAACTTAAAATATAGTTCCTCCAACTCTGAAAATAAAGACTGCCTTTCCTTGACACTGTTCTCACCAAATAATCTTGGGATAGGGACAGCTGTGGTTCAACATACACAGTAAACTTTCCTCTAATCCAAGTAAACTAAAAATCATATCCATCAGCTCCTTCCCCATTGAACATTCCCAGGACAGGAACAACAAAGCGATTTTTGAGAAAATTCATGGTGGAGGTTCATGTTGTAAGTTTGCTTGCTGACCTGGCAAATTTGTTTTCAGACGTTTCGTCACCATGCGAGGTAACATAATCAGTGAACTCTGGTGAAGCGCTGGTGTTCTGTCCCGCTTTCTATTTATGTATTTTGGTCTCTCAAGGTGAGGGTTGTCATTTCCTGTTCTTTTCACAGAGGTTGGTAAATGGGGTCCAAATCGATGTGTTTATTCATGGAGTTCCAGTTTGAATGCCAGGCGACTCAGAATTCCCGTGCGTGTCTCGATTTCGCCTCTCCTCAGTTGGATGTGTTGTCCCAGCCGAAGTGGTGTCCTTTGTCATCGGTATGTAAGAAAACTGATGAGAGTGGGTTATGTCTTTTGTTGGCTAGTTGGTGTTCATGTATCCTGGTGGCTAGTTTTCTGCCTGTCTATCCTACATAGTGCTTGTTAAAGTAGTTGCATGATATTTTGTAAATGACGTTCATTTTGCTGATTTTTGGTATCAGGTCCTTTAAGTTCATCAGTAACTGTTTTAGTGTCTTGGTAGGGTTGTGGGCTACCATATTGTCATGGTGTCTAATTCGTCTGGTAGTCATCTCTGAGATATGTTTGATGTGTCTTAGTGGGGCTAGAGTTTTTGGGCGTGTTGTGTCTACTTGTTGTTTGGGTTTGTTATTTAAGAATCTACAAGCTATGTTTATCGGGTACCCATTCTTTTTGAATAAGCTGTGTGGTATTATTTTTTTTCTGTTGCTCGTAGTTCCTGGTTGTTGCAGAGTATTGTGGCCTATTTCAATAATATCCTTGTGCAGCTCCATTTGTGGGTATTGAGGTGATTGCTTCTGTCATTAAGTATCTCGTCTGTGACTATTGCTTTGCTGTAGACGCTGATCTGCAGTTCTCCATTAATTATTCTTTCCACTGCACCAGCTACGAAGGGAGTTCGTTGCTCTTCTCCTCATGTTTTGTGAAATTTATGCCAGTAAGGATGTTGTTGATGATGTTGTCGGTTTCCACTCATTTATTACATTTTGTGATGACAAAGTTGTCTTTCACGGAGCAGACTGAAAGTTTAGATAGGATCATGGTGAAGGCTGTTGGATTGAGCCTCTGCCTTACTGCTTCTGCTAAGAAGCCCGATATCGGTGATCCCATGAGTATTCCGTTGATTTGTTTGAATGTCTTGACATTGAGGGTGAAGTGGTACGTGAGGCACTGGGCTACTAACTTGAAGGTGAAACAGGTGATGAAATTGGTGCTGTTCGACCACTTGTGCCTTTGGTTCATCTGTTGGGGCGGCCACTGTTTCTTTGGCTAGACTGATGTTAGTTGATGTGAACAGGGCTGTGAACAGGAGACCATTATTCCGTTTTAATATCTCTTGGCGTCTTTGATGATGTTCAGGAATTCTTGGGTGAAGTGGATGGAGTGGCATGAGTTTTCTGCTAGACACTTCATCTTTCCGTGGAATTCCTTTGCTAATCTGTCTTTCATTGTGCCAAGGAGTGAGACGAGGGTCTGACGGGGTTGCCTGTTTTGTGTCCTCCAGGCAATTCGTTGAAGTGGGATGTGTTGGATCCATCAGGTTTGATTTTTTTTTGAGATCTGTCTTGTTAATTTGGACTGATTTATAATAATTCTGCAAGACAGCTGTGATACGTTTTTCTGGCTCTGGAGTCGGGTCTAAGTGTTGGTATCTACGAGCAGTGAGTTCACCTTTTCAGTGTATCCTGTTCTGTTTAGGATGATGGCCATGCACCATTTGTGTGCTGGTCGGATTACTATGTTTCTGTCTTTTCTGAGTCTTTCTCAGCTTTCCTTTCCTGTTTGTTGACAGTGCTCCCGTCCTTCTTTCTGCTTACTGTTGGTGTGTCTGATAGTCTGCTGGGTTTCTTCTGTGACTCAGTTGTCTTTCAGAGTTGATTCTCATACTGCTAAGAAGTCATTTTTGTTCACATCTCTGTAGTTGTAGGTCATCCCTCTTACGTGGGTGGCTTTTTTTTGTGTCTGTTAGTGGTCGGCCCAATAGATTTTTTAAATCCAAGCGTCTATAGGAAAACAAGACGCACAGACCAGATATTTAACTGTAGACGCAATTATTCCAACCCCAATAAACGGAGCTGCATCAGGACATTAATGAAACGAGCCACAACGCACTGCAGCATCCAGGAACTGCGAGCAGCAGAAGAAAAACACCAATACAACAATTTCAAAAAGAACAGATTCCCAAAAGACACAGTCTGCTGATTCTTCAACAACAAACCCAAACAAGTAGACACAACACACTCAAAGACTCTAGCCACATTACTACACATCAAAGACATCTTGGAGATGACTACGAGACGAATCTGACCTCTTGGCATCATGGTAGCCCACATACCTACCAACACACTGGAACAGCTACTGATGAACCTAAAGGACCCGATACCAATAACCAGCAAAACGAACGTCATGCACAAAATACCATGCACGGACTGTACCAAATAATACATCGGATAGACAGGCAGAAAAATAGCCACCGTGATACACGAACACCAACTACCTACCAAAAGCCATGACCCACTATCATTGAATCCTTACATACGCATGAAGAAAGACACCACTTCGACGAGGACAACACATCCACCCTGGAACAGACTAAACAGAGACACGCACAGGAATTCCCAGAGGCCTGGAATTCAAACTGGAACTTCATCAATAAATAAATCGATTTGGACCCATTTACCAATCTCTGTGAAAAAGAACAGAAAGTGATGTCATCCACCTTAAGAGAGCAAAACACATAAATAGATAGGACAGAAAACCAGCGTTTCAGCGGAGGTTCACTGATGATGTTACCTCACATGGTGATGAAAATCTAACAGCTCAGCGATCACACTTACAACCTAAACAGGAACAACAAAGGTTTGACATTCAGAGGAATATGCATTCGACTCATTGGAACTACAAATAATTAAAACACAGCTCCACTTGCACTCACCTGATAAAACACTTCTGGGACAGGAACAATTGGGGACTAAAGTAAAAGCTCCCTCGGTTCACTCAAAGAGTCCAAAATATCTCCAGCATTGCTACACAAGAGGCAAACGCCTGTCCCCTGCTAGACTGACTTCCTCAAAATCTCTCTGTCCCCTAATACTGTTTTTCAGGTCATGCTTTGCTCTCTCTGGCTGGAGAACACTTGGCTGCTGGGTCAATTTCTGTTTGGCTGCCTGTGCTGTCAGTTCCTCACTTAAATCCTGGCTTTGACGTGAGGTATCTATCCTCTGAAACACGGCTCACTTTGAATTCTGAAGACACCAGACTGATGGGTTTGAATTCAAAGGACTTAATGGTCACTTCTTATTGATGGCCATGCAGGGATCCAAATGTTGTCTAATTCCTCTTAAAAACAAATTCTACAACGCCAAAAAGAATGTTATGAATGAATTTGTCCAGATCTCACAATACCAAACCTTACAAAACATTACGAACACAAGCCAGTACTAATGCAAAACAGTCCGAAATTTATTTGGAATCAAGTTACAATAGCTTTCACGACACAACAACGCTATCTCCATTTCTATTCAGTCCCTTAAACTTACAATACTTCCCTGAGTCTTTTGTCGATTTTAGTATCTGCTCTTTTTCTCGCTATCCATGTTTAACTGCAAAACTGTTTTCTCTCTCTCTCTCTCTATCTATCTATCTCTCTCTCTCTATTTCTCTCTCTATCCGTCTTTCCAGACAGTGGGCATCTGCTTTTGGCCATGCTGATCTATTCAGAATGTCGAAGAGAGGTTGTTCTACAGGTGGTCCATAATTTTATACCTTTTATGTGGTTTTCTGGAATTCGAATAGTTCTGAAGAATCGGGGAGACACACTTACTGGTTCGGAACACTGTCAATTGTTAAGCTGGCGAGCTACTGTTCGTTTCTTTGTGCAGTAGAACCACTGGATTTCTGTCTGGGCCCTCATTTGATTGGTGGATAATTTGCGGTGGATATGTCTGTCCAGGATAACGGTTGGCCTTTACGTTATAAAAATAACACGAGCAACTGGTTGCCGCGTTTGCTCCGTGTCTTTTTATTAAAGCTCATCTTGTGAAAGATGTTTGAATTGTTAGTATCAAAGAACTCCTCTGAATAAGGTTAACTGCTTCCACAAAATCCTAAAAGAATCAAGATAATATTTAGCAGAATCACTAATATTTGTTTATAAATATACATCTTCAGATTGGACAACAGTGTCAAGACTGCTATCAGATGATGATATTCTTTCGTTTAAAAGGGAAGGCATAAGAAGCCTAAGTAATGAATACGAGATTAACCGCAATTGATGAGAAGGAAAATGGAATTCTTATTAAGAGCAGCAGATGAATTGCATAGAAATCACATAACAAAATGAAATAGTTGACATAACATGGAGTGTCTGAAGTCATTTACTAAAGGAATTATTCTTGATCAAACTACTTGGACTATTTGAATAAATAGGAAATGATAAGTAATACGTAGAATCACTGAAATTGACTTATCTTCCAAAAGTCTTCGATAAGGAACTATGTAGCAATGTGACGATGCTGCTCTTGTGACACAGTAATGCAGTCCTTGGTCTTATTTTCCATAAGGTCGTATATAGACAGAGGTACTAAAACGTCTGCGCTTGGGTGAGTTTTAGAACCAGTTTGGTAATAGCTAACAGAACTGCCTCAAGTAAAGGGCACTCAAGTTTTTAAACTAAAACACTTTCACAATGAAAGAGGAGTGGCCAGTTCTCCCTCTGGTTTTGTTTGGTCTGGATATTCACTGAAAGCAGTCAGGCAGTTGTAAAAGCTGTTGGACTCGACAAAGCAAGTCCAGGCCGATCCTTCTCTCTCCGTGATATCTCTCCGGTAAGACCTTGTGTTTGATTTTACCTTTTGTGTCAAGGGGTGTTTGTGGGAATTGGTGCAAGTATTTGGAGCACCATCATGAATTTGGGATCATCTGTTGGGTTTTTGCATAGGATACGTTATTCAATATTCTGCTCGTTTTTGTTTGTGTTTCATTTGGTAATAATGTAAATAAATTTTGTTTTATTTAAAACTTTGTGATTTGAACAACTGGATCACTCCGTGGAATATCCGCTATACACATGCTAAAAACAACAGGCACATGAGCAAGGTCAGAGATTTGGATTCAATACTAGATGGAAAGCTAACAGTAAGAATATCAAAGTGAAGTGGTTTACGCACATGTATGAAAAGAGTGAAAATGAATTCCAGAGTGATGTGCAGTGGACAAATAGCAGCCAACACTTGTAACAAAATAATAAGAACAGGAGAAGCTTAAATCAATATTTACATTAATTTAAATTGTGATTTGCGGTTAATACGGCAGAATGATTCAACAAACCACGAAATGATAAATAAAAATTATTAATTGAGTTTAACATTTGGCATTAAAATAAAAGCAATATAATGTCAACATAGTTAATTATATAGCACTACATTCTGGTCAAACTAAAGGCTATCAAATAAAACTTTTAAGAATAAGAGTTTGACTGGGACAGAAGGGTAAAACAATTAATGGTGCAGAATTCAAATAACATCGTTTAATATGGTAACACAAGTCAACAAAGTAATAAAAATACGAATATATCTCGACCACAGAAACTGAAATTGAAAATGCGGATTACTTTGTACTAACATATTTAAAAAATGCTAAGCCACTCATAATATCTGTCCATACATGGCGGAAACTTTTAAAAGTAAAATTGATGTCGTGGCAAAGGTGCGATTATTCAAACAAAGATAACAGTACTACTCTGAGGTGTGAAATTTATGTGATCGTTATTATTAGTTCCTGTGTTATTATTAGTTCTTACTGACTTTCCTGGTTCGAGCTCACTGTTATGAAAACTTATTCATATTTGTCTTCAGTTCGAGATACCAACCTATATACACATACAGCTCAAAATGCCAAGGGCAGGCATGGGACAAGCCAGATATATCAACACACAGACTGATGATAAGAACTGACCTGTCAGACTTCAATCAGCTATGTAAAATGGTGTAATCAATAATCACAGCCTTTGTTGAATTATTCACACGAACTCAGGAGTATACCAGAGCAAGTGGATCAATCATTCAAATAATAAAATTGTCCCAGTATCGATACTCAAAAGAATAAAAGCCATATTATAGAAATTTGTAGTACAGTGACAGCACTATTAATGGCAAGGAAATAGCAAGTATATGTTTGTTTCCGAGCAGTGCATGTAAATCCCTTCACATATACATTGGCAGACAACAATACTCTTCTCTTTGCCATCTGGCAGATAAATAGAGGTTAGAATAATTACCTGGAATGATTCGGTCTCAGAGAACCATCCTGTAATATCACATCTCTCATTTGAACATCAGTGTTCTAAACTAACAGATACCAACACAGAAAATTGAGGCAAATGATCACCTTGTTCAGTAACTGGTACTGTGATGGTCTAAGTTACACTATCATCATTCGGTCGATATATGGCCACCACCACAATTTAAATATACTTGGTAAATGTGGTACATGAAAATTCAATAACTTGTTAATTCAACAAGTGGATGTTTAGTTAAGCATTAGTTTAGACAATTGAATTATTTGATACATTTCAGGACCTACAGCCTTGCAAAATGATATCAGTGAAAGGGTGCTTGCAGGTATTTTCCAATTAACCTGTTCAGAGATGTACTGTACAACTCGAGAACAGACATCAATGAAACCAGCTCCCCAGTCGGAGAGGAACGTATAGTACGAGCGATTATTTCTGTAGAAAGCTGTATCAACAACATAGTGACAAAGAAATAAGAACATTTACACAATTACAATAACTGTAACTGCTTACCCGGAATACCAATAGAAGCAAGGGCTGTGTAATATATCTTGCTGATACTGTAAAATGTTAGACACATTTTCTATGTGAAGTGAACTGTCCCTTTGTTCAGCAGGCGAACACGCTGAATACAAGTCTGAAGTGGCAAATTCCCAGAGTCGCTAGTTTATACTGCGAAGTCTCTGTGGGAATATGAACTTGCCAGTTTCACCTTTTTAAAAAAATAATCATACTTTGCACAAATAGATTACGACATTCAAGAAGTTATTTTTGTGAAATCATATGTTTTTCTGAGTTTCAATGTGATTACTCCAAAGGCATGGACTTTGTAAACTAATGAGCTTTTAATTTTCCAATTGGGTTCAGACAGCTACAGTAGATTTTCCAAATAATACAAGTGCTCAGATGATGCCATCACCTTCAACTGGTCATTTCAGTGTTCCACCAATATCCTGCATTAGATTGCAACCATTGAATAGTGGAATATCTGCTTAGGAGTTATGAGATATGATTCGTCACTTTGGTGCTATTCAATACTTAAATCACAGAGCAATGAGCGTAACTTTCAAGACTGTTCTGCTAATTTTTGGCATGTAGTTGTCTTTACACACAATGGATTCTAAATGATTGCTTCTTCAGACACTGTAAACACTACCCTAAATATCGGAGATATAGGCACAGTGGTTGGGTTGAATCATTAATTGATTAAGTAATTGAATTCTGGGAGATGCATAGCTTCTGTCATAGTGTGTCACAAAACTAGTAGTTGTTTTTGTCAAGGATACTGTGTTCTTGCCTTTTTTTCAGAGAGGTCGTAAAAACAGTCCAGGCTCTGAAACGATTGGTTTGGTACAGGGATGAAAAAGGCATTGAGAGGCCTTCTTGTTCATACGTGAACAAATGAGACTTTAGACGTAAGCTTTTATGTTTTAGAAGTGACCTGTATAATGAAAGAAGAGTGGTCGGTCATTAAAGCTGAAGTCTTGTTTGAGTTATTCGGTTCAGCAGTAGGCTGTGAGGAAACAGGCTGCTCGACTCTCATTTTTCTGCCCTTCCAAATTCGACCTGCAAGCCTCTGTTTCAATTTTACTCTATTTTTAAGGGGTTTGTTTACAGGGACTATTGTGTACTTTTGGAACAGCATATTTATGTCTAGTTTGGATAGCATGAGTTCTGTGGGTATTCTATATTCTGTTATTTGTGATTCATTGCATAATTTGGTGAACAAATGTTTGTCTGTTTAAAAACCTGCTAATCAACTAAGCTAACCGACTCTTGGTAATTTTCACTGTATACTTACCGAAGCAAATAACAAAGCTACGAGTTGGGCTGCCTCCTTAAGAATGTATTGAGTGGTCTGGCCTAGTCCATAACAGATTGGGGGCTGTTTGCGGGATTTAAGCAGAGACGTAGTTGCTACTGATTGGGACAAGCGAGATTTTTTGGGCTTTTTGCAATCAGAGGCGCACCAAATGAATCGACAAATGTCACTCTTTTTCAGACAAGTTTTGTGCATGGAGTACGAGGATGCTAAAATTGATTAAGAAGAAACTAATAAGTCGGAATTCAGAGACCACAGATTTCGACTATGTGTCAAATTTTAGAGAACGACGAAATAGAGTTGGGGAATTGGTTAGCGAGCATTTAAAAAGTATAGCAGCGTTATAAAACAGGAAGCGGACAAATGATCAAAAATTTGCAGTTTTGTCATTGGGGATAAGGTTAGTTCCAGTAATAGGTGAACCCTGAAACTCGAGGTTTAGTGGACCTTGTCAAATAGAGAGGAAATTGAGCGAGGTGAACTACTTGGCAAGAATTCCAGACAGGAAGAAATCTCCGAGTGTGTCATGTAGATATGCTCAAAAGGTATGTTAGAACATAGAACATTACAGCGCAGTACAGACCCTTCTTGCATCGACCTGTGAAATCAATGTGAAGCCCAGCTAACTTACGCTATTCCATTCTCGTCCATATGCCGATGCAACGACTATTTAAGTGTCCTTAAAGTTGGCAAGTCTACTACTGTTTTGGCAGGGAAAGAAAGCAAGAGGAGAAGGTGTTATTGATTACAGCCCTGAAGGAAGATCAAAGTTTACAGGATTCCAAATTGAATATTTCTCAAATCAAATTGGACAATGAGGAAGTTGTCAAAAATTGGGATAAATAAATCACCTACCAAAAGAAAATCGAAATGACCTGAAAGAGTCATGAATATGAGATGGGGAGATATGCAGAAATAAACTGGTCAGTATGAACTTGATTATGCATAATGTAGATATAGGGGATGCTGTTCAGATTGAGCAACAGCCTTAAAGGCATAACCCTCCAAAGTTGGCACAGGTTCAGAAGAAGATAGAACGCATGCTCCAAAATGGCACAATTGAAGTGAGTTACAGTGACTGGAGCTCACCCATAGTCATGATGCCAAAGCCAGATGGTACCCAACGGTTACATGTGGACTATCAAAACATCAATGCTGTTACAAAATCTGATGCATATCCAATTCAGAGGTTGGAGGACTGTGTCGAAAAGATGGAGCAAGCAACTTGCAATTCTAAGTTGGACTTGCTCAAAGGCGACTGGAAAGTACATCTGCTGAAACTTTATTGCTGGAACAGCACAGCAGGTCAGGCAGCATCCAGGGAACAGGAGATTCGACGTTTCGGGCACAGGCCCTTCTTCAGGAATGAGCAGAGAGTGTTCAGCAGGAGAAGATAAAAGGTAGGGAGGAGGGACTTGGAGGAGGGGCGTTGGAAATGTGATAGGTGGAAAGAGGTCAAGGTGAGGGTGATAGGTCGGAGTAGGATGGAGGCGGAGAGGTCAAGAAGAAGACTGCAGGTCAGGAAGGCGGTGCCGGGCTGGAGGGATCCGGCTGAGACAAGGTGGGGGGAGGGGGGATGAAGAAACTGGTGAAGTCCAAGTTCATCCCCTGTGGTTGGAGGGTTCCCAGTCGGAAGATAAGACGCTCCTCCTCCGACCGTCGGGTTGTTGTGGTTTGGCGGTGGATGAGTCCAATGACCTGCATATCCTCGGTGGAGTGGGAGGGGGAGTTGAAATGCTGTGCTACAGGTTGGTTGGGTTGGTTCGTCCGGGTGGCCCAGAGGTGCTCTCTGAATCGCTCCGCAAGTAGGCGGCCTGTCTCCCCAATATAGAGGAGGCCACACCGGCTGCAGCGGATGCAGTAGATAATGTGGGTGGAGGGGCAGGTGAATCTGTGGCGGATATGGAAGTTTCCTTTGGGGCCTTGGAGAGAAGTGAGGGGGGAGGTGTGGGCGCAAGTGTTGCACCTCCTGCGGTTGCAAGGGAAGGTGCCGGGAGTGGAGGTTGGGTCGGTGGGGGGTGTGGATCTGACAAGGGAGTCGCAGAGGGAGTGGTCTCTACGGAAAGCTGATAGGGGAGGGGAGGGAAATATATCCTTGGTGCTGGGGTCTGTTTGGAGGTGACGGAAGTGACGGCGGATGATGCGCTGTACATGGAGATTGGTGGGGTGGTAGGTGAGGACCAGTGGGGTTCTGTCCAGGAAAGTACATCTGTCAGAGAGATAAAGGCAGTTTCGGCATTCATAATGCCAAATGTACTATCTCAGTTTAAAGTCACGTAACTTGGTATGAAAAACGCTGCAGTCACATTTCAGAGACTGACTAATAAGGTCATTGCCGGGTTACCCAACTGTGTGGCGCACATTGATGACCTGGTGATTTTTTAGTCATTCATGGCAGGAATATTTACAGTATTTATCGGACTTGTTCAATCGACTTCAGAGGGCACGTTTGGTGGTAAAGCTGGTTAAAAGTGAATTTGGCAAAACCAAAATCACCTTACTGCACCATCTTATCAGACACGGACAAATGGCCCCACGGTATGCGAAAAAGGAAGTAATTGGGGAATTTCCCAAACCATCAACGAAAAGAGCAGTACTACTGTTCTTGGGATTGAGTGGACTTTACCGAAAGTTTGTGCCGAACTTTAGCAGTGCGGCTGCTCCACTCACAGAATTGTTAATAAAGGGCACGAAGTTTCAGTGGACAGCGGTCTGTCAAAAGGCTGGAACTGACAACCGGAAGCGGCAGATTCAAACCACTTGAAATGCCGGAGGAAAGGTCACGGAAGCGCTTCACAGGAGGCTCCCAAGCACTGAGGATATCACCTAGACAGGGGACGAAACGTCTGCAACACAAATTCCCAGCTCGGCGAACAGAACCACAACAGATTTACTCAATGTTTAAGGGGTTTGTTTATTGGAACTGTTGCGTACTTTCGGAACAGCATAATTCCTCTAGTTTGGATAGACTAAGTTATGTTGGCATTTCATATTCTGTACTTTGTGTTTCATTCTGTAATTTTGTGAATAAATTCTTGGCTGTTGGAAAACCTAGTAATCAACCACGCTAAATTACTGAGTAATTTTCACTGTAAACTTTCCAAAATAAATAGCAAAATTGCGGTCTGCACTGCTTGCTTTCGAATGTGTTGAATTGCTTGGCGGAGTCAAGAAGAAGTGATCCTTCTACAATCCATAAGAGCATAAGATATTGCAACAGAAGCGGGTCATTCAGCCCTTCTGGGCTGGACCTTAAGAGTGTAAATCACAAACTTTCACCTGAAGGTTTAACTGCGTCTGTTAGGCGAAGAACGAAGGTAGTTTCTTTTTGATCAAGAGATTGCAAAACTAAATTTATAGACTGTCTGCACTCAGTGCAACAGGAGAAATTAATATTCTGACATGACAGCCAACTGTCTTCAGGAATGAACACTGTGTCTAACAACTTTACATCCTAACCTCTGACTTCACCTTGTTTTGTTGTTTTTCTTTAATTCGTTGATTCTTCCAGTATGTATATGTTTTTCAGTCTGACAAAGTGCCTGCAGTGAACACCATTGACCAACAATGTTTTAAGACAGCAGGAGAGGCGATGGTCCAGCGGTATTGTCAATGGACTGTTAAGTTAAAGACACATGATTGGTTCTGGCTTTGAATACCCAAATAGCAGCATGTGGAACTTGAATTGAATTCAACAAAACTTTTGATAAGAGTCAAATGATTATCACGAATCCATTGTCGATTGTTGGAAAAATCCATCTGGTTCACTCCTGTCCTTGGTTTGACTGATGCGGAATTTCGCTTGCATTCGCCCTTCTACAATTTATAAGATCAGGCAGGCCTGATGTCGCCTGCATAGGACTGTAGACGCACAGAAATCTGTTTGACACTGAACTGCCTTCTGGCACAATTTAGGAATGGCCAATAAATGCTAGTGTAGCCAGTGATGCTCTCCTCCTGTCAATACTGCTTGAATTGTGTTGTAGAGCTGCTTGAGAAATTCTTTTCTTTGCTCGAACACTGTAATACTGAAGCTGAAGCTGATATTGACCACCAAAACAACTGGCACTTACGCTGGATTATATTTTCTCCAAAGCAATACAAAAATATACTAATTCAGAACCTGAGCGTAGGAATTCTAGAATGACAGAGTCATGCAGAACACAAGAGGCCCTTCGGCCCATCGTGTTTGCTCCGCCAAAATTAGACTAAATCGACATCAGTCTCACTTTTCCGCTCTAGGCTCTTAACCTTGATAGTTAAGGCATTTCATATGCTCATTCAAGTCGTTTTTAAAGGTCGTCATGCTTCCTGTCTCAACTACGTTCCCACACAGTTCAGTGCAAACTCCCGCCATCCTCCAGGTGAGATTTCTCCTCATGTATCCTCTAAAACTCCTGCCTTTCAGCTTAAACTAATTCCCCTCGACATTAGCCCTTCGACTAAGGGGAACCGTTGCTGTCTGTTCACCCTATCCATGCACCCCATACTCCTATATATCTCAATCGCTGCTCTAACAAAAGCAACCTGAGTTTCTGAAGTCTCTCCCGTCATGGGTAAATCGATGCAGGCCAAACAACTTGCTGGTACATCTCCTTTACTCTCCCTCCAGTGCAGTCAATCCTTCTTCTGGTGAAGTGACCAGAACGGCACATAATATTGCTGCCTGACCTGTTGTGATTTTCCAGCACCACACCCGCGCATCTGATCATTTATTCTATTTCTATCTTTAAGTTAAAACATGTTTTCCTTATTGTTAACCATCAAGTAAATATTTGGGTCATCTGCACACTTATAATTCCCAAGTTCCCCTCTTGTCCTACCGCTCCCCCACAATACACATGCACAAGCACGTGCATGCACTCAGACACATTTACACGACATGTGCAACACATATTCTCGTAAATTATTCTTCTAAATTTCTGCATAATACCTCTGCTTGCATTAGAAAGCAATTTACGCCGCTCATCCACAGTTCTTTCAAACTTCCCAATGAGCAAATGCACTAACCAATCTCGATCAGATACAAACTTGCGAAAGTAACTTTAAACTGGATGGTGTTACCAGTGTTCGCAGTGAATGCAAAGTGACGCAATAGACCACTCCAATTAGTCAGGGCAGCACGCTGGTTCAGTGGTTAGCTCTGCAGCACCAATTCTGAGGTAAATATGTGGTTGTGGAGATTTGTTGTGTGTGTGTGCGGGGCGGGGGTTGTGCGCGGGGGGAGGTGTTCCACGGGGTTGGATGCAGGGGGAGTTGTTGGACGGGGTTGTGGGCGGTGGGTGGTGTTTCATGGGGTTGTGGGCGGGGGGAGGTGTTGCACGGGGTTGTGGGTGGTGTGATGTGTTGCACGGGGTTATGGGAGGGGGAGGCGTTGCTCGAGGATGTGGGCGGGGGAGGAGTTGCACGGGGTTGTGGGCGGGGGGAGTGTTGCACGGGGTTGTGGGCGGGGGAGGTGTTGCATGGGTTTGTGGGCGGGGGAGGTGTTGCTCGGAGTTGTGGGCGGTGGGAGGTGTTGCATGTTGTTGTGGGCGGGGGGAGGTGTTGCACAGTTGTGGGCGGAGGAGGTGTTGCACAGACTTGTGGGCAGTGGGAGGTGTTGCACGGGATTGTGGGCGGGGGACGTGTTGCACGGGGTTGTGCGCCGGAAAGGTGTTGCACGGGGTTGGAGACAGTGTGTGGTATTGCACGGAGTTGTGTGTTGGGGGAGGTGTTGCACTGGGTTTGAGGCAGGGGGAGGTGTTGCACGTGGTTGGAGGCAGGGGAATTTGTTGCAAGGGTTTGTAGGCAGGGATAGGTGTTGGACGGGGTTGTGGGCGGGAAGGTGTTGCACGGGGTTGTGGGCGGGGGACGTGTTGCACGGGGTTGTGGGCGGGGGGAGGTGTTGCACTGGGTTGGATGCAGGGTGAGGTGTTGCACGGGGTTGTGGGCGGTTGGTGGTGTTTTATGGGGTTGTGGGCGGGTGGAGGTGTTGCACGGGGTTGTGTGCGGTGTGATGTGTTGCACGGGTTTATGGGCGAGGGAGGCGTTGCACGAGGATGTGGGCGCGGGAGGAGTTGCACGGGGTTGTGGGCGGGGGAAGTGTTGCACGGGCTTGTGGGTGGGGGAGGTGTTGCACGGGCTTGTGGGTGGGGGAGGTGTTGTACGGGGTTGTGGGCGGTGCAGGTGTTGCACGGGTTTGTGGGCGGGGGGAGGTGTTGCACGTGGTTGGAGGCAGGGGAATTTGTTGCACGGGGTTGTAGGCAGGCGTAGGTGTTGCACGGTGTTGTTGGCGGGGGGATGTGTTGCACGGGGTTGTGGGCAGGGGAGGTGTTGCACGGCGTTGTGGGCGGGGTCAGGTGTTCCATGGAGTTGGAGGCACTGGGAGGTGTTGCCTGGGGCTGTGGGCGGGGCCAGAGGTTGCACGGTTTTAGATGCAGGCTGAGGTGTTGCACGGTTTTAGATGCAGGGGGAGGTATTGCACGGGGTTGTGGGAGGTTGGAGTTGTTGCACGGTGTTGTGGGCCGGGGAAGTTTTGCACGGGGTTGGAGGCAGTGGGAGGTATTGCACGGAGTTGTGTGTTGGGGGTGGTGTTGCACTGGGTTTGAGGCAGGGGAGGTGTTGCACGGGGTTGTGAGCTGGGAGAGTTGTTGTACGGGGTTGGAGGCAGGGGGAGGTGTTGCACAGGGTTGTGGGCGGGGTGGTGTTGCACGGGGTTGGAGGCAAGGGAATTTTTTTGCACGGGGTTGTACGCAGGGATAGGTGTTGCACGGGGTTGTGGGCGGGAAGGTGTTGCACGGGGTTGTGGGCGGTGGGAGGTGTTGCTCGGGGTTGTGGGCGGGGGGAGGTGTTGCACGGGGTTGTGGGCGGGGGGAGGTGTTGCACGGGGTTGTGGGCAGTGGGAGATGTTGCACGGTGTTTTGGGCAGGGGGAGGTGTTGCACGGAGTTGTAGGCACGGGAAGGTGTTGCACGGGGTTGTAGGCAGGGGGAGGTGTTGCACGGGGTTGTGGGCGGGAAGGTGTTGCATAGGGCTGTTGGCGGTGGGAGGTGTTGCAAGGGATTGTGGGCGGTGGGAGGTGTTGCACTGGGTTGTGGGCGGATGGAGGTGTTGCACGGGGTTGTGGGTGACGGAAATGTTGCACGGGGTTGTGGGCAGTGGGAGGTGTTGCACGGGGTTGTGGACGGGGATGTGTCGCACGGGGTTGTGGGCGGTGGGAGGTGTTGCACGGGGTTGTGGGCAGTGGGAGATGTTGCACGGTGTTTTGGGCAGGGGGAGGTGTTGCACGGAGTTGTAGGCACGGGAAGGTGTTGCACGGGGTTGTGGGCGGGAAGGTGTTGCATAGGGCTGTTGGCGGTGGGAGGTGTTGCAAGGGATTGTGGGCGGTGGGAGGTGTTGCACTGGGTTGTGGGCGGATGGAGGTGTTGCACGGGGTTGTGGGTGACGGAAATGTTGCACGGGGTTGTGGGCAGTGGGAGGTGTTGCACGGGGTTGTGGACGGGGATGTGTCGCACGGGGTTGTGGGCGGTGGGAGGTGTTGCACGGGTTTGTGGGCGGGGCACGTATTGCACGGGGTTGTGGGTGGGGGGAGTTGTTGCACGGGGTTGGATGCAGGGGGAGGTGTTGCACGGGCTTGTGGGTGTTGGGTAGTGTTGCACGGGGTTGTGGGTGGTGGGATGTATTGCACGGGGTTGTGGTCGGGGGAGGTGTCGCACGGGGTTGTGTGCGGTGGGGAATGTTGCACGGGGTTGTGGGCGGGGGGAAGTGTTGCACGGGGTTGTGGGCGGGGGAGGTGTTGCACAAGGTTGTGGGCGGTGGGAGGTGTTGCACGGAGTTGTGGGCGGGGGAAGTGTTGCACCGGGTTGGATGCAAGGGGAGATGTTGCACGGGGTTGTGGGCGGTGGGAGGTGTTGCTCCTGGTTGTGGGCGGGGGAGGTGTTGCACGATGTTGTGGGCGGGGGGAGGTTTTGCACGGGCTTGTGGGCGGGGTGGTGTTGCACGGGGTTGTGGGCGGTGGGAGGTATTGCACGGTGTTGTGGGCGGGTTGAGGTATTGCATGAAGTTGGAGACACGGGAGGTGTTGCATGGGGTTGTGGGCAGAGGGAGGTGTTGCACGGGGTTGTGGATGGGAGATGTGTTGCACGAGGTTGTGGGCGGGGGGAGGTGTTGCACGGAGTTGTGGGCGGGGGAGGTGTTGCACGGGGTTGTGGGCAGTGGGAGATGTTGCACGGGGTTGTGAACGGGGAGGTGTTGCACGAGGTTGTGGGCGGGGGGAGGCGTTGCACGGGGTTGTAGGCGGGGGAGGTGTTGCACGAGGTTGTGGGCGGGGGGAGGCGTTGCACGGGGTTGTGGGCGGAGGGAGGTGTTGCACGGGGTTGTGGGCGGGAAAGGTGTTGCACGCGGTTGGATGCAGTGGGAGGTGCTGCACGGGGCTGTGTGAGGTTGGAGGTGTTGCACGGGGTTGGATGCAGGGGGAGATGTTGCACGGGGCTGTGGGAGGTTGGAGTTGTTGCACGGGTTTGTGGGCGGGGGGAGGTGTTGCACGGGGTTGTGAGCTGGGAAGGTGTTGCACGTGGTTATGGGCGGGAGAGATGTTGCAAGGTATCGATGCAGGGGGAGGTGTTGCACGGGATTGTGGGCATGGGGAGGTATTGTACGGAGTTGTGTATTGGGGAGGTGTTGCACGGTGTTGGGGGCAGGGGGAGGTGTGGCATGGGGTTGTGGGCCAGGGGAGGTGTTGTACGTAGGTGGAGGCGGGGGGAGGTGTTGTACGGGGTTGGTGGCAGGGGGAGAAGCTGCACAGGGTTGTGGGCAGGGTAGCTGTTGCACGGGGTTGGAGGCAGGGGGAGGTGTTGCACGGGGTTGTGGGGAGGCGGAGGTGCTGTACGGGGTTGGAGGCAGGGGAGGTGTTGCACGGGGTTGTGGGTGGTGGGAAGGTGTTGCACGTGGGTGTGGGCGGGGGGAGGTGTTGCACGGGGTAGTGGGCGGGGAGAGGTGTTGCACGGGGTTGTTAGCGGAGGAGGTGTTGCACGGGGTTGTGGGCAGTGCGATGTGTTGCACGGGGTAGTGGGCGGAGGGAGATGGTGCACGGGGTTGTGAGCAGAGGGAGATGGTGCATGGGGTTGTGAGCGGGGAAGGTGTTGCACGGGGCTGTGGGTGGTGGGAGGTGTTGCACGGGGTTATGGGAGGTTGGAGATGTTGCACGGGGTTGAATGCAAGGGGAGATGTTGCACGGGGTTGTGGGTGGTTGGAGTTGTTGCATGGGGTTGTGGGCGGGGGAGGTGATTCATGGGGTTGTGGGCAGGGGATGTGTTGCACGGGGCTGTGGGTGGTGGGAGGTGTTGCACGGGGTGTGGGTGGGGCGAGGTGTTGCATAGGGTCGGAGGCACGGGGAGGTGTTGCACGGGGCTGTGGGCTGGGGAGATGTTTCACGGGTTTGTGGGAGGTTGGATTTGTTGCATGGGGCTGTGGGCCGGGGAAGGTGTTGCACGGTGTCGGAGGCACGGGGAGGTGTTGTACGGGGTTGTGTGCCAGGGGAGGTGTTGTACGGGGCTGGTGGCAGGGGAGGTGTTGCACAACTTTGTTGGCAGGGTAGGTGTTGCACGGGGTTGGAGGCAGGGGGTGTTTTTGCACGGGGTTGTGGGCAGGGGGAGGTGTTGCACGGGGTTGTGGGCGGGAAGGTGTTGCACGAGGTTGTGGGCGGTGGGAAGTGTTGCACGGCGTTGTGGGCGGGGAGGTGATGCACGGGATTGTGGGCGGTGGGTGGTGTTGCACGTTGTTGTGGGTGGCGGAAATGTTGCACGGGGTTGTGGGCAGTGGGAGATGTTGCACGTGGTTGTGGGCCGGGGACGTATTGCACGGGGTTGAGGGCGGGGGGAGGTCTTGCACGTGGCGGATGCAGGGAGAGGTGTTGCACGGGGTTCTGGGCGGTGGGTTGTGTTGCATACGTTTGTGGGCTGTGGGAGGTGTTGCACGGGGTTGTGGGCGGTGGGAGATGTTGCACGGGGTTGTGGGCGATGGGAGATGTTGCACGGGGTTGTGGGCGCGGAGAGGTGTTGCACGGGGTTGTGGGCGGTGGGAGGTGTTGCACGGGTTGTGGGCGGGGGGAGATGTTGCACGGTGTTGTGGCTGGTGGGAATTATTGCACGGGGTTGTGGGCGGTGGGAGGTGTTGCACGGGTTGTGGGCGCGGAGAAGTGTTGCACGGGGTTGTGGGCGGTGGGAGGTGTTGCACGGGGTTGTGGGCGGTGGGAGGTGTTGCACGGGGTTGCGGGTGGGAGGAGGTGTTGCACGGGGTTGTGGGCGGGGGTGGTGTTGCACGGGGTTGGATGCAGGGGCAGGATTTGCACGCGGTTGTGGGCGGTGGGGGGTTTTGCACGGGTTAGTGGGCGGGGGAAATGTTGCACGGGATTGTGGGCGGAGGGAGGTGTTGCACGGGGTTGTGGACGGGGAGGTGTTGCGCGGGGGTGTGGGCGGGGGGTGGTGTTGTACGGGGTTGTGGGCGGGGGGAGATGTTGCACGGTGTTGTGGCTGGTGGGAATTGTTGCACGGGGTTGTGGGCGGTGGGAGGTGTTGCACGGGGTTGTGGGTGGGAGGAGGTGTTGCACGGGGTTGTGGGCGGGGGTGGTGTTGCACGGGGTTGGATGCAGGGGCAGGATTTGCACGCGGTTGTGGGCGGTGGGAGGTTTTGCACGGGTTGTGGGCGGGGGGAGGTGTTGCACGGTGTTGTGGCTGGTGGGAATTGTTGCACGGGGTTGTGGGCGGGGGAAGGTGTTGCACGGGTTTGTGGGCGGTCGGAGGTGTTGCACGGGGTGGTGGGCGGAGGGAGGTGTTGCACGGGGTTGTGGGCGGGGAAGGTGTTGCACGGGGTTGGATGCAGGGGGAGATGTTGCACGGAGTTGTGGCTGGTGGGAATTGTTGCACGGGGTTGTGTGTGGGGGAGGTGTTGCACGGGTTAGTGGGCGGTGGGGTTGTGGGCGAGGGGAGGTGTTGCATGATATTGTGCCCGTGGAGTGTGTTGCACGGATTTGGGTACAGGAGGAGGTGTTGCACGGGGTTGTGGGTGGTGGTTGGTGTTGCACGGCGTAGTGGGCGGTGGCAGATGTTGCACGGGGTTGTGGGCGGGAGGAGGTGTTGCACAGGGTTGGATGCAGGGGAGGTGTTGCATGGAGTTGTGGGCGGTGAGAGGTGTTGCACGGGGATCTGGGAGGGGGAAGGTTTGCACGGTGTTGAGGGCAATGGGCGGCAGTAGGTGTTGAACGGGGTTGTGGGCGGGGGAGGTCTTGCATGGTGTTGGATGCCAGGGGAGATGTTGCACGGTGTTGTGGGCGGTGGGAGATGTTGCACGGGTTTGTGGGTGCATTGAGGTGTTGCACGGGGTTGTGGATGGTGGCGGTGTTGCACGGGGTTGTGAGCGAGGGGAGGTGTTGCACGGGGTTGTGGGCGGGTGGCGGTGTTGCACGGGGTTGGATGCAAGGGGAGATGTTGCACGGTGTTGTGGGCGGTGGGTGGTGTTGCATGGGATTGTGGGCGGGGGGAGGTGTTGCACGGGGTAGTGGGCGGTGGGAGATGTTGCACGTGGTTGTGGGTGGGGGAGGTTTTGCACGGGGTTGTGGGCGGGGGAGGTGTTGCACGGGGTTCTGGGAGGGGGAAATGTTGCACGGTGTTGAGGGCAATGGGAGGTGTTGCACGGGGTTGTGGGCGGGGAGGTGTTGCACGGGGTTGTGGGTGTAGGGAGGTGTTGCACGGGGTTGTGGGCGCGGGAAGGTGTTGCCGTGGGTTTGGGTGGTTGGAGGTGTTGAACGGGGTTGGATGCAAAGGGAGATGATGCACGGGGTTGTGGGCGGTGGGAGGTGTTGCACGGGGTTGTGGGCGGAGGGAGGTGTTGCACGGGGTTGTGGGCGGGAAAGGTGTTGCACGCGGTTGGATGCAGTGGGAGGTGCTGCACGGGGCTGTGTGAGGTTGGAGGTGTTGCACGGGGTTGGATGCAGGGGGAGATGTTGCACGGGGCTGTGGGAGGTTGGAGTTGTTGCACGGGTTTGTGGGCGGGGGGAGGTGTTGCACGGGGTTGTGAGCTGGGAAGGTGTTGCACGTGGTTATGGGCGGGATAGATGTTGCAAGGTATCGATGCAGGGGGAGGTGTTGCACGGGATTGTGGGCATGGGGAGGTATTGTACGGAGTTGTGTATTGGGGAGGTGTTGCCCGGTGTTGGGGGCAGGGGGAGGTGTGGCATGGGGTTGTGGGCCAGGGGAGGTGTTGTACGTAGGTGGAGGCGGGGGGAGGTGTTGTACGGGGTTGGTGGCAGGGGGAGAAGCTGCACAGGGTTGTGGGCAGGGTAGCTGTTGCACGGGGTTGGAGGCAGGGGGAGGTGTTGCACGGGGTTGTGGGGAGGCGGAGGTGCTGTACGGGGTTGGAGGCAGGGGGAGGTGTTGCACGGGGTTGTGGGTGGTGGGAAGGTGTTGCACGTGGGTGTGGGCGGGGGGAGGTGTTGCACGGGGTTGTTAGTGGAGGAGGTGTTGCACGGGGTTGTGGGCAGTGCGATGTGTTGCACGGGGTAGTGGGCGGAGGGAGATGGTGCACGGGGTTGTGAGCAGAGGGAGATGGTGCATGGGGTTGTGAGCGGGGAAGGTGTTGCACGGGGCTGTGGGTGGTGGGAGGTGTTGCACGGGGTTATGGGAGGTTGGAGATGTTGCACGGGGTTGAATGCAAGGGGAGATGTTGCACGGGGTTGTGGGTGGTTGGAGTTGTTGCATGGGGTTGTGGGCGGGGGAGGTGATTCATGGGGTTGTGGGCAGGGGATGTGTTGCACGGGGCTGTGGGTGGTGGGAGGTGTTGCACGGGGTGTGGGTGGGGCGAGGTGTTGCATAGGGTCGGAGGCACGGGGAGGTGTTGCACGGGGCTGTGGGCTGGGGAGATGTTTCACGGGTTTGTGGGAGGTTGGATTTGTTGCATGGGGCTGTGGGCCGGGGAAGGTGTTGCACGGTGTCGGAGGCACGGGGAGGTGTTGTACGGGGTTGTGTGCCAGGGGAGGTGTTGTACGGGACTGGTGGCAGGGGAGGTGTTGCACAACTTTGTTGGCAGGGTAGGTGTTGCACGGGGTTGGAGGCAGGGGGTGTTTTTGCACGGGGTTGTGGGCAGGGGGAGGTGTTGCACGGGGTTGTGGGCGGGAAGGTGTTGCACGAGGTTGTGGGCGGTGGGAAGTGTTGCACGGCGTTGTGGGCGGGGAGGTGATGCACGGGATTGTGGGCGGTGGGTGGTGTTGCACGTTGTTGTGGGTGGCGGAAATGTTGCACGGGGTTGTGGGCAGTGGGAGATGTTGCACGTGGTTGTGGGCCGGGGACGTATTGCACGGGGTTGAGGGCGGGGGGAGGTCTTGCACGTGGCGGATGCAGGGAGAGGTGTTGCACGGGGTTCTGGGCGGTGGGTTGTGTTGCATACGTTTGTGGGCTGTGGGAGGTGTTGCACGGGGTTGGATGCAGGGGCAGGATTTGCACGCGGTTGTGGGCGGTGGGAGGTTTTGCACGGGTTGTGGGCGGGGGGAGGTGTTGCACGGTGTTGTGGCTGGTGGGAATTGTTGCACGGGGTTGTGGGCGGGGGAAGGTGTTGCACGGGTTTGTGGGCGGTCGGAGGTGTTGCACGGGGTGGTGGGTGGAGGGAGGTGTTGCACGGGGTTGTGGGCGGGGAAGGTGTTGCACGGGGTTGGATGCAGGGGGAGATGTTGCACGGAGTTGTGGCTGGTGGGAATTGTTGCACGGGGTTGTGTGCGGGGGAGGTGTTGCACGGGTTAGTGGGCGGTGGGGTTGTGGGCGAGGGGAGGTGTTGCATGATATTGTGCCCGTGGAGTGTGTTGCACGGATTTGGGTACAGGAGGAGGTGTTGCACGGGGTTGTGGGTGGTGGTTGGTGTTGCACGGCGTTGTGGGCGGTGGCAGATGTTGCACGGGGTTGTGGGCGGGAGGAGGTGTTGCACAGGGTTGGATGCAGGGGAGGTGTTGCATGGAGTTGTGGGCGGTGAGAGGTGTTGCACGGGGATCTGGGAGGGGGAAGGTTTGCACGGTGTTGAGGGCAATGGGCGGCAGTAGGTGTTGAACGGGGTTGTGGGCGGGGGAGGTGTTGCATGGTGTTGGATGCAAGGGGAGATGTTGCACGGTGTTGTGGGCGGTGGGAGATGTTGCACGGGTTTGTGGGTGCATTGAGGTGTTGCACGGGGTTGTGGATGGTGGCGGTGTTGCACGGGGTTGTGAGCGAGGGGAGGTTTTGCACGGGGTTGTGGGCCGGTGGCGGTGTTGCACGGGGTTGGATGCAAGGGGAGATGTTGCACGGTGTTGTGGGCGGTGGGTGGTGTTGCATGGGATTGTGGGCGGGGGGAGGTGTTGCACGGGGTAGTGGGCGGTGGGAGATGTTGCACGTGGTTGTAGGTGGGGGAGGTTTTGCACGGGGTTGTGGGCGGGGGAGGTGTTGCACGGGGTTCTGGGAGGGGGAAATGTTGCACGGTGTTGAGGGCAATGGGAGGTGTTGCACGGGGTTGTGGGCGGGGAGGTGTTGCACGGGGTTGTGGGTGTAGGGAGGTGTTGCACGGGGTTGTGGGCGCGGGAAGGTGTTGCCGTGGGTTTGGGTGGTTGGAGGTGTTGAACGGGGTTGGATGCAAAGGGAGATGATGCACGGGGTTGTGGGCGGTGGGAGGTGTTGCACGGGTTTCTGGGCGCGTTGAGGTGTTGCACGGGGTTGTGGATGGTGGGAGGTGTTGCACGGGGTTGCGGGCGGGGAGGTGTTGCAAGGGGTTGTGGGCAGGGGAATGTTTTGCACGGGGTTGTGGGCGGGGGGAGGTGTTGTATGGGGTTGTGCGCGGGGGAAGGTGTTGCACGGGTTTGTGGGCGGTCGGAGATGTTGCACGGGGTTGTGGGCGGGGGTAGGTGTTGCACGGGGTTGTGGGCGGGGAAGGTGTTGCACGGGGTTGGAGGCAGGGTGAGATGTTGCATGGGGTTGTGGGCGGGAAGGTGTTGCACGAGGTTGTGGGCGGTGGGAAGTGTTGCACGGCATTGTGGGCGGGGAGGTGATGCACGGGATTGTGGGCGGTGGGAGGTGTTGCACGTTGTTGTGGGTGGCGGAAATGTTGCACGGGGTGGTGGGCAGTGGGAGGTGTTGCACGGGGTTGTGGACGGGGAGGTGTTGTACGGGGTTGTGGGCAGTGGGAGGTGTTGCACGTGGTTGTGGGCCGGGGACGTATTGCACAGGGTTGAGGGTGGGGGGAGGTCTTGCTCGGGGCGGATGCAGGGAGAGGTGTTGCACGGGGTTCTGGGCGGTGGGTTGTGTTGCATAAGTTTGTGGGCTGTGGGAGGTGTTGCACGGGGTTGTGGGCGGTGGGAGATGTTGCACGGGGTTGTGGGCGGTGGGAGATGTTGCACGGGTTGTGGGCGGGGGGAGGTGTTGCACGGTGTTGTGGCTGGTGGGAATTGTTGCACGGGGTTGTGGGCGGTGGGAGGTGTTGCACGGGTTGTGGGCGCGGAGAAGTGTTGCACGGGGTTGTGGGCGGTGGGAGGTGTTGCACGGGGTTGTGGGCGGTGGGAGGTGTTGCACGGGGTTGTGGGTGGGAGGAGGTGTTGCACGGGGTTGTGGGCGGGGGTGGTGTTGCACGGGGTTGGATGCAGGGGCAGGATTTGCACGCGGTTGTGGGCGGTGGGAGGTTTTGCACGGGTTAGTGGGCGGGGGAAATGTTGCACGGGATTGTGGGCGGAGGGAGGTGTTGCACGGGGTTGCGGACGGGGAGGTGTTGCGCGGGGGTGTGGGCGGGGGGTGGTGTTGTACGGGGTTGTGGGCGAGGGAAGGTGTTGCACGTGTTTGTGGGTGGTAGGAGGTGTTGCACGGAGTGTGGGCGGGGGGTGGTGTTGTACGGGGTTGTGGGCGAGGGAAGGTGTTGCACGTGTTTGTGGGTGGTAGGAGGTGTTGCACGGGGTTGTGGGCGGGGGAAGGTGTTGCACGGGTTTGTGGGCGGTCGGAGGTGTTGCACGGGGTGGTGGGCGGAGGGAGGTGTTGCACGGGGTTGTGGGCGGGGAAGGTGTTGCACGGGGTTGGATGCAGGGGGAGATGTTGCACGGTGTTGTGGCTGGTGGGAATTGTTGCACGGGGTTGTGTGCGGGGGAGGTGTTGCACGGGTTAGTGGGCGGTGGGGTTGTGGGCGAGGGGAGGTGTTGCATGATGTTGTGCCCGTGGAGTGTGTTGCACGGATTTGGGTACAGGAGGAGGTGTTGCACGGGGTTGTGGGTGGTGGTTGGTGTTGCACGGCGTTGTGGGCGGTGGCAGATGTTGCACGGGGTTGTGGGCGGGAGGAGGTGTTGCACAGGGTTGGATGCAGGGGAGGTGTTGCATGGAGTTGTGGGCGGTGAGAGGTGTTGCACGGGGATCTGGGAGGGGGAAGGTTTGCACGGTGTTGAGGGCAATGGGCGGCAGTAGGTGTTGAACGGGGTTGTGGGCGGGGGAGGTCTTGCATGGTGTTGGATGCCAGGGGAGATGTTGCACGGTGATGTGGGCGGTGGGAGATGTTGCACGGGTTTGTGGGTGCATTGAGGTGTTGCACGGGGTTGTGGATGGTGGCGGTGTTGCACGGGGTTGTGAGCGAGGGGAGGTGTTGCACGGGGTTGTGGGCGGGTGGCGGTGTTGCACGGGGTTGGATGCAAGGGGAGATGTTGCACGGTGTTGTGGGCGGTGGGTGGTGTTGCATGGGATTGTGGGCGGGGGGAGGTGTTGCACGGGGTAGTGGGCGGTGGGAGATGTTGCACGTGGTTGTGGGTGGGGGAGGTTTTGCACGGGGTTGTGGGCGGGGGAGGTGTTGCACGGGGTTCTGGGAGGGGGAAATGTTGCACGGTGTTGAGGGCAATGGGAGGTGTTGCACGGGGTTGTGGGCGGGGAGGTGTTGCACGGGGTTGTGGGTGTAGGGAGGTGTTGCACGGGGTTGTGGGCGCGGGAAGGTGTTGCCGTGGGTTTGGGTGGTTGGAGGTGTTGAACGGGGTTGGATGCAAAGGGAGATGATGCACGGGGTTGTGGGCGGTGGGAGGTGTTGCACGGGTTTCTGGGCGCGTTGAGGTGTTGCACGGGGTTGTGGATGGTGGGAGGTGTTGCACGGGGTTGTGGGCGGGGAGGTGTTGCAAGGGGTTGTGGGCAGGGAAATGTTTTGCACGGGGTTGTGGGCGGGGGAGGTGTTGTATGGGGTTGTGCGCGGGGGAAGGTGTTGCACGGGTTTGTGGGCGGTCGGAGATGTTGCACGGGGTTGTGGGCGGGGGTAGGTGTTGCACGGGGTTGTGGGCGGGGAAGGTGTTGCACGGGGTTGGAGGCAGGGTGAGATGTTGCACGGGGCTGTGGGTGTAGGGAGGTGTTGCACGGGGTTGTGTGCGGGTGAGGTGTTGCACGGGGTTGTGGGTGGTGGGTGTTGTTGCATGGGATTGCGGGCGGTTGGTGATGTTCCACGGGGTTGTGGGCGGTGGAAGGTGTTGCACGGGGTTGTGTGCGAGGGAAGGTGTTGCAGGGGGTTGTGGGCGAGGTGAGATGTTGCATGAGGTTCTGGCCAGGGGGGTTGTTGCACGGGGTTGGATGCAGGGGGAGGTGCTGCACGGGGTTGTGGGCGGTGGGAGATGTTGCACGGGGTTGTGGGCGGGGGAGTTGTTGCACGGGGTTGTGGAAGGTGGCGATGTTGCACGGTGTTGTGGGCGTGGGGAGGTGTTGCACGGGGTTGTGGGCGGGGAGGTGTTGCACGGGGTTGCATGCAGGGGGAGGTGTTGCACGGGGTTGTGGGTGGAGGGAGGTGTTGCACGGGGTTCTGGGAGGGGGAAATGTTGCACGGTGTTGTGGAAGGTGGCGATGTTGCACGTGGAGGGAGATGTTGCACGGGGTTGTTGGCGGGGGAGTTGTTGCACGGTGTTGTGGAAGGTGGCGATGTTGCACGGTGTTGGATGCAAGGGGAGATGTTGCACGGGGTTGTGGGCGATGGGAGGTGTTGCATGGGGTTGTGGGCGCGGTGAGGAGTTGCACGGGGTTGTGGGTGTGGGGTGTGTTGCACAGGGTTGTGGGCCGGTGGAGGTGTTGCACGGTGGTGGAGGCAGCGGAAGGTATTGTATGGGGCTGGAGGCAGGGGGTGGTGTTGAACAGGATTGTGGGCAGGGAGGTGTTGCACGGTGTTGGAGACAGAGGGTGGTGTTGCACGGGGTTGTGGGCGGGGAGGTGTTGCACACGGGTGGATGCAGGGGGAGATGTTGCACGGTGTTGTGAGAGGTTGGAGTTGTTGCACGGAGTTGTGGTTTCGGGAGGTGTTGCACGGGTTTGGTGGCAGGGGGAGGTGTTGCACGGGATTGTGGGCGGGGGAGGTGTTTCACGGGGTTGTGGGTGGTGGGTGTTGTTGCATGGGATTGCGGGCGGTTGGTGGTGTTCCATGGGGTTGTGGGCGGTGGAATGTGTTGCACGGGGTTGTGTGCGAGGGAAGGTGTTGCAGGGGGTTGTGGGCGAGTTGAGATGTTGCATGAGGTTCTGGCCAGGGGGGTTGTTGCACGGGGTTGGATGCAGGGGAAGGTGCTGCACGGGGTTGTGGGCGGTGGGAGATGTTGCACGGGGTTGTGGGCGGGGGAGTTGTTGCACGGGGTTGTGGAAGGTGGCGATGTTGCACGGTGTTGTGGGCGTGGGGAGGTGTTGCACGGGGTTGTGGGCGGGGAGGTGTTGCACGGGGTTGGATGCAGGGGGAGGTGTTGCATGGGTTTGTGAGCGGTGGGAGGTGTTGCACGGGGTTCTGGGAGGGGGAAATGTTGCATGGGGTTGTGGGCAGTGGGAGGTGTTGCACGGGGTTGTGGAAGGGGAGGCATTGCACGGGGTTGTGGGTGGAGGGAGGTGTTGCACGGGGTTGTTGGCGGGGGAGTTGTTGCACGGTGTTGTGGAAGGTGGCGATGTTGCACGGTGTTGTGGGCGGGGGGAGGTGTTGCACGGGGTTGCGGGCGGGGAGGTGTTGCACGGGGTGGTGGGTGGGGAAGGTGTTGCACGGCGTTGGATGCAAGGGGAGATGTTGCACGGGGTTGTGGGCGATGGGAGGTGTTGCATGGGGTTGTGGGCGCGGTGAGGAGTTGCACGGGGTTGTGGGTGTGGGGTGTGTTGCACAGGGTTGTGGGCCGGTGGAGGTGTTGCATGGTGGTGGAGGCAGCGGAAGGTATTGTATGGGGTTGGAGGCAGGGGGTGGTGTTGAACAGGATTGTGGGCAGGGAGGTGTTGCACGGGGTTGGAGACAGAGGGTGGTGTTGCACGGGGTTGTGGGCGGGGAGGTGTTGCACACGGGTGGATGCAGGGGGAGATGTTGCACGGTGTTGTGGGAGGTTGGAGTTGTTGCACGGAGTTGTGGTTTCGGGAGGTGTTGCACGGGTTTGGAGGCAGGGGGAGGTGTTGCACGGGGTTGTGGGCGGGGGAGGTGTTGCACGGGATTGTGGGCGGGGGAGGTGTTTCACGGGGTTGTGGGCGGGAAGAGATGTTGCACGGGGTTGTGGGTGGTGGGAGGTGTTGCACGGGTTTGTGTGCGGGTGAGGTGTTGCACGGGGTTGTGGGCGGGAGGAGGTGTTGCACTGTGTTGTGGGCGGGAGAGCTGTTGTGCAGGGTTGTGGGCGGGGGAGGTGTTTCACGGGATTGTGAGTGGCGGAAATGTTGCACGGGGTTATGGGCAGTGGGAGGTGTTGCACGGGGTTGTGGCTGGTGGGAGGTGTTGCACGGGGTTGTGTGTGGGGGAGGTATTGCACGGGGTTGTGGGCGTTGGGAATTGTTGCACGCTGTTGTGGGCGGTAGGTGGTGTTGCACGGGGTAGTGGGCGGTGGAAGGTGATGCACGGGGTTGTGAGCGGGGAGGTTGTGCACAGGGTTGTGGGCGGTGGGAGTTGTTGCACGGGGTTGTGAGCGGTGGAAGGTGTTGCAATGGGTTCTGGGCGGTGGAGGTTTTGCACGGTGTTGTGTGCGGGGTAGGTGTTACACGTGGTTGTGGGCGGGGGAAGGTTTTGCACGGGGTTGTGGGCGGGGGAGGTGTTGCATGGGGTTGTGGGCGGGGGAGGTGTTGCACGGGGTTGTGGGCGGGGGAGGTGTTGCACGGGGTTGTGGACGGGGAGGTGTTGCACGGGGTTGTGGACGGGGAGGTGTTGCACGGGTTGTGGGCAGAGGGAGGTGTTGCACGGGGTTGTGGGCGCGGGAATGTGTTGCCGTGGTTGTGGGCGCTGGGAGGTGTTGCCCGGGGTTGTGGACGGGGTAGGTGTTGCACGGGGTTGTGGGCGGTAGGAGGTGTTGCACAGGGTTGTGGACGGGGGAAGGTGTTGCCGTGGTTGTGGGCGGGGGGAGGTGTAGCCGTTGTTGTGGGGGCTGGGAGGTGTTGCCCGGGGTTGTGGGCAGAGGGAGGTGTTGCACGGGGTTGTGGACGGGGAGGTGTTGCATGGGTTGTGGGCGGAGGGAGGTGTTGCACGGGATTGTGGGTGGGGGAAGGTGTAGCCGTTGTTGTGGGCGCTGGGAGGTGTTGCACAGGGTTGTGGGCGGGGGAGGTTTTGCACGGGGTTGTGGGCGGGGGAGGTGTTGCACGGGGTTGTGGGCGGGGGAAGGTGTTGCACGCGGTTATGGGCGGTGGGAGGAGTTGCATGGGGTTCTGGCAGTGGGAAATGTTGCACGGGGTTCTGGGCAGTGGTAAGTGTTGCACGGTGTTGTGGACGGGGAGGTGTTGCACGGGTTGTGGGCGGATGGAGGTGTTGCCGTGGTTTGGGCGGTGGGAGGTGTTGCACGGGGTTGGAGGCGGTGGGAGGTGTTGCACGGTGTTGGAGGCGGTGGGAGGTGTTGCACGGGCTTACGGGCAGGGGAGGTGTTTCACGTGTTTGTGGGCGGGGGGAGGTGTTGCACGGGGTTGTGGACAGGGGAGGTTTCGCACGGGATTGTGGGCGGGGAGGTGTTGCACGGGGTTGTGGGAGAGGGAAATGTTGCACGGGGTTGTGGACAGGAAGGTGTTGCACGGTTTGTGGGCGGATTGAGGTGTTGCAGCGGGTTGTGGGCGGGGGAAGGTGGTGCCGTGGTTGTGGGCGGTGGGAGGTGTTGCACGGGGTTGGAGTCGGTGGGATGTGTTGCACGGGGTTGGAGTCGGTGGGAGGTGTTGCACGGGGTTGGAGTCGGTGGGAGGTGTTGCACGGGGTTGTGGACAGGGGAGACTTCGCATGGGATTGTGGGCGGGGAGGTGTTGCACGGTGTTGTGGGCGGTCGGAGGTGTTTCACGGTGTTGTGGGCGCGGTCAGGTGTTGCACGGGGTTGTGGGTGGTGGGAGGTGTTGCACTGGGTTGTGGGTGGGGGAGGTGTTGCATGGGTTATTGGGCGGTGGGAGGTGTTGCACGG
The DNA here is from genome assembly GCF_037043375.1 of Chiloscyllium plagiosum. Classification (NCBI taxonomy): domain Eukaryota; kingdom Metazoa; phylum Chordata; class Chondrichthyes; order Orectolobiformes; family Hemiscylliidae; genus Chiloscyllium; species Chiloscyllium plagiosum. The sequence goes on along the minus strand of NW_028270178.1, from coordinate 30,683,269 downwards.
GATTGTGGGCGGGGGAGGTGTTGCACTGGGCTGTGGGCGGGGTAGATGTTGCACGGGGTTGTTGGCGGGGGAAGGTTTTGCACGGGATTGTTGGCGGTGGGAGGTGTTGCACGGGGTTCTGGGAGGGGTAATGTTGCACGCAGTTGTGGGCAGTGGGAGGTGTTGCACGGGGTTGTGGACGGGGAGGTGATGCAGGGATTGTGGGCGGAGGGCGTGATGCACGGGGTTGTGGGTGGGGGAAGATGTTGCACGGGGTTGTGGGTAGTGGGAGGTGTTGCACCGTGTTGTGGGCGGGGGAGGTGTTGCACGGGGCTAGAGGCAAGGGGAGACGTTGCACGGTTTTGTGGGCGGTGGGAGGTGTTGCACTGGGTTGTGTGCGCGGTGAGGAGTTGCACGGGGTTGTGGGCTGGGGGAGGTGTTGCACGGTCTTATGGGCAGGTGAGGTGTTGCACGTGTTTGTGGGTGGGGGGGTGTTGCACGGGTTGTGGGCAGAGGGAGGTGTTGCATGGAGTTGTGGGTGGTGGGAGTTGTTGCACGATGTTGTGGGCGGTAGGTGGCGTTGCACGGAGTTGTGGGCGGTGGGAGGTATAGCACGGTGTTGTGGGCGGGGGAGGTGTTGCACGGGGTAATAGGCGCTGGGAGGTTTTGCACGGGGTTGTGGGCGAGGGGAGGTGTCGCATGATGTTGTGGCGGGGGGTGTTGCACGGGGTTGGATGCAGGAGGAGGTGTTGCACGGGGTTGTGGGCGGTGGGTGGTGTTGCATGGGATTGTGGGCGGTGGGAGATGTTGCACGGGGATGTGGGCGGGTGGCGATGTTGCACGGTTTTGTGGGCGAGGGGAGGTATTTCACTGGGCTTTGGGCGGGGGAGGTGTTGCACGGGATTGGATGCAGGGGGAGGTGTTGCCTGGTGTTGTGGGCGGTGGGTGGTGTTTCATGGGGTTCTGGAAGGTGGAAATGTTGCACGGTGTTGAGGGCAATTTGAGGTGTTGCACGGCGTTGTGGAAGGGGAGGTGTTGCACGGGGTTGTGGGTGGAGGGAGGTGTTGCACGGGGTTGTGGGCGGGGGAAGGTGTTGCACGGGGTTGTGGGCAGTGGTAGGTGTTTCACGGGGTTGTGGACGGGGAGGTGTTGCACGGGGTGGTGGGCGGGGGAAGGTTTTGCCGTGGTTGTGGGTGGTGGGTGATGTTCCACGGTGTTGTGGGCGGGGAAGGTGTTGCACGGGGTTGGAGGCAAGGGGAGATGTTGCACGGTATTGACGGCGGTGGGAGGTGTTACACTGGGTTGTGTGCGCGGTGAGGAGTTGCACGGGTTGTGGCCGGGGGAAGGTGTTGCCGTGGTTGTGGGCGGAGGGAGGTGTTGCCCGGGGTTGTTGGCGGGGAAAGGTGTTGCCGTGGTTGTGGGCGGTGGGAGGTGTTGCACGGGGTTGTGGGCGGTGCGAGTTGTTGCACGATGTTATGGGCGGTGGAAGGAGTTTCACGGGGTTATGGGCGGTGTGAGGTGTTGCACGGGGTTGTGGGCGAGGGGAGGTGTTGCCCGGGGTTGTTGGCCGGGAAAGGTGTTGCCGTGGTTGTGGGCGGTGGGAGGTGTTGCACGGGGTTGTAGGCGGTGCGAGTTATTGCACGATGTTATGGGCGGTCGGTGGTGGTGCACGGGGTTGTGGGCGGTGGAAGGAGTTTCACAGGGTTATGGGCGGTGTTGCACGGGGTTGTGGGCGGGGGAGGTGTTGCATGATATTGTGGCCGGGGGGTGTGTTGCACGGGGTTGGAAGCAGGAGGAGATGTTGCACGGGGTTGTGGGTGGTGGGTGGTATTGCATGGGATAGTGGTTGGGGGCAGGTGTTGCCCGGGGTTGTGGGCGTTGGAAGGAGTTGCACGGGGTTATGGGCGGTGTGAGGTGTTGCACGGGGTTGTGGGCGAGGGGAGGTGTTGCATGATATTGTGGCCGGGGGGTTTGTTGCACGGGGTTGGAAGCAGGAGGAGGTGTTGCACGGGGTTGTGGGCGGTGGGTGGTATTGCATGGGATAGTGGTTGGGGGGAGGTGTTGCACGGGGTCGTGGGCGGTGGGAGATTTTGCACGGGGCTTTGAGTGGGGGTGGTTTTGCACGAGGTTGTGAGCGGGTGGCGATGTTGCATGGTGTTGTGGGCGGGGGGAGGTGTTGCACTGGGTTTTGGGCGGGGGAGGTGTTGCACGGCGTTGGATGCAGGGGGAGGTGTTGTATGGTGTTGTGGGCGGTGGGAGGTGTTGCACGGGGTTCTGGGATGGGGAAATGTTGCACGGTGTTGAGGGCAATGGGAGGTGTTGCACGGGGTTGTGGAAGGGGAGGTGTTGCACGGGGTTGTGGATGGTGGGATGTGTTGCACGGGCTTATGGGAAGGGGAGGTGTTGCACGGGTTTGTGAGTGGTGGGTGGTGTTGCACGGGGTTGTGGATGGTGGGAGGTGTTGCACGGGGTTGTGGGCTGGGGGAGGTGTTGCACGGGGTTGGATGCAGGAGGAGGTGTTGCACGGGGTTGTGGGCGGTGGGTGGTATTGCATGGGATTGTGGGCGGGGGAGGTGTTGCACGGGGTTGTGGGCGGTGGGAGATGTGGCACGGGGTTCTGGGATGGGGAAATGTTGCACGGTGTTGAGGGCAATGAGAGGTGTTGCACGGGGTTGTGGAAGGGGAGGTGTTGCACGGGGTTGTGGATGGTGGGATGTGTTGCACGGGCTTATGGGAAGGGGAGGTGTTGCACGGGTTTGTGAGTGGTGGGTGGTGTTGCACGGGGTTGTGGGTGGTGGGAGGTGTTGCACGGGCTTATGGGAAGAGGAGGTGTTGCATGGGGTTGTGGGCGAGGGGAGGTGTTGCATGATATTGTGGCCGGGGGTGTGTTGCACGGGGTTGGAAGCAGGAGGAGGTGTTGCACGGGGTTGTGGGCGGTGGGTGGTGTTGCATGGGATTGTGGGCGGGGAGAGGTGTTGCACGGGGTAGTGGGCGGTGGGAGATGTTGCACGGGGTTGTAGGCGGGGGAGGTTTTGCACGGTGTTGTAGATGGGTGGCGATGTTGCAGGGGGTTGTGGGCGGGGGGACGTGTTGCCCTGGGTTTTGGGCGGGGTTGGAGTTGCACGGGGTTGGATGCAGGGGGAGGTGATGCATGGTGTCGTGGGTGGTGGGAAGTGTTGCACGGGGTACTGGGATGGGGAAATGTTGCACGGTGTTGAGGGCAATGGGAGGTGTTGCACAGGGTTGTGGGCGGGTGGTGATGTTGCACGGTGTTGTGGGCGGGGGGAGGTGTTGCCCTGGGTTTTGGGTAGGGGAGGTGTTGCACGGCGTTGGATGCAGGGGGATGTGTTGTATGGTGTTATGGGCGGTGGGAGGTGTTGCACGGGGTTCTGGGATGGGGAAATGTTGCACGGTGTTGAGGGCAATGGGAGGTGTTGCACGGGGTTGTGGAATGGGAGGTGTTGCACGGGGTTGTGGGTGGAGGGAGGTGTTGCACGGGGTTGTGGGCGGGGGAAGGTGTGCCGTGGTTGTGGGCGGTGGGAGGTGTTGTACGGTGTTGTGGACGGGGGAGGTGTTGCACGGGGTTGGATGCAAGGGGAGATGTTGCACGGGGTTGTGGGCGGTGGGAGGTGTTGCACGGGTTTGTGGGCGCGTTGAGGTGTTGCACGGGGTTGTGGGCGGGGGAAGGTTTTTGCACGGGATTCTGGGTGGGGAGATGTTGCACGGGGTTGTGGGCGGGGAAGGTGTTGCACGGGTTTGTGGGCGGTCGGAGGTGTTGCGCGGTGTTGTGGGCTGGGGGAGCTGTTGCACGGTGTTGTGGGTGGTGGGAGGTGTCGCACGGGGTTGTGTGCGGGGGAGGTGTTGCACAGGGTTGTGGGCGGTGGGAGTTGTTGCACGGGGTTGTGGGCGGTAGGTGGTGTTGCACGGGGTTGTGGGCGGTGGGAGTTGTTGCATGGGGTTCTAGGTGAGGGGAGGTGTTGCACGGGGTTGGATGCAGAGGGAGGTGTTGCACGGGCTTGTGGGCGGTGGGTGTTGTTGCATGGGATAGTGGGCAGAGGGAGGTGTTTCACGGGGTTGTGGGCGAGTGGCGATGTTGCACGGGGTTGTGGGAAGGGGGAGGTGTTGCACGGGGTTGTGGGCGGAGGAGGTGTTGCATGGGGTTGGATGCAGGGGAAGGTGTTGCATGGGGTTGTGGGCGGTGGAATGTGTTGCACGGGGTTCTGGGAGGGGGAAATGTTGCACGGGGTTGTGGGCAGTGGGAGGTGTTGCACGGGGTTGTGGAAGGGGAGGCGTTGCACGGGGTTGTGGGTAGAGGGAGGTGTTGCACGGGGTTGTGGGCGGAGGAATGTGTTGCCGTGGTCGTGGGCGTTGGGAGTAGTTGCATGGGGTTGTGGGTGGGGGAGGTGTTGCACGGCGTTGGATGCAAGGGGAGATGTTGCACGGGGTTGTGGACGGTGGGAGGTGATGCACGGGATTGTGGGTGCGCTGATGTGTTGCAACGGGTTATGAGTGGTGGGAGGTTTTGCACGGGCTTATGGGCAAGGCAGGTGTTGCACGGGTTTGTGGGCGGTGGGAGGTGTTGCATGGGATTGTTGGCTGGGGAGCTGTTGCACGGGGTTATGGGCGGGAGAGGTGTTGCACGGTGTTGTGGGCGGGGAGATGTTGCACGGGGTTGTGTGCGGGGGAGGTGTTGCACGGGGTTGGAGGCGGTGGGAGGTGTTGTACGGGCTTATGGGCAGGGGAGGTTTTGCACGTGTTTGTGGGCGGGGAGGTGTTGCACGGGGTTGTGTTCGGTGGGAGTTGATGCACGGGGTTATGGGCGGTGGGAGGTTTTGCATGGGTTTGTGGGCGAGGAAGGTGTTCCATGATGTTGTGGGCGGGGGGAGGTGTTGCACGGGGTTGGATGCAGGAGGAGGTGTTGCACGGAGTTGTGGGCGGTGGGTGGTGATGCATGGGATTGTCGGCGATGGGAGGTGTTGCACGGTGTTGTTGGCGGTGGGAGATGTTGCTCGTGGTTGTGGGCGCGTTGAGGCATTGCACGGGGTGTGGGCGGGGGAGGTGTTGCACGTGGTTGTGGGCGGAGGGCGTGTTGCACGGGGTTATGGGTTGGGTAAGGTGTTGCCGTGGTTGTGGGTGGTGGGAGGTGTTGCATGGGGTTGTGTGCGCAGTGAGGTGTTGCACGAGGTTGTGGGCTGTGCAAGGTTTTGCAGCGTCTTATGGGCAGGTGAGGTGTTGCACGTGTTTGTGGGCGGGGAGGTGTTGCACGGGTTGTGGGCAGAGGGAGGTGTTGCACGGGGTTGTGGGCGGGGTAAGGTGTTGCCGTGGTTGTGGGCGGTGGGAGGTGTTTTACGGCGTTGTGGGCGCTGGGAGTTGTTGCACGATGTTGTGGGCGGTAGGTGGTATTGCACGAGGTTGTGGGCGGTGGGAGGTGTTGCACGTGGTAATGGGCGGTGGGAGGTTTTGCACGGGGTTGTGGGCGGTAGGTGGTATTGCACGGGGTTGTGGGCGGTGGGAGGTGTTGCACTGTGTTGTGGGCGGTGGGAGGTTTTGCACGGGGTTGTGGGCGAGGGGAGGTGTCGCATGATGTTGTGGCGGGGGGTTGTTGCACGAGGTTGGATGCAGGAGGAGGTGTTGCACGGGTTTGTGGGCGGTTGGAGGTGTTGCACGGGATAGTAGGCGAGGGGAGGTGTTGCATGAGGTTGTGGCCGGGGTGGGTGTTGCACGGGGTAGGATGCAGGGGGAGGTGTTGCACGGGCTTGTGGGCGGTGGGTGTTGTTGCATGGGATTGTGTGCAGGGGGAGGTGTTGCACGGGTTTCTGGGTGGTGGGAGGTGTTGCACGGGGTTCTGGGAGGGGGAAATGTTACGCGGGGTTGTGGGCAGTGGGAGGTGTTGCACGGGGTTGTGGAAGGGGAGGCATTGCACGGGGTTGTGGGTGGAGGGAGGTGTTGCACGGGGTTGTGGGCGTAGGAAGGTGTTGCCGTGCTTGTGGGCGGTGAGAGGTTTTGCATGGTGTTGTGGGTTGGGGAGGTGTTGCACGGCGTTGGATGCAAGGGGAGATGTTGCACGGGCTTGTGGGCCGGGGAGATGTTGTGCAGGTTTGTGGGCGGTGGGAGGTGTTGCATGGGGATGTGGGTGGGAGACGGGTTGCACGGGCTTGTGGGCGGGGGAGGTCTTGCAATGGGTTTTGGGCAGTGGAGGTGTTGCACGGGGTTGTGGGCGGGAGAGGTATTGCACGGGGTTGTGGGCTTGGGAAGGTTTTGCACGGGATTGTGGGCGGGGAGATGTTGCACAGGGTTTTGTGCGGGGAAGGTGTTGCACGGGTTTGTGGACGGTCGGAGATGTTGCACGGGGTTGTGCGCTGGGGGAGGTGTTGCACGGGGTTGGATGCAGGGGGAGATGGGGGTTGTGGGTGGTGGGAGGTGTTGCACAGGGTTGTGGGCGGTGAGAGTTGTTGCACCGGGTTGTGGGCGGTTGGTGGTATTGCACGGGGTTGTGGGCAGTGGAAGGTGTTGCACGGGGTAGTAGGCGAGGGGAGGAGTTGCATGAGGTTGTGGCCGGGGTGGGTGTTGCACGGGGTAGGATGCAGGGGGAGGTGTTGCACGGGCTTGTGGGCGGTGGGTGTTTTTGCATGGGATTGTGTGCAGGGGGAGGTGTTGCACGGGTTTCTGGGCGGTGGGAGGTGTTGCACGGGGTTCTAGGCGGGGGAGGTGTTGCACGTGGTAATGGGCGGTGGGAGGTTTTGCACGGGGTTGTGGGCGAGGGGAGGTGTCGCATGATGTGACGGGGGGTTGTTGCACGAAGTTGGATGCAGGAGGAGATGTTGCACGGGGTTGTGGGTGGTGGGAGGTGTTGCACAGGGTTGTGGGCGGTGGGAGGTGTTGCATGGGGTTGTGGGTGGGAGACGGGTTGCACGGGCTTGTGGGCGGGGGAGGTTTTGCACGGGGTTGTGGGCAGGGGAGATGTTGCACAGGGTTGTGGGCGGGGGAAGGTGTTGCCGTGCCTGTGGGCGGTTAGAGGTTTTGCATGGTGTTGTGGGTTGGGAAGGTGTTGCACGGCGTTGGATGCAAGGGGAGATGTTGCACGGGCTTGTGGGCCTGGGAGATGTTGCACAGGTTTGTGGGCGGTGGGAGGTATTGCATGGGGTTGTGGGTGGGAGACGGGTTGCACGGGCTTGTGGGCGGGGGAGGTTTTGCACGGGGTTGTGGGCGGGAGAAGGTTTTGCACGGGATTGTGGGCGGGGAGATGTTGCACGGGCTTGTGGGCGGGGGAAGGTTTTGCACGGGATTGTGGGTGGGGAGATGTTGTTCGGGTTTGTGGGCCTGGGGAGTTGTTGCACGTGGTTGTGTGCGGGGGAAGGTGTTGGACGGGGTTTTGGGCGGTGGGAGGGGTTGCACGGGGTTGGAGGTGGTGGGAGGTGTTAAACGGGCTTATGGGCAGGTGAGGTTGTGCACGTGTTTGTGCGCGATGGGAGGCGTTGCACGGGGTTGTGGGCAGGGGAGATGTTGCACAGGGTTGTGGGCGGGGGAGGTGTTGCACGGTGTTGTGGGCGGGGGAAGTTTGCGCACGGGATTGTGGCGGGGCAGTGTTTGCACGGGGTTGTGGGTGGTGGGAGGTGTTGCACTGGGTTGTGGGCGGTGAGAGTTGTTGCACCGGGTTGTGGGCGGTTGGTGGTATTGCACGGGGTTGTGGGCAGTGGAAGGTGTTGCACGGGGTAGTAGGCGAGGGGAGGAGTTGCATGAGGTTGTGGCCGGGGTGGGTGTTGCACGGGGTAGGATGCAGGGGGAGGTGTTGCACGGGCTTGTGGGCGGTGGGTGTTTTTGCATGGGATTGTGTGCAGGGGGAGGTGTTGCACGGGGTTGGATGCAGGGGGAGATGGGGGTTGTGGGTGGTGGGAGGTGTTGCACAGGGTTGTGGGCGGTGAGAGTTGTTGCACCGGGTTGTGGGCGGTTGGTGGTATTGCACGGGGTTGTGAGCAGTGGAAGGTGTTGCACGGGGTAGTAGGCGAGGGGAGGAGTTGCATGAGGTTGTGGCCGGGGTGGGTGTTGCACGGGGTAGGATGCAGGGGGAGGTGTTGCACGGGCTTGTGGGCGGTGGGTGTTTTTGCATGGGATTGTGTGCAGGGGGAGGTGTTGCACGGGTTTCTGGGCGGTGGGAGGTGTTGCACGGGGTTCTAGGCGGGGGAGGTGTTGCACGTGGTAATGGGCGGTGGGAGGTTTTGCACGGGGTTGTGGGCGAGGGGAGGTGTCGCATGATGTGACGGGGGTTGTTGCACGAGGTTGGATGCAGGAGGAGATGTTGCACGGTGTTGTGGGTGGTGGGAGGTGTTGCACAGGGTTGTGGGCGGTGGGAGGTGTTGCATGGGGTTGTGGGTGGGAGACGGGTTGCACGGGCTTGTGGGCGGGGGAGGTTTTGCACGGGGTTGTGGGCAGGGGAGATGTTGCACAGGGTTGTGGGCGGGGGAGGTGTTGCACGGTGTTGTGGGCGTAGGAAGGTGTTGCCGTGCCTGTGGGCGGTTAGAGGTTTTGCATGGTGTTGTGGGTTGGGAAGGTGTTGCACGGCGTTGGATGCAAGGGGAGATGTTGCACGGGCTTGTGGGCCTGGGAGATGTTGCACAGGTTTGTGGGCGGTGGGAGGTATTGCATGGGGTGGTGGGTGGGAGACGGGTTGCACGGGCTTGTGGGCGGGGGAGGTTTTGCACGGGGTTGTGGGCGGGGGAAGGTTTTGCACGGGATTGTGGGTGGGGAGATGTTGCTCGGGTTTGTGGGCCTGGGGAGTTGTTGCACGTGGTTGTGTGCGGGGGAAGGTGTTGGACGGGGTTTTGGGCGGTGGGAGGGGTTGCACGGGGTTGGAGGTGGTGGGAGGTGTTAAACGGGCTTATGGGCAGGTGAGGTTGTGCACGTGTTTGTGCGCGATGGGAGGCGTTGCACGGGTTGTGGGCAGGGGAGATGTTGCACAGGGTTGTGGGCGGGGGAGGTGTTGCACGGTGTTGTGGGCGGGGGAAGTTTGCGCACGGGATTGTGGCGGGGCAGTGTTTGCACGGGGTTGTGGGTGGTGGGAGGTGTTGCACTGGGTTGTGGGTGTGGGAGGTGTTGCACGGGTTATTGGGCGGTGGGAGGTGTTGCACGGGATTGTGGGCGAGGGAGGTGTTGTACGGGGTAATGGGCGGTGGGAGGTTTTGCACGGGGTTGTGGGCGAGGGGAGGTGTCGCATGATGTTGTGGCGGGGGGTGTTGCACGGGGTTGGATGCTGGAGGAGGTGTTGCACGGGGTTGTGGACGGTGGGTGGTGTTGCATGGGATTGTGGGTGGGGGAGGTGTTGCACGGGGTTGTGGACGGGGAGGTCTTGCAGGGATTGTGGGCGGAGGGCGTGTTGCATGGGGTTGTGGGTGGGGGGAGGTGTTGCATGGGGTTGTGTGCGCGGTGAGGTGTTGCACGTGTTTGTGGGCGGGGAGGTGTTGCACGGGGTTGTGCGCGGGGTAAGGTGTTGCCGTGGTTGTGGGCGGTGGGAGGTGTTTTACGGCGTTGTGGGCGCTGGGAGTTGTTGCACGATGTTGTGGGCGATAGGTGGTATTGCACGGGGTTGTGGGCGGTGGGAGGTGTTGCACGGTGTTGTGGGCGATAGGTGGTATTGCACGGGGTTGTGGGCGGTGGGAGGTTTTGCACGGTGTTGTGGGCGGGGGAGGTGTTGCACGTGGTAATGGGCGGTGGGAGGTGTTGCATGAGGTTGTGGCCGGGGTGGGTGTTGCACGGGGTAGGATGCAGGGGGAGGTGTTGCACGGGGTTCTGGGCGGTGGGAGGTGTTGCACGGGGTTCTGGGAGGGGGAAATGTTACACGGGGCTGTGGGCAGTGGGAGGTGTTGCACGGGGTTGTGGAAGGGGAGGCATTGCACGGGGTTGTGGGTGGAGGGAGGTGTTGCACGGGGTTGTGGGCGTAGGAAGGTGTTGCCGTGCTTGTGGGCGGTGAGAGGTTTTGCATGGTGTTGTGGGTTGGGGAGGTGTTACACGGCGTTGGATGCAAGGGGAGATGTTGCACAGGTTTGTGGGCGGTGGGAGGTGTTGCACGGGCTTGTGGGCGGGTGAGGTGTTGCATGGGGATGTGGGCGGTGGGAGGTGTTGCACGGGGTTGTGGGCGAGGGAAGGTTTTGCACGGGTTTGTGGGCGGGGCGAGGTGTTGCTCGGGACTGTGGGCGAGGGGAGGTTTTGTACGAGGTTCTAGGCAGGGGGAGGTGTTGCACGGGATTGTGGGCGAGGGGAGGTTTTGTACGAGGTTCTAGGCAGGGGGAGGTGTTGCAAGGGATTGTGGGCGAGGGGAGGTGTTGTACGAGGTTGGAGGTAGGGGGACGTGTTGCATGGGTTTGTGGGCAGTGGGAGGTGTTTCACGGGGTTGTGGGCGGGGGAGGCGTTGCACTGTGTTGTGGGCGGGGGAAGTGTTGCACGGGGTTGTGGTCGGGGGAAGTGTTGCACGGGGTTGTGGGCGGGGACGTTTTACACGGGGTTGTGGGCGGTGGGAGGTGTTGCACGGGTTTGTGGGCCAGGGGGAGGGGTTGCACAGAGTTGTGGGCAGCGGGAGGTCTTGCACGGAGTTGTGGGTAGGGGAGGTGTTGCACGGGGTTGTGGGCTAGTGTCGTGTTGCACAGAGTTGTAGGCACGGGGAGTTGTTGCACGGGGTTCTGGGCGATAGGAGGTGTTGCACGGTGTTGTGGGCGGTGGGAGGTGTTATACGAGGTTGGAGGCAGGGGGAGGTGTTGCTCGGGGTTGTGGGCAGAGGGAGGTGCTGCACGGGGTTGAGGGCGGGAAGGTGGTGCACGGGGTTGTGGGCGGTGGGAGGTGTTGTACGGGTTTGTGGGCGGGGCGAGGTGTTGCTCGGGATTGTGGGCGAGGGGAGGTTTTGTACGAGGTTCTAGGCAGGGGGAGGTGTTGCACGGGATTGTGGGCGAGGGGAGGTGTTGTACGAGGTTGGAGGTAGGGGGACGTGTTGCATGGGTTTGTGGGCAGTGGGAGGTGTTTCACGGGGTTGTGGGCGGGGGAGGCGTTGCACTGTGTTGTGGGCGGGGGAAGTGTTGCACGGGGTTGTGGTCGGGGGAGGTGTTGCACGGGGTTGTGGGCGGTGGGAGGTGTTGCACGGGGTTGTTGGCTGGGGAAGGTGTTGCACGGGGTTGTGGGCAGCGGGAGGTCTTGCACGGAGTTGTGGGTAGGGGAGGTGTTGCATGGGGTTGTGGGCTAGTGTCGTGTTGCACAGGGTTGGAGGCACGGGTAGTTGTTGCATGGGGTTCTGGGCGGGGGAGGTGTTGCACAGGCTGGATGCAGGGGGAGGTGTTTCACGGGATTGTGGGCGGTGTGAGGTGTTGCACGGGGTTGTGGGCGGGGGAGGTGTTGCACGGGGTTGGACGCAGGGGAGGTGTTGTACAGGGTTGTGGGCGGTGGGAGGTGTTGCACGGGGTTGGATGCAGGGGGAGGTGTTGCCCGGGGTTGTGGGCGGGGGAGGTGTTGCAAGGTGTTGTCGGCGGTGGGAGGTGTTGCACGGGGTTGTGGGCGGGGGGACAGGTTGCACGGGATTGTGGGCGAGGGGAGGTGTTGTACGAGGTTGGAGGCAGGGGGAGGTGTTGCACTGCTTGTCGGCGGTGGGAGGTGTTGCACGGGTTTGTGGGCGGGGGAGGTGTTGCACGGGGCTGGATGCCGGGGGAGGTGTTGCTCGGGGTTGGATGCAGGGGGACGTGTTGTACGGGGTTGTGGGCGGTGGGAGGTGTTGCACGGGGTTGTGTGCCGGGGGACGTGTTGAACGGGGTTGGATGCAGAGGGAGGTGTTGCACGGGGTTGGATGCAGGGGGAGGTGTTGCACGGGGTTGGATGCAGGGGGAGGTGTTGCCCATGGTTGTGGGCGGGGGGAGGTGTTGCAAAGGGTTGTGGGCCGGGGGAGGTGTAGCACGGGGTTGGAGGCAGGGTGATGTGTTGCACGGGTTTGTGGGCCGGGTGATGTGTTGCACGGGGCTGTGGGCGGGGACAGATGTTGCACAGGGTTTTGGGCGGGGGAGGTGTTGCACGTAGTTGTGGGCGGGGGAGGTGTTGCACGGGTTGGATTGAGGGGGAGGTGTTGTACAGGGTTGTGGGCGGTGGGAGGTGTAGCACGGGGTTGTGGTCTGGGGGATGTGTTGCATGGGGTTGTGGTCCAGGGGAGGTGTTACACGGGGTTGGATGCAATGGGAAGTGTTGTATGGGGTTGTGGGCGGTGGGAGGTGTAGCACGGGGTTGGAGGCAGTGTCGGGGCCGGCGTGGTCTCGTGCACTGTGTCCTGCTGCAGCCTCTTGAATGCGGAGCAGACTTTAAAAACTCCGAGCCCCAGGGGAACGGCATTTTATCGATTAACCAAATAATCGATTAGCCAAACAAAATTGTGCCCACCCATCACGTTCGGATAATCAACGCTCCCCTGTATTGAACAAAACCCTTACACATATACACACATCATCTCACAGACTTGTACTCCATCACACTCGCACACACTCTACCAAGCACGCAAACACGCACTCTCTCACACTCGGATGGAAACAGGCTCTCTCTCCCTGACACACGCAAACACACACACAAACACACACGTCGTTCTGTGGTTGAATTTGCATTTGCAGAATTGTATTGAACAACAATTGGGCGGCACGGTGGCACAGTGCCTCGCAGTGCCAGAGACCCGGGTTCAATTACCGCCTCAGGCAACTGTCTGTGTGGAGTTTGCACATTCTCCCTGTGACTGCGTGGGTTTCCTCCCACCGTCCAAAAAAGTGCAGGTTAGATGAATTGGCCATTCGAATTTGCCTGTAGTGTTAGGTGAAGGGGTAAATGTCGGGGAATGGGTGTATGTCGGTTGCTCCTCGCAGGGTCAGTGTGGAAGTGTTGGGCCGAAGGGCCTGTTTCTGCACTGTAAGTAATCTTAAAAAAAAAAGCAATGTTGTGCTCATTGAGAACGTGACCAAACTGGTGGTGGTGTCTATGTATTTCAGTAAGGAGCTTGATAAGCTTCCCCATGGTCGGCTCTTTCACAAAATATGGAGGCATGGGATTGAAGGTGATTTAACAGGTTGGATCAGAAATGGGCGAGGTGAAAAAAAATTAGAGGGTGGTGATTGATGGGAAATATTCATTCAGTTTCTAGTGGCATACCCCAAGGATGTGTTTTGGGTCAGCTGTTGTTTGTCATTTGTATAAATATCCTGGATGAGAGGATAGAAGGACATTAAGGTCGGTAGAGTTGTCAATAGTGATGAAGGATATTGCAGGTTACAGAGAAACATAGATAAGCTGCACATCTGGGCCGAGAAGTGACAAATGGAGTTTAATGCTTCAAGGTGTGAGGTGATTCACTTTGGAAGGAGTAACAAGAATGCAGAGAACTGGGCTAATGGTAAGATTCTTGGTAGTGTAGATTAACAGAGAGTTCTCGGAGTCCAGATATATAGACCCATAAAAGTTGTTCCCCAGGTTGATAGGGTTGTTAAGAAGTCATCCGGTGTGTTAGCTATTATTGGTAGAAATATTGAGTTTTGGAACCACGAGGTCATGTTGCAGCTGTACAAAGCTCTGATGCAGCCACATTTGGAGTATTGCATACAGTTCTAGTCACCATATTATAGGAAAGATGTGTAAGCTTTAGAAAGTGTTCAGAGGTGATATACTAGAACGTTGCCTGGAAGGAGGGATGGTTTTAAGAAAAAAGGCTGAGTGATGTTAGAGAGAAGAGGTTTGAGTTGCGACTTCATTGAAACTTATGAGATAAACAGAGAGTTTCATAGGGTGGACAGTGAGAGCCGCTTTCCAAGAATGGCATGAGAGGTCATAGCTTTAAATGCAGGGGTGTTAGATATTGGACAGATGTCAGAAATCGTTTCTTTTTTAAGGAGTGCTCGGGGTATGGATTGCACTGCCTGTAGCAGTAGTAGACTCCCCAACTTTTAAGGGCATTTAAATGATCATTGGATAGGCAAATGGATGAAAATGGAATAGTGTAGGTTACATGGGCTTCAGTTGGGTTCCACAGGTAAGCACAACATCGACAGCCAAAGGGTCTGTTCTGTGCTGTAATGTTCAATGTTCTATGTTCTATTTTAAGAAACGTTTTATCTTGCCCAAAATGCACACAGCCTGCAAACAGTCCATGCAGGCAGTTGTCCCATATTTTTTTTTTAATTCCTACTTTGGAAATAGAACTTCTCTGGCTCAAAATTGGGATACAGACAGACTGTAACCTCACAATTTTAATACATTGTCTGAGCTGAGATGCCAGTTTTTTCTAAAACCCGAAGTTAACTCGAGAATATGACTTTTAAAAGTGCTGGAATTTTGTAATAATGTATCAAAACCTGCAACGTATTCTAAAAAAAATGCAAGTTAACATCAATGTAGGTTTGTTCAATATCTCGTTTTAATTGCATGTCACTGTGATCTTTTGCTTTCAATTCTGTATCTTCTGATCCTGCCCCACTAGTCACACTCTGTAAGCGAGTAATTACAAATAAAGCCACTGCAATATAACATGGTCCTGTGTGATTTTTAACACTGTTAAACAGGGAAGCCACATCCCCGTGTTGAGGAGAACAGTTCTCAGAGAGACATTTATAAACCAGAATATCGTTACCAAATGGTCAGAATCAATACTATGACAACTCTGACATGAGATCGTAGCATGGAGGGGTATGATATTTGCTATCAAAAATAGCGTATACGCATTTTGATGTGTTTGTTATTAACTGAATGTGATTCACATATTCCAGTAAACTTTAAAAAAAATCTGTTCTGTCACAACTGGGATTTAAATTACTGTCGTCATCTATTTATTCAAATTCTTGAAAAACAATTGGAGTGCGCTGTGACAATCCCCCGGGCAATGCCAGCAGCTATAAATAAAAAACTTTGTGAAATATTGCATCATTTATTAATACGGAGAGAGATTGCTCGGACAAAAATATTCTTGAGAAAATGCATCTTCCAATTCAGAAGGCACAGCAAATATTTTATACCGTCCTTCCAATTCCAACAATTCCTGGTGAGTGCGTTGTGTCATTGAATGTGTGTAAATCTGTCTTGAGCATTCCCTACGTTTTAACGCTGCAATTGAAAGTGACACATGGGCATTTTGGGGCACTCTCAAACATGGGTAGATGATCTGTGGTCTAGTCTCAGATTACAGATTACCGTGCAGAATCGCCTTCACTACAGACCCGGAAGAATTTGCTTGAGTAATTGAAATTTCCATTTTATAATTCAGTTTGTCGCGCGACAAATATCCAATTCAATTGGAGACTACAGAGAGTTTCGATGAAATTAAGTAAAATACTCACTTTCGTTTTTTCGTGTGAACAACCGTTAGGTTTCTCTATTTATCTGAAGTTAATAGTTAATTTATAGGTATTTCTGCAAGCACACATTTTTTCCCTTCAAAAAACCGTGATTATATACTGGCCCGAGGTTGAATGGGTTTATGCACAATAAACGTTTGTTGCTATTTTCTGATTGAATGCAACCTCGCATTCTGGAATCTGAGTTTAAGGAAAACACCATTAATTGAGAAACAATTTTACTACACTTTTAATTGTGAGTCATTTCTTTTATCCCTTGGAACACCCTGAAACTGGGTGTATGTATAGATCTGTGTTCATGAGAAGTGACCCAGAGAATTAGTCAATTCGACTACCATGATCTAAAAAGTTCTTGTTCATCCCAGACCAGAATGTTGGAATAAAGGAAGCCCTGAAGTGTTTACCAAAAGCTGAGGAGATTGACGCTCAGCTGTGTGTTAGATTCCCGAAGAAACTACTGCAGTTCCGCTCTAAGAGTGGAAATCGCAACTGACATGACAAAGTGTAAAATCCAGGTTTTCTGGGGTCAGTATTATACGAGTGGTGTTTTTTGAACTGCATCAGTGGTGGCGATCTGTATACATTATATGTTTTTTTTCAATTTATCGGGTGTGTCCAAATTAATGAGGTTATAGATTTACTGTGTGCTCAACGCGTCTGAACTTTGTTATGAGTAAACAATTTGCATTATTCTGTTTTATCATCATTTGTTTGGTACTGAACTGCTGATTTGTTGTTGAAATAAAATTTGAGCATTGTCTGTTTACGAGTTGTCAAGAGATCATGTTGTTCAAAACCAAAACAAATACCGTTCTGATCCATCACGTTCTATTCAGGTCCCACTTCTGGCTTGTACTGCAGTTAATTCAGATCATATCAGACAGAAGAAATGTTGTTAAACTCATACTCTAACTTCTGAGAGACTGATTAACTTATCCCACACCACCGTCCAGCCGTCCAGGTCCAGTACATAGCCCAGACTTTGACCAGACATCTTCTCTGGGAATCAATTCCATATTTACTCTTTCCCAAACGACTCCTCCCTTACCCTGGATGTTATCCAACCTGAAACAAACCGCTCCCATTCCTGCAAAACCTGTAACTCTGCTAACACTTAAATCAGTGGGTAGATTACCGCTGCAACGTTGTGCACAGTTGTCGTCACAGCTGTACAGGAAGAGCAGAATTTCACTGGGATGAACACACAGTAGACTTACAACCAAATTACCAGCACTTGGAAATTAGAGCAGCATTGAGGGAAGATTGGATAGCGCTAGACTTGTTTTCTGGAGAGCAGAGGAGAATGAGAGTTGATGTAATTGAGGTGTACAAACTCAGAAGGGTTTTGATACAGACCTGTTACCCCTAACGGAATGGAGCATTTATCACGGGACACAGATTGAGGCTCACTGCTGAAGGATCATACGGTTCATGAAGGCTAACCCTTCCATCCAGACAGTCGTGGTGTGTCTGGACCTCATTTCCCAGTTTCGGGTCGTGAGGTGGCAATTCTCAACGTATTTAAATGCAACCAGAATCTTGCATTGAAATGTATTAACCAAGAAGACTGTGAACTAGGTATTGGACATTGGAATGAGAATAGGAAGCTGGTTCAATTTCCTTTGAGGGAAAATCAAGGACTGCAGATGCTGAAAATCAGAGTCCAGATTAGAGTGGTGCTGGAAAAGCATAGCAGGTCAGGCAGCATCCAAGGAGCAGGAAAATCGACGTTTCAGGCAAAAGGCGTTCATCAGGAATAAAATGCAGCACCTGTCCTTCGTTTGCAATTATCAGTTCTTGTCTGCGGAAAAACAGAATTAAACATTTGAGTCGAGTAACCCTTCTTCAGAAGAACATTTCTCTGTGCAGTGATTCCAGTCACGAAACATTAACTCTATTTTTCTCTTCACCGATGCTGCCATATCTGTTGAGTTTCTCAAACTACTTTTGCTTCTGTTCCACTTTTCCAGGATAAACATCTATTTGATTTAGGATGGCAATGTTCAACCTCCTAACAAGCCTCACAGAAGCACTTCCTGGTATCATAGGAGCTGACCACACAGAAGAGGTAATCCGTTCCGTCAGGCTTATGTTATCAAAGCTGCACTAAAGCTGCAGTCGTCCTAGTTTCCACAACCAGGTTAATCGCCTCGAAGGTTATGACACTTCGAGTCCTCATCCAAACAGTCCTTAAATGTTGGGAGGTATATTGCCTCAGCTACCACCCCATACAGTGCATTCCAAATCCCCAACCCTCTCTGGGTGAAAGCCGTTCCCGCAAATCCCCTCTGTCTTTTATTTGAAAAACATGCTCCCTTGATTTCTCTGCACAGATCGAATAAAACAGAAAAGAGTGCCCAGGCCAGAAATGATTTCGGCTTGCAGATGTCCTTTTGAGATCTGCCATTGAAAACTTCCCAATTGACGCATTCATTTGCTGACTACATCTATTGATCTCTAGGCAGACTCAGATAATGTTTGATCAGTAATTTTCAACTCCAGTTTTATCTTCTGTCTCCTACAGTTAATTTCCTGGTGGTTTTGATTCTCACGCGAGGGAAATGTGGACTCTCTAAGTGTACAACGCGCTGCCTGTTGGCTATGGCAACATCGGATCTAGTGTTCATTTTCATAAACATCATACTAAGGCGATTCAGTCTGTATTACTTCCGAAAGTCTCTGCTGGACATCACCACTGTGTGCAGTATCATCTTTGTCCTGGTTCGTGCAGCCACAGACTGTTCCATCTGGTTCACTGTCCTTTTCTCCTTTGATCGTTTTGTGGCCATTTGCTGTCTGAAAATGAAGAGAAAATTTTGGACAGAGAAAGACTTGTCTGTGGCTCTAACGACAATTGGCATTCTGCTCTGTTCAAAATGTATTCCTTTTTATTTTGTGTTTAAACCTAAGCAGATAATTAACAACATTCCACGGTTTTGCGGAGTAAAATTAAAGTATTATGGAGACCCCAGGTGGCTGGGATTTAAGTGGTTTGATATCGTTTTAACCCCTTTCATCCCATTCGTGTTAATTCTTTTGATGAACACTCTGACGGTGAGGCGTGTTTTGGTGGCCAAACGACTCCGCAAGACTCTGAGGGGTCTTGGCACGAGAGAGAATCAGGGAGACACAGAGATGGACAGCCGAAGAAAGTCGATAATTTCCCTCTTCACCATATCCATCAGCTTTATACTTCTGTGGTTAGTGTATGGTATAACCTTCTTATCCCAAGGCTTTAATGGAACAAGAGACTATTTTGGGAAGGCAAGTATTTTACCCTATGTTGGGGATATGCTCAAGGATTTCAGCTGCAGCACAAACACATTATTTTATGCAGTGACTATGTTCAAGTTCAGAGAGAAGGTGAGGAATGCGGTGCAACAACTGGTCAAGTAAAATCTTCACTTCAGGATGTCAGCAAAACAACTGGTATGTCCAAATGTGATCGCAGCATTCCCATTTCAGGACTAACATATGTCTGGCCAGGATACCATCAGGACAAAGTAAGGACTGCAGATGCTGTAGGTCAGAGTTGAGAGTGTCGTGCTAGAAAAGCACAGCAAATCAGCCAGGATCCGAAGAGCAGGAGAATCAATGTTTCGAACAAAGCCCTTCATCAAAAATTGAGGGATGATGCCCGAAAGGTCGAATCTCCTGCTCCTGTAAGATTACACAGGAAACATATTGATTATATTCCAGTATGTAACTCACTCTCGGGAATCTGTTCTTCTCAATATAAACCACCCTGATCATATTGATTATGTTCCAGTCTGTAACGCATTCCTGGGTATCTGTCATTCGATATAAGAACACTACTAACTACACCAATTAGATTTCATGCTGGGACAATGTTTTACCCATTAACTTACCATCTCTACATTTAAATATCCTACTGTCAAACCCTCTCCTTTGGTCAGTGTGTATTTGTCTGTCTGTTTCACTCTACTCTCCCAGAATATCAGTAAATTGCCATATTCATATTGAATTGGTTCATGGTGTGGGTGGAGGGGGTCAATTATCAGAGACACAGGCACAAAGTGCGGTGGGGGGAGGGGGGACGTTTAAAAGAGATGTGCAAGGCAGTTTCTTTACACAAAGGGTGGTGTGTGCCTGGAACGCGCTGCCAGAGGAGGTGGTGGAAGCAGACACAATAACAGCATCCAGGAAGCACCTGGATGAATACAGAAATTGGAAGGGAATAGAGAGATTTGGATGTTCTAAGTGAAGGCAGCTTTAGTATGGAAGGGCAAGGTGTGGCAGTGCGTATTTGGAGGGCCAAAGGGCCTGTTCCTGTGCTGTATTGTTCTTTGTTCTTATGTTCACAGTTATTTGAAAGTGGAGTTGCAGGTAGATTGGACAGTGAAGAAGGTCTTTGGTATACTTGCCTTTATTGGTCAGTGCATTGAGATTAGGATTTGGGGGCGTCATACTGCGGCTGTACAGGACATTGGTTAGGCCACGTGTGGAATACTGCGTGTAATTTTGGTCTCCCTGCTCCAGGAAGGATGTTGTGAAACGTGAAACGTGAAAAGGTTCAGAAAAGGTTTAGAAGGATGTTGCCAGAGTTAGAGCTTTTCAGCTACAAGGAGAGGCTGAACAGGCTAGGGCTGCTTTCCCTGGAGCACCGGAGGCAGAGGGGTGACCTTATAGAGGTTTAAAAAATCATGAGAGGCATGGAGGGTAAATAGTCAAGATCTTTTCCCCGGGATGGGGGAGTCCAGAACTAAACAGTATGGGTTTAGGTTGAGAGGGGAAAGGTATAAAGCGACCCAAGGGGCAACTTATTCATGCAAGGATGATGTGTGTATGGAATGAGCTGCCAGTGGGAATGGTGGAGACTGGTACAATTGCAACATTTCAAAGGCATTTGGATGGGTAAATGAATTTGGAAGGTTTAGAGGGACATGGGCCAAGGCAAAAGTGAGGACTGCAGATGCTGGAAATCAGAGTCGAGATTAGAGTGTTGCTGGAGATGCACAGCAGGTCACGCAGCATTCGAGGAGTTGGAAAATCGATGTTTCAGGCAAAAGCCCTTCATCAGGATATGAGCCAAGTGCTGGCAAATCGTTAGGTTTGGATATCTGGTTGTTCAGTTGGACCGAAGGGTCTTCTTCCGTGCTGTCCAATTCTGTCTCTGGGACTCTGTGACATGACGTGTCAGTTGAATAGGACACTGACTCTTGTTTGACTTCTACCCAGAATATTTACCCCTGTAACTGGGCTTATGCTTAGAACAATTCAATCACTGTAGTTTCTTGTGAGCTGAGAGGCGTCTTTACAAGTGGGATGGCTAAGCAAATCCTTTCCCATCGTCCCGACTGGAGAACAGTCTCTCCCCATGTGAAGTCACTGTGTACCCTGAGGTTGGAAGAACACTTGAACCCAGCCACCCTGTGAGAGCACCTGAATGGTCTCTCATATACGAACACATGGATGGGAAATCAGATCCCCGCTATTTTTAAAGCATTTCAGTGTGTGGATAGTTAAAAGGTCAGTGGGACCTCACTGATGTGCCAGACAATTGAATAAATGACTGAATCCTCTTCCCTATTATGAGCAGGAGAATGCTCCTTCCCCCTGCCTCTGCTTCAGGTCCCACCCACTTCCCACCACATCCCTGCCCCCACCACTGACTCCGCCCACGGCCATGCCTATGCCTGCCCCCCGCCACACTCCACCCTGCCCCATCCATGGCACTGCCCCCGCAACCACCCCTGCCACGCCCCAGTGTGAATACACTGAGTTGAACTGGTTGCCTGAACACAGGTCTGCAGTGAGAACATCTGAGTGGCCTCTCCTCAGTGTGTACACATCGATGGTGTGTCAGTTCCCAAGTATTTTTACAACATCTCCCACAATTTGGACTTTTAAAAGCCAACGCCCCAGTGTGAATGTGGTCATGTATCAACAATTGTGATGATTGAGTGAATCCCTTCCCACAGTTCGAGACAGCACTATGGTACACTGCTAAACAATACTGGCTCACAGCTCGAAGAACCTCGGTCCAATTCCAGACTTGGATGAAAATATTAGGAGAAAGTGAGGTCTGCAGATGCTGGAGATCAGAGCTGGAAATGTGTTGCTGGAAAAGCGCAGCAGGTCAGGCAACATCCAGGGAACAGGAGAATCGACGTTTCGGGCATAAGCCCTTCTTCAGGAATGAGGAAAGTTTGTCCAGCAGGCTAAGATAAAAGGTAGGGAGGAGGGACTTGGGGGAGGGGCGTCGGAAATGTGATAGGTGGAAAGAGGTCAAGGTGAGGGTGATAGGTCAGACTGGGGTGGGGGCGGAGAGGTCGGGAAGAAGATTGCAGGTTAGGATGGCGGTGCTGAATTCGATGGATTTGACTGAGACAGGGTGGGGGGAGGGGAAATGAGGAAACTGGTGAAATCCGAGTTCATCCCTTGTGGTTGGAGGGTTCCTAGGTGGAAGATGAGGCGTTCATCCTCCAACCGTCGTTTTGTTGTGGTCTGACGATGGAGGAGTCCAAAGACCTGCATATCCTTGGTGGAGTGGGAGGGGGAATTGAAATGTTGAGCTACAGGGTGGATGGGTTGGTTGGTCCGGGTGTCCCAGAGGTGTTCTCTGAAACGCTCCGCAAGTAGCCGGCCTGTCTCCCCAATAAATATACAATGTGGGGAAGTGAATGGGGACTTCTTGAAAATTGTCCTCATGACAGAGGAGGAGGTGCTGGATGTCCTGAAATGCATACAAGTGGATGCCCAGAACCTGGTCTGGTGTACCCTAGAACTCTGTGGGAAGCTAGGGAAGTGATTACTGGCCCCCTTACTGAGATAGTTGTCTCATCAATGTTCACAGGTGAGGTGCCAGAAAACTGGAAGTTGGCTAACCTGGTGCGACTGCTAAAGAAAGATGGTAAGGACAAGTCAGGGCACGACAGACCGATGAGCCTGACATCAGTGGTGGGTTCGTTGTTGAAGGGAATCCTGAGGGAGAGGATGTACATGTATTTGGAAAGGTAAGGACTGATTATGGATAGTCAACAGGGCTTTGTGCGTTTGAAATTATGTCTCATGAACTCGATTGAGCTGTTTGAAGAAGTAACATCGAGGATTGATGAGGGCAGAGTGGTGGACGTGATCTATATGGAATTCAGTAAAGTGTTCAACAAGGTCCCTCTTGGGAATACAGGGAGAACTAACTATTTCGATACAGAACTGGCTCAAAGGTAGAAGACAGAGGGTAGTGGTGGAGGGTTGTGACCAATGGAGTGCCAAGGATCGCTGCTAGATCCACTACTTTTCATCATTTATAAAGATGGTTTGGATGTGAACATAAGAGGTACAGTTAGTAAGATTGCAGATGACACCAAAATTGGAGGTGTGGTGGACAGCAAAGAAGCTTACCTCAGATTACAACGGGATCTTGATCAGATGGGCAAATGGGCTGAGAAGTTGAATTCAGATAAATGCGAGGTGCTGCATCTCAGGAAAGCAAATCTTAGCAGGACTTATACACTTAATGGTAAGGTCCAAGGGAGTGTTAGGGCGCTCGGAGAAGTATAGGAGTTGGGACGTCATGTTTTTGCTGCACAGGACTTGGCTAGGCCACTGTTGTAATATTGCGTGCAATTCTGGTTTCCTTCCTATCATAAGGATGTTGTGAAACTCGAAACGATTTAGAAAATATTTACAGGGGTATTGCCAGGATTGGAGGATTTGAGCTATAGGGAGAGACTGAATAGGCTGGGGCTTATTTCGCTGGAGCGCGGAGCCAGAGGGGTGACCGGATAGATGTTTATAAAATCATGATGGGCATAGATAGGGTAAATAGACAAAGTATTTTCTCTTGGGTGCGGGAGTTAAGAACTGGAGGACATAGGTTCAGGCTAGGAGGCAAAAGATATGGAAGGAACCCGGGGCAACTTTTTGCACGACGTTGTGGACGGTGGGAGGTGTTGCACGGTGTTGTGGGATGGGGGAGGTGTTGCACGGGGTTGTGGGCGGTGGGAGATGTTGTACGGGGTTGGAGGCAGGGGGAAGGTGTTGCACGGGGTTCTGGCCGGGGGAGGTGGTGCACGGACTTGTGGGCAGGAGAGGTGCTGCACGGGGTTGTGGGCTGGTGTGGTGTTGCACGGGGTTGGAGGCACGGGGAGGTGTTGCACGGGGTTGGAGGCACGGGGAGGTGTTGCACGGGGTTGTGGGCGGGTGGAGGTGTTGCACGGGGTTGGATGCAGGGGGAGGTGTTGCACGGGGTTGTGGGCAGTGAGAGGTGTTGCACAGGATTGTGGGCGGGTGGAGGTGTTGCACGGGGTTGTGGGCGGTGGGAGATGTTGCACGGGGTTGTGGGCAGGTGAGGTGTAGCACGGGGTTGTGGTCCGGGTGAGGTGTTGCATGGGGTTCTGGGCGAGGGGAGGTGTTGCACGGCGTTGTGGGCGGGGAAGGTGTAGCACGGGGTTGTGGTCCAGTGGAGGTGTTACACGGGGTTGGATGCAGGGGGAGGTGTTGTATGGGGCTGTGGGCGGTGGTATGTGTTGCACAGGGTTGTGGGCGGTGGGAGGTGTAGCTCGGGGTTGTGGGCAAGGGGAGGTGTTGCATGAGGTTGTGGGTGAGGGGAGGTGTTGCACGGTGTTGTGGTCCGGGGGAGGTGTTGCATGAGGTTGTGGGCGAGGGGAGGTGTTGCACGGTGTTGTGGGCGGGGGAGGTGTAGCACGGCGCTGTGTTCCGGGGGAGGTGTTGTACGGGGTTGTGATACAGGGGAGGTATTACAAGGGTTTGGATGCAGGCGGACGTGTTGTATGGGGTTCTGGGCGGTGGGAGGTGTTGCACGGGGTTGTGGGCAGGGGAGGTGTAGCACGGGCTTGTGGTCCGGGTGAGGCTTTGCATGCGGTTGTGGGCGAGGGGAGGTGTTGCACGGGTTTGTAGGCGGGGGGTGGTGTTGCATGGGCTTGTGTGCGAGGGGAGGTGTTGCACGGGGTTGTGGGCGGGGGAGGTGTAGCACGGGGTTGTGGTCCAGTGGAGGTGTTACACGGGGTTGGATGCAGGGGGAGGTGTTATATGTGGTTGTGGGCGGTGGGAGGTGTAGCACGGGGTTGTTGTCTTGGGGAGGTGTTGCATGAGGTTGTGGGTGAGGGGAGGTGTTACACCGGGTTGTGGGCGGGGGAGGTGCAGCACGGGGTTGTGTTCCGGTGGAGGTGTTGCACGGGGTTGTGGGCGGTGGGAGGTGTAGCATGGGTTGTGGTCCTGGGGAGGTGTTGCATGAGGTTGTGGGCGAGGGGAGGTGTAGCACGGGGTTGGATGCAGGGGGAGGTGTTGCACGGGGTTGTGGGCAGTGAGAGGTGTTGCACGGGGTTGTGGGCAGTGAGAGGTGTTGCACAGGATTGTGGGCGGGTGGAGGTGTTGCACGGGGTTGTGGGCGGTGGGAGATGTTGCACGGGGTTGTGGGCAGGTGAGGTGTAGCACGGGGTTGTGGTCCGGGTGAGGTGTTGCATGGGGTTCTGGGCGAGGGGAGGTGTTGCACGGCGTTGTGGGCGGGGAAGGTGTAGCACGGGGTTGTGGTCCAGTGGAGGTGTTACACGGGGTTGGATGCAGGGGGAGGTGTTGTATGGGGCTGTGGGCGGTGGTATGTGTTGCACAGGGTTGTGGGCGGTGGGAGGTGTAGCTCCGGGTTGTGGGCGAGGGGAGGTGTTGCATGAGGTTGTGGGTGAGGGGAGGTGTTGCACGGTGTTGTGGTCCGGGGGAGGTGTTGCATGAGGTTGTGGGCGAGGGGAGGTGTTGCACGGTGTTGTGGGCGGGGGAGGTGTAGCACGGCGCTGTGTTCCGGGGGAGGTGTTGTACGGGGTTGTGATACAGGGGAGGTATTACAAGGGTTTGGATGCAGGCGGACGTGTTGTATGGGGTTCTGGGCGGTGGGAGGTGTTGCACGGGGTTGTGGGCAGGGGAGGTGTAGCACGGGCTTGTGGTCCGGGTGAGGCTTTGCATGCGGTTGTGGGCGAGGGGAGGTGTTGCACGGGTTTGTAGGCGGGGGGTGGTGTTGCATGGGCTTGTGTGCGAGGGGAGGTGTTGCACGGGGTTGTGGGCGGGGGAGGTGTAGCACGGGGTTGTGGTCCAGTGGAGGTGTTACACGGGGTTGGATGCAGGGGGAGGTGTTATATGTGGTTGTGGGCGGTGGGAGGTGTAGCACGGGGTTGTTGTCTTGGGGAGGTGTTGCATGAGGTTGTGGGTGAGGGGAGGTGTTACACCGGGTTGTGGGCGGGGGAGGTGCAGCACGGGGTTGTGTTCCGGTGGAGGTGTTGCACGGGGTTGTGGGCGGTGGGAGGTGTAGCATGGGTTGTGGTCCTGGGGAGGTGTTGCATGAGGTTGTGGGCGAGGGGAGGTGTAGCACGGGGTTGTGCTCGGGGGAGGTGTTGCACGGGGTTGTGATACAGGGGAGGTGTTACACGGGTTTGGATGCAGGCGGAGGTGTTGTATGGGGTTGTGGGCGAGGGGAGGTGTAGCACGGGGTTGTGGTCCAGTGGAGGTGTTACACGGGGTTGGATGCAGGGGGCGGTGTTGTATGGGGTTGTGGGCGGTGGGAGGTGTTGCACGGGGTTGTGGGCAGGGGGGGTGTAGCACGGGCTTGTGGTCCGGGTGAGGTTTTGCATGCAGTTGTGGGGAGGGGAGGTGTTGCACGGGTTTGTGGGCGGGGGTGGTGTTGTATGGGCTTGTGGGCGAGGGGAGGTGTCGCACGGGGTTGTGTTCCGGTGGAGGTGTTGCACGGGGTTGAGGTCGGGGGAGGTGTTGCACGGGGTTGGAGGCACGGGGAGGTGTTGCACACGGTTGTGGGCCGGGGAATGTGTTGCACGGTGTTGGATGCCGGGGAGGTGTTGCACGGGGTTGTGGGCGGTGGGAGGTGCTGCATGGGGCTGTGGGCGGGGTGCGGTGTTGCACGGGTTTGTGGGCGGTGGGAGGTGTTGCACCGGGTTGTGGGTGTGGGAGGTGTTGCACTTTGGGCGGGGCAGTTGTTGCACGGGGTTGTGGGCGTGGGACGTGTTGCACGGGGTTGTGTGCGTGGGATGTGTTGCACGGGGTTGTGGGCGGGGGTAGGTTATTCACGGGATTGTGCCTGGGGGCGGTGCTGCACGGGGTTGTGCGCGGGGGAGATGTTGCACAGGGTTGTGGGCGGGGGGAGGTGTTGCACGGGGTTGTGGGAGTGGGAGGTATTGCATGGGGTTGTGGGCAGGTGGAGGTGTTGCACGCGGTTGTGGGCGGTGGGAGGTGTTGCACAGGGTTGTGGGCAGGTGGAGGTGTTGCACGGGGTTGTGGGCGGGGGAGGGGTTGCACGGGGTTGGTTGCAGGGGGAGGTGTTGCACGGGGTTGTGGGCAGTGGGAGGTGTTGCATGGGCTTGTGGGCGGTGGGAGGTGTTGCACAGTATTGTGGGCGGGTGGAGGTGTTGCACCTGGTTGTGGGCGGTGGGAGCTGTTGCACGGGGTTTTGGGCAGGGGAGGTGTAGCACGGGGTTGTGGTCCGGGTGAGGTGTTGCATGGGGTTGTGGGCGAGGGGAGGTGTTGCTCGGGTTTATGGGCAGGGGGAGGTGCTGAATGAGGTTGTGGGCGAGGGGAGGTGTTGCACGGGGTTGTGGTACAGGGGAGGTGTCACACGGGTTTGGATGCAGGCGGAGGTGTTGTATGAGGTTGTGGGCGGTGGGAGGTGCTGCATGGGATGTGGGCGAGGGGAGATGTAGCACGGGGTTGTGGTCCGGGGGAGGTGTAGCACGGGGTTGTTGTCTGGGGGAGGTGTTGCACTGGGTTGTGGGCGGTGGGAGGTGTAGCACGGGGTTGTGTTCCAGGGCAAGTGTTGCACGTGGTTAGAGGCAGTGTTGGGGGCCGGCGTGGTCTCGTGCACTGTGTCCTGCTGCAGCCTCTTGAATGCGGAGCAGACTTTAAAAACTCCGAGCCCCAGGGGAACGGCATTTTATCGATTAACCAAATAATCGATTAGCCAAACAAATGGTGCCCACCCATCACGTTCGGATAATCAACGCCCCCCTTTATTGAACAAAACCCTTACACATACACACACATCATCTCACAGACTTGTACTCCATCACACTAGCACACACTCTACCAAGCACGCAAACACGCACTCTCTCACACTCGGATGGAAACAGTCTCTCTCTCCCTGACACACACATACACACGTCGTTCTATGGGTGAATTTGCATTTGCAAAATTGTATTGAACAACAATTGGGCGGCACGGTGGCATAATGCCCCGCAGTGCCAGAGACCCGGGTTCAATTCCCGCCTCAGGCAACTGTCTGTGTGGAGTTTGCACAATTTCCCTGTGATTGCGTGGGTTTCCTCCCAGAGTCCAAAAATGTGCAGGTTAGGTGAATTGGCCATTCTAAATTGTCTGTAGTGTGAGGTGAAGGGGTAAATGTAGGGAAATGGGACTGGGTGGGTTGCTCTTCGCAGGGTCAGTGTGGACGTGTTGGGCTGAAGGGCCTGTTTCTGCACTGTAAGTAATCTTAAAAAAAACAATATTGAGCTCATTGAGAACGTGACCAAACTGGTGGTGGTGTCTATGTATTTCAGCAAGGAGCTTGATAAGCTTCCCCATGGTCGGTTCTTTCACAAAATATGGAGGCATGGGATTGAAGGTGATTTAACAGATTGGATCAGAAATTGGCGAGGTGAAAAAAACTAGAGGGTGGTGATTGATGGGAAATATCATTCAGTTTCTAGTGGCATACCACAAGGATGTGTTTTGGTTCAACTGTTGTTTGTCATTTGTATAAATGTCCTGGATGAGAGGATAGAAGGACATTAAGGTAGGTAGAGTTGTCAATCGTGATGAAGATGTTGCAGGTTAGAGGGAAACATAGATAAGCTGCACATCTGGGCCGAGAAGTGACAAATGGAGTTTAATGCTTCAAGGTGTAAGGTGATTCACTTTGGAATGACTAACAAGAATGCTGAGAACTGGGCTAATGGTAAGATTCTTGGTAGTGTAGATTAACAGAGAGATCTCGGAGTCCAGATATATAGACCCATGAAAGTTGTTCCCCAGGTTGATAGGGTTGTTAAGAAGGCATACGTGTGTTAGCTTTTATTGGTAGAGGTCTTGAGTTTTCGAACCACGAGGTCATGTTGCAGCTGTACAAAACTCTGATGCAGCCACATTTGGAGTATTGCATACAGTTCTGATCACCATTTTATAGGAAAGATGTGGAAGCTTTTGAAAGTGTTCAGAGGAGATATACGAGAACGTTGCCTGGAAGGAGGGAAGATTTCAAGAGAAATGTTAGAGAGAAGAGGTTTGAGTTGCGACTTCATCAAAGCTAATGAGATAATCAGAGGGTTTCATAGGGTGGACCGTGAAAGCCGCTTTCCTAGAATGGTAAGGGATGGCATGAGCGGTCATAGCTTTAAATTCAGGGATGTTAGATATAGGACAGATGTCAGAAATCGTTTCTTTTGTAAGGAGTGCTAGGGGTATGGATCGCACTGCCTGTAGCAGTAGTTGACTCCCCAACTTTTAAGGGCATTTAAATGATCATTGGATAGGCAAATGGATGAAAATGGAATAGTGTAGGTTACATGGGCTTCGGTTGTTCTGTTCTGTGGTCTGTTCTGTGCTGTAAGGTTCAATGTTCTATGTTCTATTTGAAGAAACGTTTTATCTTGCCCAAAAAGCACACAACCTGCAAACAGTCCATGCAGGCAGTTGTTCCAAACTTTTTAAAATATAAATTACTACTTTGGAAATAGAACCTGTCTGGCTCAAAATTGGGATACAGACAGACTGTAACCTCACAATTTTAATACATTGTCTGAGCTGAGATGTCACTTTTTTCGTAAAACCCGAAGTTACCTCGAGAATATGACTTTTAAAACTGCTGGAATTTTGTAATAATGTATCAAAACCTGCAACGTATTCTAAAAAAATGCAAGTTAACATCAATGTAGGTTTGTTCAATATCTCGTTTTAATTGCATGTCACTGTGATCTTTTGCTTTCAATTCTGTATCTTCTGATCCTGCCCCACTAGTCACACTCCATAAGCGAGTATTTCCAAATAAACCCACTGCAATATAACACGGTCCTGTGTGATTTTTAATACTGTTAAACAGGGAAGCCACATTCCCGTGTTGAGGAGAACAGTTCTCAGAGAGACATTTAACAACCAGAATATCGTTACCAAATGGTCAGAATCAATACTATGACAACTCTGACATGAGATCGTAGCATGGAGGGGTATGGTATTTGGTATCAATAATAGCGTATACGCATTTTGATGTGTTTGTTATTAACCGAATGTGATTCACATATTCCAATAAACTGTAAAAAAAACATCTGTTCTGTCACAACTGGGATTTAAATTACTGTCGTCATCTATTTATTCAAATTCTTGAAAAACAATTGGAGTGCGCTGTGACAACCCCCCGGGCAATGCCAGCAGCCATAAATGAAAAACTTTGTGAAATATTGCATCATTTATTAATACGGAGAGAGATTGCTTGGACAAAAATATTCTCGAGAAAATGCATCTTCCAATTCAGAAGGCGCAGCAAACATTTTACACAGTCCTTCCAATTCCAACAATTCCTGGTGAGTGCGTTGTGTCATTGAATGTGTGTAAATCTGTCTTGAGCATTCCCTACGTTTTAACGCTGCAATTGAAAGTGACACATGGGCATTTTGGGGCACTCTCAAACATGGGTAGATGATCTGTGGTCTAGTCTCAGATTACAGATTACCGTGCAGAATCGCCATCACTACAGACCCGGAAAAATTTGCTTGAGTAATTGAAATTTCCATTTTATAATTCAGTTTGTCACGCGACAAATATCCAATTCAATTGGAGACGACAGAGAGTTTCGATGAAATTAAGTAAAATGCTCACTTTCGTTTTTTCGTGTGAACAACCGTTAGGTTTCTCTATTTATCTGAAGGTAATAGTTAATTTATAGGTATTTCTGCAAGCACACATTTTTTCTCTTCAAAAAACCGTGTTTATATACTGGCCCGAGGTTGAATGGGTTTATGCACAATAAACGTTTGTTGTTATTTTCTGATTGAATGCAACCTCGCATTCTGGAATCTGAGTTTAAGGAAAACACCATAAATTGACAAACCTTTTTACTACACTTTTAACTGTGAGTCATTTCTATTATCCGTTGGAACACCCTGGAACTGGGTGTATGTATAGATCTGTGCTCATGAGAAGTGGCCCAGAGAATTAGTCAATTCGACTACCATGATTTGAAAAGTTCTTGTTCCTCCCAGACCAAAAGTGTTGGAATAAAGGAAGCCCTGAAGAGTTTACTAAAAGCTGAGTAGATTGACGCTCAGCTGTGTGTTAGATTCCCGAAGAAACTACTGCAGTTCCGCTCTAAGAGTGGAAATCGCAACTGACATGACCAAGTGTAAAATCCAGGTTTTCTGGTGTCAGTATTATACGAGAGGTGGTTTTTTGAACTGCATCAGTGGTGGCGATCTGTATACATTATATGTTTTTTTTTTCAATTTATCGGGTGTTTCCAAATTAATGAGGTTATAGATTTACTGTGTGCTCAATGCGTTTGAATCTCTGTTATGAGTAAACAATTTGCATTATTCTGTTTTATCATCATTTGTTTGGTACAGAACTGCTGTTTTGTTATTGAACTAAAATTTGAGCATTGTCTGTTTACGAGTTGTCAAGAAATCATGTTGTTCAAAACCAAAACAAATACTGTTCTGATCCATCACGTTTTATTCAGGTCCCGCTTCTGGCTTGTACTGCAGTTAGTTCAGCTCATATCAGACCGAAGAAATGTTGTTAAACTCATACTCTAACATCTGAGTAACTGATTAACTGACCCCACACCACCCTCCAGCCGTCCAGGTCCAGTACATAGCCCAGACTTTGACCAGACATCTTCTCTGGGAATCAATTCCATATTTACTCTTTCCCAAACGACTCCTCCCTTACCCTGGATGTCATCCAACCTGAAACAAACCGCCCCCATTCCTGCAAAACCTGGAACTCTGCTGTCACTTAAATCAGTGGGTAGATTACAGCTGCAACGTTGTGCACAGTTGTAGTCACCAATGTACAGGAAGAGCAGAATTTCACTGGGATGAACACACAGTAGACTTACAACCAAATTACCAGCACTTGGAAATTAGAGCAGCATTGAGGGAAGATTGGATAGCGCTAGACTTGTTTTCTGGAGAGCAGAGGAGAATGAGAGCTGATGTAATTGTGGTGTACAAACTCAGAAGGGTTTTGATGCAGACCTGTACCCACTAACGGAATGGAGCATTTATCACGGGACACACATTGAGGCTAACTGCTGAAGGATCATACGGTTCATGAGGGCTAACCCTTCCATCCAGACAGTCGTGGTGTGTCTGGACCTCTTTCCCAGTTTGGGGTCGTGAGGTGGCAATTCTCAACGTATTTAAATGCAACCAGGATCTTGCATTGAAGTGTATTAACCAAGAAGACTGTGAACTAGGTATTGGACATTGGAATGAGAATAGGGAGTGGCTTCAATTTCCTTTGAGATAAAATCAAGGACTGCAGATGCTGAAAACCAGAGTCCAGATTAGAGTGGTGCTGGAAAAGCACAGCAGGTCAGGCAGCATCCAAGGAGCAGAAAATCGACGTTTCAGGCAAAAGGCGTTCATCTGGAATAAAATGCAGCACCTGTCCTTTGTTTGCAATTATCAGTTCTTGTCTGCGGAAAAACAGAATTAAACATTTGAGTCGAGTCACCCTTCTTCAGAAGAACATTTCTCTGTGCAGTGATTCCAGTCACGAAACATTAACTCTATTTTTCTCTTCACCGATGCTGCCATATCTGTTGAGTTTCTCAAACTACTTTTGCTTCTGTTCCACTTTTCCAGGATAAACATCTATTTGATTTAGGATTGCAATGTTCAAACTCCTAACAAGCCTCACAGAAGCACTTCCTGGAATCATAGAAGCTGACCACACAGAAGAGGTAATCCGTTCCATCAGGCTTATGCTATCAAAGCTACACTGAAGCTGCAGTCGTCCTAGTTTCCATAACCAGATTAATCGCCTCGAATGTTATGACACTTCGAGTCCTCATCCAAACAGTCCTTAAATGTTGGGAGGCATATTGCCTCAGCTACCACCCCATACAGTGCATTCCAAATCCCCAACCCTCTCTGGGTGAAAGCCGTTCCCGCAAATCCCCTCTGTCTTTTATTTCAAAATCATGCTCCCTTGACTTCTCTGCACAGATCGAATAAAACAGAAAAGAGTGCCCGGGCCAGAAATGATTTCGGCTTGCAGATGTCCTTTTGAGATCTGCCATTGAAAACTTCCCAATTGACGCATTCATTTGCTGACAACATCTATTGCTGTCTGGGGCAGACTCAGATAATATTTGATCAGTAATTTCCAATTCCAGTTTTATCTTCTGTCTCCTACAGGTAATTTCCTGGTGGTTTTGATTCTCACGAGAGGGAAATGTGGACTCTCTAAGTGTACAACGCGCTGCCTGTTGGCTATGGCAACGTCGGATCTACTGTTCATTTTCATAAACATCATACTAAGGCGATTCAATACGTATTACTTCCAAACGTCTCTCCTGGACATCACCCCTGTGTGCAGTATTATCTTTGTCCTGGCTCGGGCAGCCACAGACTGTTCCATCTGGTTCACTGTCCTTTTCTCCTTTGATCGTTTTGTGGCCATTTGCTGTCTGAAAATGAAGAGAAAATTTTGGACAGAGAAAGACTTGTCTGTGGCTCTAACGACAATTGGCATTCTGCTCTGTTCAAAATGTATTCCTTTTTATTTTGTGTTTAAACCTAAGCAGATAATTAACAACATTCCACGGTTTTGCCGAATACCATCAAGGTATTATAGAGACCCCAGCTGGCTGGGATTTCAGTGGTTTGATCACGTTTTAACCCCTTTCATCCCATTCGTGTTAATTCTTTTGATGAACACTCTGACGGTGAGGCGTGTTTTGGTGGCCAAACGACTCTGCAAGTCTCTGAGGGGTCTTGGCACGAGAGAGAATCAGGGAGACTCAGAGATGGACAGCCGACGAAAACCGATAATTTCCCTCTTCACCATATCCATCAGCTTTATACTTCTGTGGTTAGTGTATGGTATAACTTTCTTATCCCAAGGCTTTAATGGAATAAAAGGCTATTTTGGGGAGGCAAGTATTTTACCCTATGTCGGGGATATGCTCAAGGATTTCAGCTGCAGCACAAACACTTTATTTTATGCAGTGACGATGTCCAAGTTCAGAGAGAAGGTGAGGAATGCTGTGCAACAACTGGTCAAGTAAATTCTTCACTTCAGGATGTCAGCAAAACAACTGGTAGGTCCAAATGTGGTCGCAGCATTCCCAGGAATTATATATGTCTGGCCAAGATACCAAAGTAAGAACTGCAGATGCTGTAGGTCAGAGTTGAGAGTGTCGTGCTGGAAAAGCACAACAGGTCATCCAGGATCCGAAGAGCAGGAGAATCAATGTTTCGAACAAAGCCCTTCATCAGAAATTGAGGGCTGATGCCTGAAAGGCCGAATCTCCTGCTCCACCGATGCCGCCTGACCTGCTGTGCTTTTCCAGCATCACACTCAGGATCCCATCAGTACAATCGCATCGATGTGATTATTACGCCCAACAGTGCATGGGGAGGGGTCACAGACAGTGAACAGCAGGAGTCCATCCAGTTCAACGAGCCTGGTGTGGCGCAAAGTCAGGGGGTATTGCAGAAAGACAGAATGAGAAAGTGAGAAAGACAGATAGACAGAGAGGAAAACAGAGAGAGAGAGAAAGAGAGAGAGAGAGACAGACAGACAGACAGACAGAACGCGAAAGACAGAGACAGAGACAGAGAGGAAGACAGAGAGAGACGGAGAGAGACAGAGAGAGAGAAACGCAGGCAGAACAGTGGATGGAGAGAAGCAGACAAACTGATACAGGAAAGACAGGCTCAGGGAGAGAGAAACACAGACAGAGAGGGAAAGAGAAAAGGAAGCGGGGAACGTGAGTCAAAGTCAAAGGTGAGAGAAGGAGGGACACAGATAGGGTAACGAGACGAAACTCACTATTCCAGCTCGTCCAAGCTCCCTCTCCACATGTTCTCTCTCCCTCTCTCACACTTTGGGTGTGTGTGTGTGTGTGTGTGTGTGTGTCATGAGGGACACGGCCTGCTTCGGAGCAGCTTGAAGGAGGCCGATTGAAACAGAATCCACACACTCTCACTCACACACAGACAGATAGACAGAGCGAGAGAGATGGTGACTCACCAATACTTAATCCTGGTCACTCCACATGGCAAGAGGCTGATGGCTGCCTAAGCTAGGTTTAAATAACCCTAGGTCTGTGAGTCAAACCCCATCTCCTTCCAAGTCCCAGCTCACCCAGTCAGCTCCTAGCTCTCAATACCTGACGTACACCTCCGACAGGTATGTGAACACACCATCCATGAAATTTGTAGGACTATGAAGAAGTCTGAGAGAATGCAGCAGGTCAATGGTTTAGACCAGGGCTGTCCCAGTCTGACCCTGTCCTTCCCTGAAAATGTCCCACTGAGGTACAGCCTGGTAACACGTCTACACAAACACACACACACACACACACACACACACACGTGCAGACAGACATAAAGCTGCAGGTTCAAACCCTGAGCAGCCCCAGAGACACACTCACAACAGAAACTAACACCAGTTTATTCCACAAACTAACGCATGACTTTTGCACAACTAACACGCATTGTTTGCACAAATTGATACATTTGTTTGCCCGGGTGAGAACAGGCTTGTCTCCCAAATTAAGACAAGAGTTTTGTACAGATTCATAGAACTGTTTGCAAGTTTATTGCACAGATTTATACAAAGTCTTTGCACAAGCCAACACATTTTTTGTGCAAATTGATGCAACGTTCTTTGCCCAAATTAACACAAATTTATTCCACAGATTAACACAGGATTTTTGCACAGATTAATGAAACTACAGTGAACCTGTGCAGTGTGGAAGCTTGCTGATTTTGCATTTTATCTGAATGAGAATACATCTTCTACTAATAAACAAAGTGTTTTTACACTTTGACATCGAAAAGGATTACACAGAGGGACAGGAAGGATAGCTCGACTGGAGCGGGCAAGTCGAAAGGAACATGCATCAGAATTCAGTCAGAGGAAGAACAGCTGACCATCTGACGACATCTAACAGCACGGCACTCTGTCTCTGTCACCATCAAATCATGAGTGCCACCTGGGAATATTATCAGAACTATCCAAATACCCAAAATGACCACAGAAACCAAGCAAATGATGAAAATTCTACACTGAGCAACTTCCTAGCGTTTTAGCAATGCCATAATAATCCCAGGGTTCCCC
The DNA here is from genome assembly GCF_037043375.1 of Chiloscyllium plagiosum. NCBI lineage: Eukaryota > Metazoa > Chordata > Chondrichthyes > Orectolobiformes > Hemiscylliidae > Chiloscyllium > Chiloscyllium plagiosum. The sequence goes on along the minus strand of NW_028270178.1, from coordinate 30,647,624 downwards.
TGACTCCCCTCCCTCACTGGTCAGTGTTACAATTCTGGGTCTGACCTTAACATCAATGTGACTATTAGCTTAGGGATCCGTAACGTTCTTTCTCTGTATTGCAGGTGAGCTGCAGTGGCTTAGAAAATAGAGCAAATTTTTCTTTTACAGTTTAAACAAAAGTGGCAATTTTTTACATAGATTCAGAGAGATGAAACAATCGACAGCATGCATACACATTTATGTGAATGCATACTTATATACACATCTCTGTTTCCATTTTCTTTGGATTTATTTGGAAAGCATACAATTCAGAAAAAATAAAATGAACATCAGCAAGTGCTCCAAGAAATACATCTTTGCAGGGGGCTTGTGAAGGCCACCAGAGGGTGCCAACGTACACCATTAAACATAAGGAGTTTATCTCTCCAGGCCAATCTGGTCCTAATTCAGAGGCAATCCTCCCTCATTCCAGAATCCCCAACCAGTCATCCTGCCCCATACCTTCTTCCCTGTTTGAGCAAACCAGCAGTCCATCAAAGAAGCCCCCCAACCAATCCAGTGACTGTCCCCATTCGATACCCTGTCGCCGCCCTGTTTCCAGGGCATGAGGAAGGTCCGTGAGGGCCATGGCTACCCCTCACCTGAAATGGTCAACTATGGAGTGAAGCACACATCTTCCTGTCTAATGTTCTTGTGCGGTTGGCTGAGGGAACCAAGTGCAACATCTCAAAGTTAGCAAATGATGCCAAGTTGGTTGGGAGGGTGAGCCGTGATGAGGATGCCAAGATGTTCCAACATGCTCTGGCAGGGTGGGTGAGTGGGCAAACCAATGGCAGGTGCAGCATAATTTTGAGAAATTAGAAGTTTATTCACTTTGGAAGCAAAAACAAGAAATGGAAAGGGTGCAAATTGGGTGAGGGGAGTATGCAGCGGGACTTGGGTGTCCTTGTGCACCAGTTGCTGAAGGTAAGCATTGATGTGCAGCAGGCAGTAAAGAAGGAAAATGGGATGCTGGCCTTCATTGTGAGAGGTTTCGAGTACAGGAGGAGAAATGTGTTGTTGCAGTTATACAGGGCATTGGTGCGACAGCGACCACCCCTAAAATGTTGTGGGCAGTTTTGTTCTCCATTTCTGAGGAAGGAAGTTTGCGTTCTCGAGGGAGTGCATTGACAGTTTACCCAGACTGATCCTGGGAATGGCGGACTGATGTGTGAGGAGAGATTGACTCAGTTAGGATTGTTTTCACTGGAGTTCAGAGGAATGAGGGGGTGGGGGGAATATCATAGAGACTTATAAAACTCTAACAGGACTAAACAAGGTAGGTACAGGAAGGATGTTTCTGATGGAGGATGCGCCCGGCAACATGAGTCAGAGTCTGAGGTTTCGGGGTGGACTATTTAGGACGGAGCTGGGGATGACATTTCTTCACCCAAAGAGCGGTGAGCCTGTGCAATTCGTTACCATAGGAAGTAGTTGATGCCAAAACGTTGAATGCATTCAAAAGCCGGCTTGATATAGCACTTCTGTCGAATTGGAACAAAGATTACGGGAAGACAGGATGAGGCAGTTGAGTTGGTCAATCAGACATGATCATGATAAATGAAGGAGCAGGCTCAAATGTCGAATGGCCTCCTCCTGCTCCTATCTCTTTGTTTCTACGTTTTGACTACTTTCTGACTGCTGCCATATTGTTTTATCATTCAGTTTGTTGGATTTTGCTGTGTGCAATTGGCTGCCTTATTTATCAATTAACTGGATCTACTCTTGTTCGAATATAATTACACTGTTATGGAATATGTGTGGCATCTGGAGGACACATTGTGGATGTGCTTTCTTCTTGAACATTTTCCATTGCGCTGTCTGTCAAACACAGTTCTCAGCCCTCCAGTGAGATTTGTAGATGATTGACCTCCGTGTAACAACTAACATCGGTGCAATTTTTTTCAGGAGACTGGGCATAGATGAAGTGCCTCCTTTTCTACCCCATTGAGGATGGTAGATTAGTTTTTTGCATTTAATATGTTTGTACAAAATAGCATGTAAAAACAACTGTATGTGCATTTGGATTGGCATTGCTAAACTGTCCACAGTGTTCAGGTATGTACAGGTTAGGTGGGTTAACTGTGGTAAATGGAGGTTATTGGGATAGGGTAAGGATTGATGCTCTTTGAAAGGTTAGTGCCGGCCAAAGGGGCGGAATCCCTGCATATGTAAATGGTGGCTCAGTGGTTAGTACTGCTGCATCACTGTGACAGGTTTTGGGTTGAGTTCCATCCAACCAGTTGGGTTGGTCGGGATTCGATTCTATGATTCATTTGGAAATGGCTCAACTTAATTTCTGAGGCAAGCTGAGTGATGTTTCCTGGTCTGCACAATCTAGTTGTTCAAACTAAAGGGGGTTTCTGAAATATAGGTGGCAAATGCGGTTCATTTTCAATTCTCTCCATAAGTTTTGTGTTTGGATGCAAGGGCACATCCCTTCTCCCCCAAACCTTTCCTATTCATGTGCATATAGAAGTGTCTTTTAAATATTGTAACTGTGTTCTCATCCACCACTTCATCCGGAAGTTTATTCCACACCCAAACCACCATAGTGAGATTTACGAAATTGGAGTGGTTCTCAAATTGGAGGATTGAGGTTGCGAGGAGGCTGGAAAGAGGGGTTCAAAACGATCGCTGTTTCTTCACTTCTCTGAAAGCTATGGCTTGGTGATGTGACCATTTCTAAAGCTGACCTTTTTGAAGAATTGATGCAAAGGTTATGTATGAATTCTCTGTTATAATAAACACCAATACAGATATGGGAGGCGAGCAACCTTAGACCACCCTCACTTTACCCTCCAATAGTTGTAAACCAGTCCTGTCTACTCTGTAGCCCAAGCAGGCCATTTGGGGTGCCTTCTAAGGAGCCCACCCACCTGGGAGAAAAATCTAAGGACAATGTCCAAGCTCGTTATCTGCTACTTATTGGTCTTCCTTGTTATTAGCATATCATCCAGATAATAGGCAATTTGGGACAGACATTGTAAATTGTGTTTGCAAGTGCAGCTTTTGACATCCAGTTCGATTTTATGGAATTACCTGGATGTCATTGTTCTCAGTATTGTTTAGTGATAATCGATGGATTTTGTAAATGGTTTGAAGTTTATCCCTGTACTGACTGCACAGCAACAACTATTTGTAAAATTCTTCTGAGGGAAATCATACTAGATTTGGAATACCAGAAATGGTCTCTTCTGATAATAGCCCCCACTTCTGTGTGGAGCTAAACAAGGCACATGCACAAGTTGGAATTTGAATCAAAAATTCCATTGTGCCAACCATCCCCATGCAGCGGGAATTGTAGAAAAAGCAAATGAGCCCTTAAAGGACAGCAAAGCAAATTGGTAGAAGAAACGGGCCTTAATTGGCTGTACGTGCTCCCAATTGCCCTTTTTAATATGAGATCTCTGACACAGAAAAAGACGGGATTCTCGGCAGCAGAAGTGATACATGGAAAGCCCCTGAGGACTCCCTTGTCTGCACCATTAACTGCCCAACACCTTGTTGATGTGTATGTCATGGTAGAAGAGATGCACAGATACCTGATTAAGCTAACCAAAGCATTGCAGTCTTATCATCAACAGGTCAAAGAAGCCTATCAAGTACCAGGGAAGGAAGAATAGATAGCTCTAACATTTAAAGACATTAACCCCGGTGACTACTCACTATTGAAAGACTTAAGTCATGAAAAATTATGCCCCCACTGGAAAAGTTCTTCTCGCAATTGAAACTGCACTAAAGGTAGAAGGACATTCAACATTAGATTACTTACAGTGTGGAAACAGGCCCTTCTGCCCAACAAGTCCACACCAAACCTCCGAAGAGTAACTCACACAGACCATTTCTCTCTTCAGGTAACTCTACGGGAAATTCAGCATGGCCAATTCACCGAACCTGCACATTTTTGGACTGTGGGAGGAAACCCACACAGACACGGGGAAAATGTGTAACCTCCACGCAAACAGTTGAGGTGAGAATTGAACCTGGGTTTCTGGCACTATGAGGCAACAGTGCTAACCACCGTGCCGCCCACGTGTCTACAAGTTACATTGCAAGCTTATATCACCTTTACAGTCTTAGTATTAGTACTGATATAGGCATCCAATGAAAACCCAACCCACGAACATGTGCCCAAATGTAACCAACCCATCTGTGATACCTCAGACCGGCTAGAACCCCAATGTGACTGTATAAATGAAACCTGTACCAATGCATTGGAAGTCATAAATGCAGCTGCCCAGCTGAAACTCATTTAAAATACTCACATTGTGTATCCAAACATCACTATTGACCTTATTGTCATCCTCGCAACACTTCTATGCCAGTCATCATGAGATGGCACAATTCCATAACCTCATCCGCTTTGTCAACCAAAAACTGTTACTTTGAAATACTTGTCTGTTCCCCTCTCAAAATGAACTGTACAGATTGTAGTATTGAGCACATAGTACTGAAATCACCAGTCCCAAAGGCACCTATGCCACGAGACTGTATCTTTTCGACAGAATCCTCTCCTATCTGACCAACCGCCACTGATAGAAATACCTTCACATGTTTCCTCTATTCTGTCGCTGCTGTAATGAATAAGACAAGCTGGAAAGATGAAGAAAGACCAAAAGTACTCTGCACTGCCAATTCTCCTTCTGTTACTAATAGTTTGTTTATTCAACCTAAACACCCGAAGTAGATGATGAATGCAACGCCCACCAACATGTGAATCAGTGCGGAACAAAAGGTAGAGGAAATACAAAACGGGACATACACAACTTATACCATCAACAAATCTGGTGGTCCAGGTTGCTGGGAGGTCTTATTCCTGGCTCGGGTGGTGAGATGGCCCTAGATCAGACCTTGCGTATGACATTGAAAGATTTGCCAACTCAACTGCACATGCTCTGAAGCTGGTGAAGAAAGAGTTACAGGAGACCCGGAATGATGATGCTTCACAATCGGCTCGTGCTAGATTTCCTCCTTGCTAAAGAAGGAAGCGCTTGTTCAGTTATTTGTCCGCAGTGTTGCACCTGCAACAATGATTTCTCAAAAGATATTCTGGACGACACAGATGTTATTAACAAAACGGGTCACGACGCAGGGAAGATACCTGCCGCACCGTCATCCGATCCATGGGGATGGAGTGTTACCTGCTGGCTATGGTAGCTGTGTGAATGGATCATGTGGGACATACTGATAGTCCTTGATCTCATCCTAGGAACATACATTGTCATCCGCTTATGGATGAAATGGATCGTACAACGCTTTTCACCTAAGCCAAAGAGGAATCTGGTTAATCAAACCTTGTCTACCCATGTACCTCAATGCCCGAACTCCCATGCTGAAATCCAGTATCTTTCAGACTCTGGTCCTACGGATAATGACTCACCAGAGGAGGCACTTGACTTGTTGAGAATACAAATCAACTAAATGGACTAATTACACTTGTACAAGCTATGTAATTGTCATCAAATGACAAAAGGAGGGAACGAGAAAGTCTATAGCCTTAAAACTTGTCCTTAAACATTTAGACTAAAATATAATGTGGAATGATAGAACACATATGCTGCACATTAGAAAACAGACAGGTAGGGAAGGTAAGGAAATTAAGAACATTTGCTTTAATCCAGTTAGTTTATCTTCTAGGTATCAGTGTTATGTTGTAATAGTGATGCTATAAGTAAATAAAGGGGGCCAAAGAGCCTGTACTGTGCTGTAATCCTCTATGTCTTATGCTCGATGAAAACGTCATCCGTATATTCTTAATTCCAAGCAGATATTCAGGACAGATTCCGCAATCTGCTGTGGCAGGAATTTAGTCTGAAGTTCTGGATTAATCTTGAATTTCCTCCAAACCCAAGACCCCTACCCCACCACCTCCATGACCTCTCACCCTAGCTACACGCCTCCATATCTCTGTAACTTCCTCCAGCCCCTATATCTATCCCCTGCCACCTCGATGACCTTGCCACCAGCTACACCCCTCCATATCTCTGTAACCTTCTCCAGCTCCTACACCTCTCCCCTCCCATTGGCATTATCTCTGACCCCAGCTACACCCATCCCTATCTCTGTAACCTTCTTCAACCCATACACCTCCTCCCAGTCCCTGCAACTCTCTATTTCTGTATAATCTTGTCACAACCTCCAGCCCAACATGTATCTTATCCCTTCCACCTCCTTCACTAAAGTCAAACCAAGCTGATCTTGTTAATATTGATTTTGCTTCATATATTTACCATATTTACCGATCTCTGTAAAATTCTCCAGCAACTCCATCCCTCCTTATATATAGAACCACCTCCATCATCTACATCATTCCTCATCTGTGAGGTATACTCCATCCTCCATGCCACTTCCTATCTTCATCACCTCCTCCATTGCATACACACCTTCCTGTCACTTTAATCGCCCCCATCCCAAGAGCCTCTCTAATTCTGTAATTTCATCCAGTAGCAATGTCCATCGGTGTAACATCCTCCAGCATCAGTAAATGCCCTTATCTCTGAAAACCCCTCCAGCTCTCACACATCTTCCTATCGCTGTCATCCCCTCCAGATACTCCTGTCCTCTATACCTCGGCAAACTCCTCCATCCCTGCCACTCCCAGCATAGCTGGAAATTCTTCCATCCCCTACATCAGTCCATATTAATGTTATATCCTCGATTCCCGCAACTCTCCCTATCACTGTGTCATCTTCCAGCCTGTACACCATTCCTTATCGCTGTAACTTCTCACAGCAACTACATCATTTCCGGTCTCTGTATCATCCTCCAATGATGCAGGAATTGGCAAGGTAAGAGGAGGAAATTTACATTTTGGATTAAAATTTCTGACCCATGTTGAAAATCAGTTCTGGATAATTTGCAAGTTTTAATAAGCTCTGTGGGATATAGATAAAGCAGTGTTACTTCTGCAACCATAATTGCTTATGCAAGGTGAATGAACTAACCGACACCAGTGTATAATTCTTTCAGCAAAGAGCTGAGTTAGCTAAAATGTGCATGCAAGAATGAAGACTATGTAAAGGGATACATAGTTTCGTCTGAGTTAGCTAAAATGTGCATACAAGAATGGAATGTGCCTGCAAACAATGGAAGATGTTACGGACAAATAGATAAGTTGAAAAAGAACATCAAGATATTCCAAGCTCAGCAAATTTCCCTCCTGTCAGCACAAGTCGCTTACAGGGCCTGGAGTAGGGGGAGAAGTAAGCAAGGGAGGAGCACAGCTGGGCAGGTGCAGAATACAATAAGGAAACGTGATCGGTTTGAAGGCTAATGAGGTAAACGGGGAAGTACCGAGAATTAAACTGTATAAATTGTGGAGTAATTTCTAGATCGGGGTGGCTACTTGCTAGTCACCCCTTCTTGCAAGAGCGTTTCAATACAATTCACTGCTTCAGAATTTGACTCGGAATGAAATGTATTATATTGTGAGCTCTGTTTCTCACAAACTCTAAATGCCGTTTTCATAAACTCTGGAGCATTAATTCCCATTCTCCCTCCAACCTCAGTTAGTGCAAGAGGAAAAATTTTAGATTAAAATTTCAAACCTCACTATCTTCTGCCTGATCACCTCCCTGATGGTCTTTTCACAGCGTTGTGTTGTGTAAAGTGAAGCTGCTTTGATCCTTTCTCTGATCACACTCACTCCCAGACAGATCAGCCTGAGACACAGTCAGTGCAGTGACCTTGCCTTCCCTGGATTTCCTCCTGCAGCCTCGTGCCTCAGACAAAGCCAAGTTACAAACCAACTGTGATGTCAGGTGTCTCTCTGTGATGTAAACGGTGAGGTCATACTGACACTGTGAGGTCACACTTTGACCTGTCCAGCACAAGGGACCTGACTGCGACCAAACAGAGGGATACTGAAACCCTCACTGTTATCAGGTTACAATATGTTCACATTTCAGAATATACAAAGTCCTTCCAGACGTAGACACTGTGGGATATAGGCAACGTACAGTATTGGGATTATCAACACCTTTTGCTCTGGGTAAATCGGTGATATCTGCACAGCAGCGAGAAATGGCAACAGCCTCCTGACAGTCTGAGGTGGTGGGTGTAACTCCTCCTCAGACGCGCAGGCTGACCAAGACTCAAGGCCATGGCTGGGCCCGTGTGCCTGCATTGGTGGTTCCAAACACACTTATGGAGAAAACGCTTAAACTTTACTGTCTGGATGTTTTGCTTGCCTTTTGGCTTTCTGTTATTTCTGCTGTTTGTTTTTAATTCTGGTTTTGTAACCAAGGTTGTATCAAAGAATGGAGATTTGTACTTTTTTCAACGTACTCATGTATTCCTATTCTTCAAGACACTTGGCATTAAAGTCTAATCCTGGCTCTAATTCTAGCCCCAAAGCTCCAGGAAGTCAATTGTGTTAACTAAGTAGTTACATTATTGATAGTCATTTAACAAATATACTTAGTTTGTTATATATGCTTCACATTGAAAGGAAGAGTAGGCAATGACTTTAGATAATTCAGCAAGAAAATATTTACAACTGGAAGCTGAGATTTTGAAATACTGACAGCGAGCCTATCTCCACAGGTGATGGGAACTATTCTCAGACAGATATCCCCGAAACAGCTCTTGACCAAGATCTCATTCCCTATCTCCTTCAAATCAGTACATTTTGTTATCACAGAATCCCTACAGTGTGGAAACAGACCATTTGGCCCAACAAGTCGACACCATACTTGAAAAGAGTAACCCAACCAGATCCATTCCCCTCTTCTCTTACTCTATATTTACCTCTGACTAATGTCCCTAAGCTGCACATCATTGGATTGTGGGATGAAACCGGAGCACCTCCAGGAAGCTCATGCAGACACGGGGACAATGTGCAAACTCCACATACACAGTTGCCTGAGGCTGGAATCAAACCGAGGCCCTTGGAACTGAGGCAGCAGCACTAATTACTATACCACCATATCCTTACACTAACAGTAAGCAAACATTGCCGGTTTGAATGTAGAACTGCTCACTCTAGCAGGTACTGTACTCCCCTGATTCTTGTGTTACCCAACAGATGCATCAGAAATAACAATACTCTTCTCATCCAACTGCAGCTTCAGTAGTGGTTACAGAACGCACTCTCATTGCAATGACAATAAGCGATTTGCTGCATTGTTGGAACAGGCATTATGTTTAATTCCTCTCAAGCACAAACACTGACCAATCTTAGATCATGAGAACTATACTTACACCTGAGACACAAGGTTTCGATGCCAGCCTAAGAGGTATAGTTAGTAAGTTTGCAGATGACACCATAATTGGAGGTGTCGTGGACAGCGAAGAAGTTTACCTCAGATTGCAACGGTATCTTGATCAGATGGGCCAATGGGCTGAGAAGTGGCAGATGGAGTTTAATTTAGATAAGGTCCGAGGGAGTGTTGTTGAACAAAGCGATCTTGGACTGTAGGTTCATAACTCCTTGAATGTGGTGTCACAGGTAGATAGGATAGTGAAGAAGGCGTTTGGTATGCTTTCCTTTATGGGTCAGAATGTTGAGTATAGGAGTTGGGAGGTCATGTTCCGGCTGTACAGGACATTGGTTAGGCCACTATTGGAATATTGCGTGCAATTCTGGTCTCCTTCCTATTGGAAAGATGTTATGAAACTTGAAAGAGTTCAGAAAAGATTTGCAAGGAAATTGCCAGGGTTGGAGGATTTGAGCTATTGGGAGAGGCTGACAGGCTGGGGCTGTTTTCCATGTATCATTGGAGGCTGAGGGGTGACCTTATAGATGTTTACAAAATTATGAGGGGCATGGATAGGCTAAATAGGCAAAGTCTTTGTTCCCTGTGGTGGGGGAATCTAGAACTAGAGGGCAGATGTTTAGGGTGAGAGGGGAAAGATATAAAAGAGATCTAAGGGGCAACTTTTTCACTCAGAGGGTGGTATGTATATGGAATGAGCTGCCAGATGAAGTGGTGGAAGCTAGTACAATTGCAACATTTAAAAGACATCTGGATGGGTACATGGATAGGAAGGGTTTGGAGGGATATGGGCCAGGTGCTGGCAGGTGGGACTAGATTGGGTTGGGATATCTTTTCGGCATCAACGAGTTGGACTGAAAGGTCTGTTTCCGTGTTGTACATCTCTATGACACTATGACTCTATAACAGGAAAACTGACAACGCAAAAGATACCTTTACAAGCAATCCGTCCAGCAGAGTCGGAGAATTTGAACAATAGGGAGAGGCCGAATAGACTGTGGTTATGTTCCCTGGTGTGACGGGAGCTGAGGGGTGACCTTATGGAGATTTATAGAATCATGAGAGACATGGATAGAATACCTGGACAAAGTCTTTTCTCTGGGGTGGGAGAGTCCAGAACTCGTGGGCATAGGTTTAGGGTGAGAGGGGAAAGATATAAAAGGGACCTGAGGGACAAGGTTTTCATGCAGAGGGTGGTACGTGTATGGAATCAGCTGCCAGAGGAAGTGGTGGAGGCTCGTACAATTACGACATTTAAGAATATTTGAATGGGTATATGAATAGGAAGGATTCAGTGGGGTTTGAGCTCAGTGCTGGCAAATGGGATGAGATTGGGTTGGGAAATCTGGTCGGCATGGACGAGTTGGATCGAAGGTCTGTTTCCCTGCTGTACATTTCGATGACTGTATGACTCTATAACAGGAAAACTGACAGCACAAATGTTACCTAAACAAGCAACCAGCAGAGAGTTCACAGATGGAGACAAAAAACTGTACTAGTTGAGCAACAACAATGACAACCACATGGAGCCTTCCAATTTGCACCAGAATATACACTCAGATCCAATAAACTAACTGAAGACACACAGCATGCGTTCAGAAAAATTGTACGCTTACTAACAAAGTAAAAGTTAAAGATCAAATAACACCACTTTATAATCCACCAGGTTTATTTGGAAGCACTAGCTTTCGAGCACTGCTCCTTTGTGGTTGCATGTGTGCTTTGTAGAGTGGGCACATGCGTTTGACGTACATGGTACATTAGCAAGACCAAGCAGATGCCAGGACAATGGCTAAATGGACACCGACAACAATCGCCAGACAGGAATGTTTCCTCCAGTCAGAGAGCACTTCAACGTTCAGGGACATTGGTCTCAGAACTTCGGGTGACCATCCTCCAAGGTGGACTCTGGGATATGCAGCAATGCAGAGAGGCAGATAGCCAAGGTCGGTTATCATGAGGATAGACTAAACTGGGACCTTGGATTCATGTCACACTATAAGTGACCCACTACACTGTACACTCTCTCACACATGCACACATACACGCACACTCACACAGACTCTCTCATACAAACGCTGTCTCTCAGACACACATACACCTCTCATGCTTACAACCAGGCATACACACCCGCACACGCGTATACTCCATCACAATCACACACCCACTCGACCAATCACACACACACCCAAACACAAAGGAGCAGCACTCCGAAAGCTAGTGCTTCTAAATAAACCTGTTTGTCTATAACCAGTTATTTTGCGATTTTTAACTTGGTCCATCCCAGTCTAACACCAGCATCTGCACGACATAACAAAGAAAAGATAAACGAACAGGCACTGCCAAGAATACTGCATTTAACCTTGTATTCTGTATTCAAATTCGAGTTTCCAAAACATAATTCAACGTGCAAAAGTGTGAAGTGACTCATCCGCTACTGACCAGCTAATTTCTGCATCCAGTCAATGTCCCGTTGCAATCTACAGCAGCCCTCCACACTAATCACCACTCTACCAACCTTTGCATCATCGGCAAACTTAACAACACTCCCTTTCACTTCCTCATTCAAGTCATTTGTAACAATAACAAAGAGCAGAGGTCCCAGAACAGATCCGAATAAAACACTACTGGTCACCGAGCTCCTTCTGAATACTTCCCACCTAATACCACCCTCTGTATTCTATGCACCAGCCAATTCTGAGTCCAGATAGCCAGATTACCCTGTATCCCATGCCTACATACTTTCTGAATGAGCCTACCATGAGGAACTTTCTCACACATCTTGCTAAAATCCATGTACACCACATTCTCTGCTGTACTTTTATTAATGCATTTTGTTACATCCTCAAATAATTCAATAAGATTGGTGGTGCATGACCTGCCCCTGGCAAAGCCATGCTGACTATCTCTAATCAAATTATGGTTTTTCAATCATAAATTCTGACTCGGAATCCTCTCCAATAGTTTGCACTTCACAGACGAAAGACTGACTGGTCTGTAATTCCCAGGATTATCCCTAATCCCCCATCTTGAACCAGGACATAACATGTACGCCCTCCTTTCATCTGGCATTACTCAAGTGGACAGTGAGAATGCAAAGATGCAGCAAAATCTTCCCACACTTCCTGTAGTCCACTTGGGTAGATCCCATCTGGCTCAGGGGAGTTATCTATCCTTATATTTTTCAAAGTTTTCAGCGCATCTACCTTCTTCACATGAACCTGTTTGAGCTTACTAGCCTGTTCCACGCAGTTTTTACAAACATCAATGTCCCTCTCATTAGTGAATACTGAATGATCGTATTTATTAAGGACCTCCAATAATCTTCGGACTCCAGTTACAAGTTCCTTACAGTATCCCTGATCAGCCCTACCCTCACTCTGGCCATCCTCTTGGTCCTCACAAAAGTGTTCCACACACTTTTAATGGTAAGGTCCGAGTGAGTGTTGCTGAACAAAGAGATCTTGGAGTGCAGGTCCATTGCTCCTTGAAAGTAGAATCGCAGGGAGATAGGATTGTGAAGAAGGCATTTGGTATGCTTTCTTTTATTGGTCAGAATATTGAGTATAGGAGTTGGGAGGACATGTTGCAGATGTACAGGACATTGGTTAGGCCACCTTTGGAAGATAGACTGCAGTTCTGGTCTCCCTCCTTTCAGTGGGATATTGTGAAATGTGAAAGGGTTCAGAAAGCATTTACAAGCATATTACCAGGGTTGGAGGATGTGAGCAATAGGGAGAGGCTGAATAGACTGTGGTTGTTTTCCCTGGAGTGTCAGAGGTTGAGGAGCGACCTTATGGAGGTAAATGGAAAGAACAAATAGACAAAGTCTTTTCTCCAGTGTGCGAGAATCCAGAACTAGAGGGCATAGGTTTAGGGTGAGAGGGGCAAGATATAAAAGGGAACTGAGGGGCAAGGTTTTCATGCAGAGGGTGATACGTAAATGGAATGGTCTGCCAGAGAAAGTGGTGGAAGATGGTACAATTACAGCATTTAAAGATATTTGAATGGGTATATGAAAGGAAAGATTCAGTGGGATATGGACTAAGTGCTGGCAAGTGGAATTGGATTGCGTTGGGATATCTGGTCGGCATGGACAAGTTGGACCGAAGAGTCTGTTTCCCTGCTGCCCATCTCTCTGACTTTATGTTACATTCCACTCGAATTTTCCTTCAGTTGACCTACTTCTGCTTATTCAGGCCCCCTTGTAGTTCTCCTAAGTCCATTCTTCAGTGCTTTTCTGGTTACCTAGTAACCTTCTTCTTCCCTGTCTAATCCTTGTTTACTCACTCTTCTTCATCTTTACTAGGTATTCCACATCCCTTGACACCTAAGGTTCCTTCTCCCTCTCATTCCCTTCCTTGCCTCAGTGGGACAAACCTATCCAACACCATCAGCAAATGCTCCCTATACCACCTCCACATATCCATCCCGCATTTCCCTCGAGTACATCTGTTCCCACTTTAGGCCCCCTCCCGTTCCTGCCTAGTAGCATTGTCATTTCCCCTCCCAAACTGAACATTTTCCCATACAGTGTGCTCCTATCCCTCCACATGACTACAGCAAAAGTAATGAAAGAACAGGGAGATCTTGGGGACATGTCCATAGATCACTCTTAGTTGTCACCCAGGCTGATAGGTTTGTTAAGAAGGCGTTATGCTGTTTGGCTGTCATTAGCAGGGGATATAAGAGCTGCAAGGTTATGCTGCAGCTCAATCAAGCCCTGGTTACAGCACACTTGGAATATTGTGTTCACTTCTGGTCACCTCATTAGAGGAAGGATGTGGGAGCTTTAGAGATGGTGCAAAGGAGATTTAGCAGGATGCTGTCTGTACTGGAGGGCATGTCTAATGAAGAAGGTTTGAGGGAGCTAGGGATTTTCTCATTGGAGCGAAGGACGATAAGAAGTGATTTCATGGAGGTGTACAAGATGATGAGAGGCACCGATGGAATGAACAGTCGCAGACATTTTCCTGGGGCCGAAATGGCTATCTCAAGCTGGTCTGTTTTTTTTTCTGGAGGTTAGGTATTGTCATTTTGGCTAAGGTTTTGTCCATTCAGGTAACGAGTTCCGCAACATCGAATGAGAGCATTGCTTTGTCTTTATCTATGTTTAAGTTTCTTTTGCTGTTTTGGAATTCCTTTGATAATAGGGCAGCAGAGTGGCACAGTGGTTAGCACTGCTGCCGCACAGCACTCGAAACCCAGGTTCAATTCCTGCCTCCAGCCACTGTCTGTGTGGAGTTTGCACATGCTCCCCATGTTTGTGAGGGTTTCCGGTGGGTGCTCTTGATTCCTCCCACAATCCAAAGATGTGTCGGTTAGGTGAATTGCCCGTAGTGTTAGGTGAAGGGGGAATTGTAGGGAAATGGGTCTGGTGGGTTACACTTTGGAAGGTCAGTGTGAAGTTGTTGGGCCGAAGGGCCTGTTTCCACACTGTAAGTAATCTCATCATCATCATTGGAATAAGTGTTGGGATCCACTGGTAAGTTATTTTAGCTTTGTTCAAATTCTTTTGTACGTTTATGTGACACAGTTCCGAGATTGTCACAATAGGTCTAAGTGGTATATCTGGTTAGTAAACCTTAGATAATTAGAAAATTATCGGGTGTTTTTGCCTTCAGGTTACATCTTCTATCAATCTGTATTGGTTATGAGTCCGTTTTTGCATAAGGTCCATAGTGTAATGTTTATTCCTTTGGCTGGGTGTGGCGTGGGTCGCACTCCCTCTGTTGGTAGTGTCAGTATCTGCATGTAGTTTCTGTGGTTTTTGAACATGTTCCGTGTTGTTCATGAACACTGTCATTCTGCCTTTATCTGCCAGTGCAATGATTGTGTTCCTGTGCTTTTTGCATGTTTTAGGCCTTCTCTCGCTCTTTTGTATTAAGGTTGTTATGTATAGAACAACACAGCACAATATAGGCTCTTCGACCCTCGAGGTTGTGTCGACCTTTTATCCTATTTTAAAATTAAACTAACCTACGTACCCGACACATTACTATCATTCATGTGCCTAGCCAGGGGTTTCCTAAATGTACCTAATGTATCTGACTCAACTACCGCCACTGGCAGTGCATTCCACACACCCACCACTCTGTGAAAAAATCCTACCCCTGTAACTTCCCCGAAAAGTTCATCCAATATGTAATGGTCTCTGTTACCTCATGAATGTAACATTTTTAATACACTAAAATTCAGGGATACACTCAGATCCTCCTTCCGTGTATGCTTTTTGATACAATTGCTTTAGTTTTTCATCTTTCTGTTGTAACTCAGTTAATTTCTCTGAGCTAAAGATATCTACATTGTCCTCCATTGCTTCCTGTTTTGTCTCAAACATTTGATTAGCTATCATCTCTGATAATTCTACATCAATTTTCTTATCTGTACTCTTTGATTTCTCCTGTTTCAACTGGTGACTTTGTGACCTCGTTAGAACATAGTGAGGAAAATTCCCAGGATGTGCTTTTGTAGGACTTCAGTTCCATTGGCGTTCTAACCAGAGGAGGCAGTACTCATACTTTGACCCAATGACGTTGTTAGCAAGGGCAAATTGTATTTCTGGAACTGAGTGTTTGTCAGTACTCCGACCAGCACCTCTCCATTTTTCACTGGATACTCTAACATCACTCTATGTAACTGAGCACTTATTGTCTCACCATGAATTCCACGTACTAGCACTTTGTCTGGCAATATTCCTTCTGATTTACATATCTCCTGATCCCTAAACATCATGTTTGACATGATTCTGTGTCCTATAATACTGTCACCTCTTTCACAACTGCACCTGGCCTGTGCAAGTAATCTTCACCTGCGAACGTAAATAAAATAAAGAGATCTGGCACTTCCTCATTAATCAACCAACGAGCAGTTTGTAATTTCTGTTGCAGCCTCTCAGCCATCATTGTGCTTTGCTTTACCACTCCAATGAAATTCCCTGGTTATCCCATTTGCCTGCTTCCATTCTTCCCAGTGCTTTTCCTCACCCACCAACACTGTAATTTCATGTGGCCTGCTTGATTGCAGGGAAAACTCTGGAGCTTTTTAACTTTTCTTTCACCTTAATGGATTTCCTTTTTACCCTGTGGTAAAGTGTAGATATTATGGTCATATCTTGGGTACAGCCCATATCACAGTAGAGGTGGTGTTGGATATATTAAGGTGTATGAGGATGAATAAATCACCTGCTCCTGAACAGATGTATGCAAGAACACTGCAAGAGGCTGGAGGAGAAATTCAGTGGGCCCTCGCTGTTATGTTTGTTTCAGCGTTTGCCAGGGCTGAGGTCACATAAGATCAGAGGGTAAGGAATGTTGTGCCCTTATTCAAGAAAGGCTGCAAAAATAAAAACTGGGAGATACAGAGCAGTATGCCGACCATCTGTAGTAGGTAAGTTACTTGGGATTATTCTGAGAAATAAGATATGCATACACGTGGAAAGATAGTGTTTCATTAGGAATACTCAGCATGGCTTTGGACATGGGCAATCATGCCTCACACATTTGTGAGAGTTCTTTGATGAAAGGGACAGGAAGACTAATAAAGGCAGGGTAATAGATGCAGTCTATATGGATTTCTGCAAAGCCTTTGATAAGGTTCCGCATGGTAGGCTATTCTGGAAGGTCAGCTCTTATGGAATCCTTGGGGACCTGGCAAATTAGATACACCATATGCTTGATGGTAGAAAGCAGAGGGTAATAATGAAAGGATGTTTGTCAGACTGGAGGCCTGTGACTAGAGGAGTGCCTCAGGGATCGGTGCTGGACCCATTGTCGTCAGTTATCTATACACAAGATTTGAATAGAAATGTATAAGGCATGATTACTAAGTTTCCAGATGATGTTAAAATAGGCAGTATCATGAACAGCGAGGAAGGCTGTCAGAAATTGCAGCAGGATCTTGATCAGCTGGAAAAGTGGTCTGACAAATGGCAAATGGAGTTTAATAAGGAGTGCAGTGGAACAGGGAGTTCAGGTGCACGGTTCTTGGAAAGTGGAGTCACAGGTACACAGGGCGGTGAAGAAAGTTTTAGGCACACTGGCCTTCATCAGTCAGGGCATTGGTCGGGGACTGTGTTTCGGAGGCATGAGGTCATGTTGCAGCTGTGCAAAATTCTGGTGCAGCCGCACTTGGAGTATTATGTACTGTTCTGGTTACCACAGTAGTGCAACCAGAAAGGATATGGAAGCGTTGGAAAGGGTCCAGAGGAGATTGACTAGGATGTTGCCTGGTACGGAGGGGAGGTCTTATGAAGAAAGGCTGGGGGACTTGAAGCTGTTTTCATTAAAGACAAGAAGGTTAGAGGTGACTTAATAGAGACATAAATGATGATCAGAGGATTAGTTAAGGTGAACTAAGTGTTTCCTGGGGGTGGAAGAAGTGACTTTGTCTGTTTACAAAAGGTGAACAAGGTAAAGCTGCTTTAGTTGGTAGAGAAACTTGAGTTAGAGTTATCTTCATCGGTGAGTAAAGAAGAAGTAATTACAGCAATAGCTCAGCATTGAGATTTGCTGCAAACAGTATCAGATTCTTTGGAGATGGCTCAAAGTTTGATTGAAAATGAAACAGCTTGAGTTAAAGGCAAAAGAGGAAGAGAAAAAGAAATGGAAAAGAGTTTGAATTAACATTTAAAGCAGACCAAAAAGACAAGGGAAAAGTTGCTTTAGCAGAACAAAAAGAAAAGGAGGGAAGGAGCGAAAGAGAGGGAGAGATAGAGGGAGCGGGGGGTGGGGGAAGAGAGAGAGAGATAGAGAGAAAAAGGGAGAGGGAGAGAAAGAGAGAGAGGGGAGAGAGAAAGAGAGAGAGAGAAAACGAGAGCGCGAATGAGAGACAGAGGGAGGGGGAGAGAGAGAAAGAAAGATAGAGAGAGAGAAAAAGAGAGAGAGGGAGAGAGACAGAAGAACATGAAGAGTTTGAACTTCCGAAATTGCCAAATAGTGGAAAGTTATCTTTAAAGAATGGCGGTGAAGATGAAAGGTAAGTTTAGTGGGGAAGACAATGAGAGTGGGGAAGATAATGGGAGTGCGGAAGACAATGAGGGTGGGGAAGATAATGAGGGTGGGGAAGACAATGAGGGTGGGGAAGACAATGAGAGTGTGGAAGACAATGAGAGTGGGGAAGATAATGAGGGTGCGGAAGACACTGAGAGTGGGGAAGACAATGAGAGTGCGGAAGACAATGAAAGTGGGGAAGATAATGAGAGTACGGAAGACAATTAGAGTGGGGAAGATAATGAGAGTGAGGAAGATAGGGAGGGTGAGCAAACCCATCGGAGCAGAAGGCTGTTTGGGGATCGTTTAAATCTATCAAAGCATTGCTTTCATTTGATGAGAATGATGTAGAAGTCTTTTTCATCTCATTTTAAAAGGGTGACTAAACAAATCAAGTGGCCAGCTGCCATGTGGGTTTTGTTGATTCAAAAAATCTGTTGGTTAGAGCATCTGAAGTATTTGTATCACGATCAGAGGAGGTCTCTGGGGAATATGAGGTGGTGAAGAAAACCATGTTAAGTGCGTATGAACTTGTGCCAGAAGCCTACAGACAAGGTTCGGGAATCTAAGGAAAGGACCCTGATGAAATATGCATTGAGTTTGGAATGAGAATTCATGTGGAAGAGCAGAGAGTTCAAAGGCGAGATAAGCAGCTAAAATGGCTGATGGTTATGGATTTGCTCATAAATCAAAGTTTGCTTTCCCAAAATCAATTTCAGTCCATGAGGGTTAGAAACTAGGGAAAAGAGAAATCCTCACGCGGTAACGAAAAAGTAGATCTCAGTGAAGGTAGAGTCATAGACTCACAGGGTCAGAGAGTCCTACAGCACGAAGACAAGCCTTTTGACCGAAATTGGTCCATGCTAACCAAAATGTCCATCAATGTTAACTCCACTTCACTGCAGAATTGGCTCATATCCTTCTTAGATCTTTCCTATTCATGTATTTGTCCAAAAGCCTTTTAAATGTTGTTACTGTACATACCTCAAGCACCTCCACTGGAAAATCATTCCATGTGCACACCTCACTCTATGTCAGAAAGCTGTCGCTCAGGTTCCCTTTTACTCTTTCCCCTCTAAACATAATCTGATACACCCTAGTCAGCAAATGCCCAATCCTGGTAAAAGGTCTGAATGAATTCACCCTATCCATGCCTCTCATGATTTTATGCACTTTTACAAGAGCCCCCTTCAGTATTCTTCACTCTAAAGAAACAATCCTAGCTTTTCCAAACACATCCTGAAAGTCAGACCATTGAGACCTGGAAATATCCTCGTAATTTTTTTTCTGCACTCTTTCCAAGTTAATAACATTCTTCCGATAGCAAGTTTACCGGAACTGAACACAATACTCCAATTGCGGCTTCAACGGCAGCAACGAAAACTGCAACACACCTTCCCAACTTCTATGTGCAATAGAACAGCACAGGCCCTTTGGTCCTCAATGCTGCGCGAGCCTGTGAAACCAATCTGAAACCAACCTAACCTACAGTATTCCATTATCATCCTATTTTTATCCAATGACCACTAAAATATCCTTAAAGTTGGCAATTCTACTACTGCTGCTCTAGTGCTTTCCAAGCACCTATTACTCACTGAATAAATAACCTACCTCTGACATCTGTCCTGTGTCGATCACCCTTCAATATAAAGCTATGCCCCCACGTGCTAGCCATTACCATCTGAAGAAAAAGGCTTTCACTGTCTACCATGTGTAACCCTTTGATTATCTTATATGTCTCAATTAGGTCACCGCTTAACATTCTTCTCTCAAACAAAAACAGCCTCAACTCCCTCAGCCTTTCCTCATAAGACTTTCCCTCCAAACCAGGCAAAATCCTCATAAATGTCCTCCGCACCTTTTCCAAACATTCTACATTCTTCCTATAATGCGGCCACCAGAACTGTACTCCAAGCGCGGCCGAACCAGTGTTTTGTACAGTTGCAACATGACCTCGTGGCTCCAAACTCAAACTCTCTACTCATAACAGCTAACACACCCTACCTCTTCTTAATAACCCTATCAACCTGGTTGGCAACTTTCACGGATCCATGTACCTGGACAGTGTGGATCTCTCGGCTCATCCTAACAACCAAGAATCCAGTACTGTGTATTCCTGTTACTCTGTTCAAAGTGATTCACCTCACACTTTTTCACATTCAACTGCATTTTCCACCTCTCAGCCCAGCTCCGCAGCTTACTTATATTCCTCTATGACCTGTAACATCTTTTATTACTGTCCACAATTCCGCTGAATTGTCAGTGTCATCTGCAAATTTTCGAACCCATCCTTCTATGCCCTCATCCAGATCATTTGTAAAAATAAGAAACAACATGGACCAAACAGATTGTTGAGGTACATCACTAGCACCTGAACTCCAGCATGAACGTTTCCCATCAAACATCACCCTTGTCTTCTTTCAGCTAGCCAATTTCTGAAATAAACCATTAAATCACTATCAATCCTGTGCCTCTGTATTTTGTGTAATAGCCTACCGTGGGGAACCTTATCAAATGCCTTACTGAATACCATATATGCCAAATCTACCACTTTACCCTCATCCACCTATTTGGGCACCTTCTCAAAGATGTCTAAGGTTTGTGAGGTATGATCTACCCTTCACACAGCTGAGGTGACTGTCCCTAAGCAATTTATTCCTTTCTAGGTAAATCCTCCCTCTTATAATCCTTTCCAACACTTTACCCACAGCAGAAGTAAGGCTTGCTGATGTCTAATTGATTTGGAGATGCTGGTGTTGGACTGGAGTGCACAAAGTTAAAAATCACATCACCAGGTTCTAGTCTAATAGGTTTCTTTGGAAGCCCTAGCTTGCGAGGGAAGATCCTTAATCAGGTGATTATGGAGTACTCTACAATCCACAACCATCTGATGAAGGAACAGCCCTCCGAAAGCTAGTGCTTCCTATAAAACCCGTTGGACTATAACCTGGTGTTGTATGATTTTTAACTTTGATCTATAATTACTAGGGTTGTCTCTACTCCCCTTCTTGAACAAGAGGACAACGTTTGCTATCTTCCAGTCTTCTGGCATTATTCCTGTAGACAATGATGACATTAAGATCAAAGACAAAGGCTCTGCAATCTCCTTAGCTTCCCAGAGAATCATAAGATAAATCCCATATGGCCCAGGGGCTTTATCAATTTTCACACGTTCCAGAATTGTTAACACATCCTCCTTGTGAATCTCAATCCTGTCTAGTCTAGGAGCCTGTATCTCAGTACTCTTTCCGACAACATTGTCGTTTTCCTGCATGAATAATAATGAAAAATATTCAGCACTGCTCTTATCTCCTCAGACTCCACGCACAACTTCCAACTACTTCACAGGCCCTAATGTTACTCGAGTAATTTTCTTTATTTTCCTGACATACCTCTAGAAAGCTTTAGTGCTCTCCTTGATCATGTCCTCTCCTTCCTCTTCTTGGCTCTCTCTTTAATCCTTCCAAGCTAACTTGTAACTCTCAAGACTTCTAACTGAGCCTTCATGCCTCATCTTTACGTAAGCTGCCTCCTTTTTTTGACAAGTGATTCAACTACTTTAGTAAATCATGATTCCCTTGCTTGGTCACTTCCTATCTGCTTGACAAGTACATACTTATCAAGGACACACAGTAGCTATTCCTTGAACAAGCTCTAAGTTTCAGTCGTACCCATCCACTGCAGTTTCCTTCCCCATCCTATGCATCCTAAATGTTGCCTAAGTGCATCATAATTGCCTTTGCGTCGCTACAGCTCTTGCCTTGCAGTTTCTCCTTATTCCTTTCCACCACTAAAGTAAATGTAGCCTAATTGTGGTCACTGTCACCAAATGACCACATACCTCCAAATCTAACACCTGGCTAAGTTCATTGCACGAAGTAAAATCCAATATGGCTTCACGTCTTGTTGGCCTATTTACATGCTGAAAAGGGTTACACCTGAAACGTCTACTTATGCAGCTCCTGATGCTGCCTGGCTCGCTGTGTCCTCCAGTCTCCTGCCTGTCTATTTTGGATTCCTGCATTTGCTGCCTTTTTGTCTTCATCTATATACTGTGTCCGGAAAGTCTCTTTTCACACATTGGACAAAACCTGACCCATCGAAAGTACTCAAACAATCGCATTTCCAGTCAATATTTGGAAAGTTAAAGTCCCCCATAACACTACCCTGTTATTTTCACACATATCCAGAATCACCTTTGCAATCCTTTCCTCTCCATCTCTGAAACTTTTCGGAGGCCTATAGAAAACTCTCAACAGGGTGACCTCTCCTTTCCTGTTTCTAAGTTCAACCCGTACTTCCTCAGTAGATGAGTACTCAGCAAATGTACTTTCTGCCACCGTAGCACTGTCCTTGACTAATAATGGCACACCCCCACTCTCTTTTACCACCTTCCCTGATCTTAGTGAAAAATCTAAACCCCAGAACCTGCAACCTCCTAGGTTGAGCTAATGAACCAAATTAACTCGTGACAGCAACTGTCAGATAAACCCAAAACTCCAAATTAATCAATGAAAAAAAAAACTACAAATGTTGTGTATCAGAAAGTAAATCAAAAACTGCTGGAAAAGCTGAGAAGGTCTGGCAGCAACATCAAACTTAAGGTTTCGGGTGAAGTAACTATTCCTCAGAATTGATGGTAGCGAAGAAAATATTGGCTTCTATGAAGAAGATAAGGTGGGGAGGGGAAGCAGTAAGTGATGGTTGGGGATGCAGCTCAAAGGCAGAGAAGAACAGTTGGTCAGAAAGAAAAGAGTGGGTAACGATCTGGCTAGGAGAGTAAATAAAACTGAATAGGAACTGTCAGTGATTAACAATGGACTCTGTATTAGTGGACTGTGTGATAACAAGGCCTGGTGTGTGAACGTTGGGGTTAGAACATGGGACAGCTCAAGTGCTAAAGCTGTTGAACACGACATTGAGGGAGAGGACACAGTACAAGCGGAAAACGATGTGCTGTTTATTCCGTTTGTGCTGTGCTTTGCATTTTCATATATAAGGAGCAAGAGGGTAACAAGAGAAAGTGTTGGCCCACTCAAGGGCAAAGGAGTATTCAGAGAAAGTGGGTGAGGCTCTTAATAAGTACTTTGCATTAGTATTCACCGAAGAGTGGGCAATGACGGATGTTGAAGTTAGGAATAGAAGGTTGTTTAGTCTAGGTCAAGTCGGCATAACAAGGGAGGAAGTGTTGGGTATTCTAAAAGGGATTAATGTGGACAAGTTCGGATGGGATCTATCAGAGGTTACTGAAGGAAGTGAGAGAGGAAATAGCTGGGGCCTTAACAGATATCTTTGCAGATCCTTGAATACGGGTGAGATCCTGGGGGATTGGAGAATTGCTAATGTTGTCCCCTTGCTTAAGACAGGTAGCAGGGATAATTCAGGTAGTTATAGACCACTGAGCCTGACGTCAGTGGTAGCGAAGCTGCTGAAGAAGGTACTAAGGGATAGGATGTATTCCCATTTGGAAAACAAATGGGCTCTTCAGTGATAGGCAACCTGGTTTTGTGCAGGGAAGGTTAAGTCTTACCGAGTTAATAGAATTCTTTGAGGAAGTGACAAAGTTGATTAATGAAGGAAGGGTTGTAGATGTCATATACATGGACTTCTGTAAAGCATTTGATAAGGTTCCCCATGGTAGGCTGATGGGCAAAGTGAAGTTGCATGGGGTCCACAGTGTACTTGCTAGATGGATAGAGAATTGGCTGGGCAACAGGAGACAAACAATAATAGTGGAAATGAGTTTCTCAAAATGGAGAACTATGACTTGCGGTGTTCCACAGGGATCCGTGTTTGGACCACTGTTGTTTGTGATATACATAAATGATCTTGAACAAGGTATAGGTGGTCTAATTAGCAAATTTGCAGAAGACACTAAGATTGATGCAATTAGCAGATACTGAAGGGGACTGTCAGAGAATGCAGCAGGATATACCATAGATAGTGGAGCAGAGAAATGGTAGGTGGAGTTCAATCCGGTGATGCATTTTGGAAGATCAATTTCAAGAGCGGTATAAACAATATAAGGTTAGATCCTGGGGAAAATTGATGTACAGAGAGATCTTCCAGTTCAGGTCCTTTGTTCCCTCCAGGTGACAACGCAAGATGAGAGAATGGCCAAGAAGGCATACAGCATGCATTCCTTCATGGGACAGGGTATTAAGTACAAAAGTTGGTAGGTCATGTTACAGTTATATAAGACATTGATTCAGCCACATTTGGAATACTGCATACAGTTCTGGTCACCACATTACCAAAAGGATGTGAATGCTTTTGGAGAGGGTCAAAGGAGGTTCACCAAGATGATGCCTGGTATGGAGGGCGCTGGCTATGAGGAGAGTTTGAGTGGATTAGGACAACTTTCATTAGGAAGACCAAGGTTGAGGGGGGACCTGATTGAGTTCTACAAAATCATGAGAGGTCCAGACAGGATGAATCGCAAAAGCATTTTTCCCCAGAGTCGGGGACTCAATTACTAGAGGTCACGAGTTCAAGGTGAGAGGGGAAAGGATTAAGAAAGATATGCATGGAAAATTCATTACACAGTGTTTGGTTGGTACCTGAAATGCATTGCCAGCGGAGGTGGTAGAAGTGGGCACAATAGCATCATTTAAGATGTATCTAGGCCAATACATGAATGGGCAGGGAGTTGAGGGATACCGATCCTTAGAACATAGGCAACAGGTTTAGATAGAGTATCTGGATTGGCACAGGCTTGGAGGGCTTAACAGCCTGTTCCTGTGCTGTAATTTTCTTTGTTCCTCATTATTTGTTCTCAATCATTGCCTGACGTGACATATCCCGTGCAAAGTTAACATGTTTTGTTCATCTTGATTTTTTCACTTGGCAAGGTGGAATTTTGGGATTCCAGGTGAGTGTTTAGTGCTGTTGGTTTGTGGTTGATGTAGATCAAGGTGAATTGCTCCATGCCTGTGATTGCAAGTGGCAGCATTGAGTGACGGGCAAACATGGATAGTGGGAAAATGAATTCCAGAGGAAGAAGGAGAAAGACTTCATTGATGTCTCACTCACCCCTTCTCCCGCGACCTTCACATCTTGCCCCACCAATCACCATCATCATCCGCAACAACTGCTGTGCTCCCTGTGCAGCTGTTCAGGGAAAATCAAGGCCTATCTCTCTGTCCGCACTTGCCATAACCATAACCAAACACAGGGTTAGTGGCTCAGAGCTGCTGAGTCTGTGACCCCACGTTCCCTGAGGAGTATCCTTCTTCCCTTATCCTTAAATCCATTGCCATGTCCTTCTGATTGTGTCTCCTTTCTGGATGGATAGGTCCTGCATATGGGTTCAATTACACAACATTGGGGCAAATTTTCCCATCCTGAAAATGGTTGTTTTTGGAAGAACCATTTGTCTAGTCCGAGACTCCACTTTCTGCCTTGTTGCCCATTACCAACAAACTCCTCTTCTTTAATAATATTTCAGTCTCCTGTCAACAAGAACACACAAAAAAGTTAATCATGGCTATAGCATCTGACGCAAACCACACTGCATTTATGGCATAAATCAACAGATCATATGTCAAAAATGTAGATGGTGTGGAAAAATAATGTTAAAAATCACACAACACCAGGTTATAGTCCAACAGGTTTAATTGGAAGCACACTAGCTTTCGGAGCGACGCTCCTTCATCAGGTGATTGCTTCCAATTAAACCTGTTGGACTATAACCTGGTGTTGTGTGATTTTTAACTTTGTACACCCCAGTCCAACACCGGCATCTCCGAATCTTGGAAAAATAATGGTTTTCAAGTAGAAAATCCATAACCTTTTTATATAGTAGGATGCCCGAGTGGTGTATTCGTCCTCTTTTGTATGTTCCTATACTATTTCTCATTTAATTTCTCACAGCGAACTTGGTGGCAATCTTAATCCTTTGCTGGGGTTGATGCGGTCTGTCCCGGTGCATCTCACTCTCCCTGATGGCGATCGCAGTGACTGATTTCCTTGTCATTGCCAATGGGTGCATCCTCAATCGGATCGGCCGAATCTACTTTCGTAATAGTGTCCTGTCCACTATTCCTGGATGCAAACTCACTATTATGCTGATCTTTGCCACTTGGGATTGCTCGGTCTGGCTGACAGTGGCCTTCACCTTTGACCGTTTTGTGGCCATCTGCTTACAGAGCCTGAAGACCAGATATTGTACCGAGAAATCTGCATTGCTGGTCATAGGAATGGTCTGTTACTTGAGTATCGCAAAAAAATGCTCCTTTCTACATCATCTTTAAGCCCTTGTACTTTGTGGATGGGGTGCCCTGGTTCTGCATTATCAAGTCCTTCTATTACACAGAAGGCCTTCGATTCGCTGGATCACATATTAACTCCTTTTCTCCCCTTCCTCCTCATTCTGCTGCTCAATACCTTGACAGTACGAATTATCTTAGTTGGTATCAGGGCTCGCAGGAGACTCCGGAGCACAGAGAATCATGGAGACCCAGAGATGGTGAACCGCAGGAGATCAATTATTCTGGTGTTCGCTATCTCACTCAGCTTCCTCCTCCTATGGGTCACTCATGTCATACAGTTTCTCTACGTGCGAATTACTGGTGTGGGTTACTTTAACAGCCTGGACTTCAATGATCCACAATACATCCTTCAAGAGACGACCAATATGCTCCAAATGCTCAGTTCCTGTAACAATAGTTTCATCTATGCTGTGACCCAGAACAAATTCCGAGAGGAGTTGAAGCAAGCCCTAATTTATCCCTTTGCCATTTTCATTGCTGTTTTAAACAGGAAACCGCAGTAAAACGCACTCCAGTCACTTTGTTTAAATTTGTGCCAGTCGATGTGTCGCACTCTATTTCTCTCAATATAAGCCAAGTTCCCATACTTCAGAGATGTATATATCACACTCCAGTAGCAACAGGTCACTGTTCTCTATATTGAAAGAATATTGAACTAATTGATTTGCTGCTTCTTTGTTGACATGACAAGCTATTCTCTTTGATGAAATGTGAAGAGTCCCACAATCTCTCCCGTCATCTGGTCCAATGATGAGACTAAATTGGGGATTAGATTTCGTGTTGTATGTTTACAGGTCCTACAGCCCAACAAGTCCACAGTGACCCTCCAAACAGTAACCCATCCAGATCCATTCCCCTATCCTATATTTACCCCTGACCAATGCACCTCACACTGTGGGCAATTTAGGATAGCCAATTCACCTGACCTGCACATTTTTGGATTGTGGGAGGAAACCAAAGCACCTGGAGGAAACCCACACAGACACGAGGAGAATGTGCAAACTCCACGCAGACAGACACCTGAGGTGGGAATTGAACCCAGGTCCCTGGCACTGTTAGGCAGCAGTGCTAACCACTGAGCCACTGTGCAACAGTGTTTGCGTTGCATTGAAAATCACTGAAACAATATTCTGCTTATTCATCAAATTATAATTCTGAATTTTGTCACAGCACATATTTGCTGCAATATTTCGTGCAAGAGAAAGAGTTTACCGGTTATAACATAAAGTTGTACATTCTGAGATCGTTAAACACATTCTACAAATGTAGAATGTCTTCTTTCTTTCTTTCTTTCCTCAAGTTCAATGTAAGCCATGTCAGGAATAAGAGTGATGAACTTAGAGCGTGGATCGAAGACTTGGAACTACCACGTTGTGGATAGAACAAATACATTGAT
Organism: Chiloscyllium plagiosum; assembly: GCF_037043375.1. Taxonomy (NCBI): domain Eukaryota; kingdom Metazoa; phylum Chordata; class Chondrichthyes; order Orectolobiformes; family Hemiscylliidae; genus Chiloscyllium; species Chiloscyllium plagiosum. The sequence continues at coordinate 30,619,729 of NW_028270178.1, read as the reverse complement.
TTCACATGGACAAGAATAGTTGCTGAACATTCCAGGGTTTAAACCTTTTAAAAAGAACAGGGAGGAATGTAAAAGAGGAGGAGAAATAGCGTTGTTAATTAGAGAATGCATCACAATTGCTGAAAAGGAGGCTGTTGAGGAGGGTTAGTCTACTGAGTCAGTAGGGGTGGGAGTCAGTAACAGGAAAGGAGCAGACACTTTATTGGGTGTTTTCTACAGATCCCCAATAGCAGCAGAGAGGTGGAAGAACAGGTCGGACAGCAGATGTTGGAAAGGTGCAGATGTAACAGAGATATTGTTATGGGTGACTTCAGCTTTCCCAGTAATGGTTGGAACCTTCTTAGTGCAGATGGTCTGGATGGAGCCAGGTGTGTGATGTGTGTCCAGGAAACATTCCTGACTCGTTATGTGGACAGGCCGACTGGGGTGAGGCCATATTGGATTTGGTGCTGGGGCACGGGCCAGGCCAGGTGTCAGAACTCTCACCTTTACCATAGCAATGGAGAGGGATAGGAGCAAACAGTATGGGGAGGTATTTATTTGGTGGAGGGGAAATTAAACTGCTATTAGACAGGAGCTATGGAGTATAAATTGGGAACAATTGTACAACAGAAAATGCACAACAGAAATGTGGAGGCTGTTTAAGGAGCACTTGTAGTGAGTGTTGGATAACTTTGTCCCATTGAGATAGGCAAGGAATGGTAAGGTGAAGGAGCGTTGGATGACAAGAGCAGAGGAGCTTCCATCAAGAGGAAGAAGGAAGCGTACTTTAGGCTGAGGAAGCCGGGATCTGGCACAACTGTAGAGGATTACTGGGCAGCTCAGAAAGAACTGAAAATGGACTGAGGAGAGCTAGGAGGGGACAAAAAAAGCCTTGGCATGAAAGATTAGGGAAAACTCAAAGGCTTTCTACATGTACGTGAGATAAGAGAATGATCGGCACGAGGGTAGGGCCAATCAGGGATAGTGGAGGGAACTTGTGTCTGGAATCTGAAGAGGTAGGGGAGCCTCTAAATGAGGTTTTGCTTCCTTGTTGATAATGAGAATACTCTGGACCAGGTTAATATTCTTGAACAGATTGATATGAACAATGTGGATGTGCTGGAAATTCTGGGAAGCATCAAGATATATATAAGTCTCCAGGGCCAGACCAAATATATCCAAGATTATTACGGGAAGTAATATTGCGGTGCCTCTGGTGATGATCTCTGCATCAGCACTCTCCACGGGAATAGTACTGGAAGGCTTGTGGGAGGCGAATATTCTTCCTCTGTTCAAGAAGGGAAATAGGGAAATCCCTTGCAATTACTGACCAGTCAGTCTTACGTCTGTTGTAAGCAGGTTACTGAGATATGATTTATGTTTATTTGGAAAAAACATAGTTTGATAAAAGATAGTCAGCATGGCTTTGTGAGGGGCAGGTAATGCCTCACAAACCTTATTGAGTTCTTTGAGGATGTGACAAGACGAGTTGATGAAGGTCAAGCAGTGGGATGTGGTGTATATGATTTCAGCAAGGCATTTGATAATATTTCCCATGGTAGGCTCATTCAGAAAGTTAGGAGGTGATGGTTATAGGAACATTTAGCTGTCTCGATACAGAATTGGCTGACCAAAACAAGACAGCGAGTAGAAGTGGATGTAATGTAGTCCGCCTGGAGGTTGGTGATGAGTGGTGTTCTGTAGGGGTCTGTTCTTGGGCCTCTGCACTTTGTAGTTTTTATAAATGACTTAGATAAAGAAGTGGAAGAATGGGTTAGTAAGTTTGCCATTGACACTAAAGATCAGTGATGTTGTAGATAGTGCTAAGGGTTGTGGCAGGCTGCAACATTACATTGACAGGATGTAGAGGTGAGCTGAGAATTTGCACGTGAAATTCAATTTGAATAACCGACAAGAGACTCATTTTGGAAGGTTGAATTTGAATGCTGAATACAATGTTTAGACAGGATTCTTGGCAGCGTGGAGGAACAGTGTGATCTTGGTGTCCAAGCAAAAGTGCCTCCCAAATTGATAGGGCTGTTAAGAAGGCATATGATCTGTTGGTATTCATTATCAGGGGAATTGAGCTTAAGAGCTGCGAGGTTATGCTACAGCTTTATAAAATCCTGTTGGACTACACTTGGCACCTTGTGTCCAGTTCTGATCGCCTCATTAGGGGAAGGATGTCAATGCTTTAGAGAGGGTGCAGAGATTTACCAGGATGCTGCCTGGACTACAGTTCATGTTCGATTAAAGAAAGGTTGAGGGAGCTACGTCTTTTTTTGTTGAAGCGAAGAATGGTGAGAGGCAACTTGGTAGAAGTATACAAGGTGATGAGAGGCATAGATAGAGTGAATAGTCAGAGACTTTTTTCCTCGGGCAGAAATGGCTATCACGAGCTGCATAATTTTTCATGATTAGAGGAATATTTAGGGGAGGCGTCAGAGCTTGTATATTTTTTAAACACAGAGAGTGGTGCGTGCGTGGAATGCACTGCCACCGTTGGTAGTAGAGTCAGATGCATTAGGGACATTTAAGCGACGCTTGGATATGCACATGACTGATATAAAAATGAAGGGTATGTAGGTTGGTTTGATCTTGGAGTAGGACAAAAGATTGGTACAACATCGAGGGCAGAATGGTTTGTGTTTGCTGTACTGTTCTGTGCTTTATGTTGTATGTTCTAAGGTTGAAAGTCTTAATTCCTCTACCCCTTTCATTATCTCAATCAAAGCGAGGTTCTGAATTGAGACACGTGTGCGTTCGGCATTTGGGGAGAGTCAACTGAATTCAGAACCATTTGCCATCACCTACTCAACTGAAGAACTGACAACATTCTACATTTGATAGCCATTACCTTTACTCTGAACTACAACAGTGATACTTACATCGTCTGCAAACCACCCTTCATCCTTTACACCCAAATCATTAATATGTACAAATAATGCAAAGGTATCCAAAATTGAGCCCTGTGGAATATCATTGCAAACAACTTTCAATTCACTCAAATTTCTATCAATTATTACCTCAAATTTCCTTTCACTGAACAAATTTTAGATTGAACTGGCAACATTCTCCTGTGTTCCTTAAAATTTTGTTTCTCGGGCTACTCTATCAAATGGGACCTTGTCAACTGACCTACTAAACTCCATATTGACAACATCTACTGCATTACCATCATAAATCCTCCATGTTATGTCCATAAATATGGCATTTAGTATGACTCAACCTTCCTTGAATTGATGTATTTATTGGCAGGTGTATTTTGTTGCAAAATACAGAGAAAAGTATTGTACAGCATTGCCTCTTTCCAACGCCATCTTAAAACATACAGTGCCATCTCACTTTCAATGTTGCCTGCGCCACTACGAGTCCTCGCTGGGCCACAAAACCCCACGACTATACCAAGTGGCAGTTTCTCCTGTCAGAATTTATTCTAAAAAAATGCAAACTATGGAATTCAGACCTGGCTTAAATAGCACATCTTTTTTAATGCTGCACGCTACATTGTTCACAGATCTCCAACCCTCTGATACATCATTGGTATGTGGTGAGCATTAGAAAATGATTTGCGATGTGACACTTATTTCATGTTTGGCTTCCTTTAAACGGGTGAAGGATCCATCACCCTCTTAATTTATCCACTTTCACAGAGAACATTTCCGATATTCCAGCTCGGACTATGCATATTGTATCTCATAATTAATTCCTCCTCTTTGACTAGATTGCCTATATCACCCAGTTCTTTGTGAAAACAGAGTCACAGAGACAAACACTCGTTGAGAATCTCCATCTTCTACATCTAAGTGTGCGATGCCCTTTACATCCTAGATCAGCCCTATTGTTTCTTAATTATCCTGCTGCTGTTTGTTAATGTGTTTGTTGAAGTACTGATAACATATCTTTGGTTTTTCCTGTCAATGCATTGTTCTATCACTTTGTTGATTTCCTAATTCTCTTCTTTACTTCAATCCTGTACGTTCAACACTCGGCTATGCTTATAGCTTTGCCCCTTTCCATAATGATGACAAATTTAGTTGCAATCTGATTGCCATCTGGTTAAGTCACTCACTGCTATTTCATTCAATCTTCCAGCTTCTTTTCCTAAAATAATCCATAATCCAGAACTGTGCTACTCTCATTTGTCTTATTATTTACATTATGAAGAGAAAACAATATCCTCTTGAATGTTCTTGCAAACATTTGGTGCCCTTTGAGTTTTCCACACTCTTTGTAATTCAATTAAGATTATCTTAGTTGAAGTAAACAACTGTTACTACCTTATTGTTTTTTTCTCTCTATGTAAAGTGACTTTGACTTTGAAATGTGGCTGTAGTTTTGAGTTGATACAGGGAACAGGTGATAAAAGCAAAAGGATCATACAAGAAACAACATGGCAACGCGTGACTCGGATCTGAATGATTGGTTTTGCTTTCCGTTATTTGCCTCTATAACATGTCTTCTCCAAGACCATGGACAGCCTTATCGTCTCGGGAGATCTTCCATCTGTAACCTCCAACCTTAGTTCCCTTAACACCGCACCACCCATTTCTATCTCTGCTCCAAAATTAATAAATCTGATTGCCCTGGCCGATCTGAGCAGCATCTGCAGTCCTCGGTATCTCCAACTCTCCAATATGTTGAATGACATTCTACACTTCACTTTCATGCACGTGGCAAAGTGAATAATTTAATAACTAATCGCTCCTTCAAAGAGGAAGACGATGGAGTTGTTTGCACAAAGGTTAATTCTCATTCTCTCTTCCCCTGGTGACTTGCTGAAGTTCAATGCAAAATTCTGTTTGCACGTGGGAATGTTCGGATAGTTTCAACGATATCAGCCAATAAAATTTGTTAGCTTCTGTTAGATATGTTTCATTTTTCTTTATTGTATTGGAAAAGTTACACCATTCAACAATAAAAAGCAGTTAGCATTTGTCGAGCATGTTGAATATAATAATACGGCCAAAGGTGATTTACATAACTGATTATAAAGCTAAATCCAAAAACACACTTCCAAAAAAGGCATCAGGAGTGTGACAGAAAACCTCATGAAAGTGTTAAGACCAAATGAGCATCTCAAAGGATTTCACAGGGTCTGTCAGGCAGTGAAAGCTTTAGAAAACATTACACTGTCCGAATTCTGGGCAGATTAAAGTAGACCGTTGATGTGCTGGGCTTTCCCATTATTAAGGATACTTATACTTTCATAAACTCCTTGTCCAGTGAGTTGTCCCATTCTCTACGGTCATTCACGATTGGTTGTGACAGAACTGCAGACCGGAGATTTCGACCTTTGGTCGTGAATTCACTTAGCTCTGATTATTAACCACTGCTTAAGCTATTTAACTCGCAAGTAATCTTGTTGTGCAGCTTCACGAGATTGACAACGCATCTTAGTTCTGCATTGTGCTGCCCTTGGTAGGCCCTCCTCCACTCTTCAATCCACCAAGATTGAACCCTGGCTTGATGGTAAAGGTAAAGTGTAGGGTCCGTCAGGCCATTCGGGTGCAGATTATGTTCGAATACAGTTTGGCCGCTGTTGACTACAATGCCTTGTAAAAGTTCAATTTTGAGTTGCCAGATCTACTGAGAAACTCATCCCATTCAGCATGGTGGCAACATACAGCACATGTGAGGTGTTATCAAAGTGAAGGGTGAACATTGTCTCCATAAGCTGTGCGGTGGTCAGTCTTTCTCAACTGTCATGGACAGAGACATCTGTGGCAGACTGATTGGTAAGGGCGAGGTTAAGGATGTTTTCTTCCATCCTGTAAGTTTATTCATGAACTACTGTACACGCATTCAATGCAGAATGTCCTTTAGGATTCCAATGTTTCTGTCAGTAGTGCTGTTGCAGATGTTTTACATTGAAGTCCACAAGCCGTATTACTGAAAACAGGTGAACTGAAAACAGAAACTGAAGGGTTTGGAACACGAAGGGTTAGTACTTACAGAGTGTGGAATGGTGTGCTCTTGGGCTCGCCTGCTGCATGCAACAACTCGGATGGGGAGGTGGAACTTTGGACCGTGCTGATCCTCTCGCCGGAAGAGGAAATATTTGGCACAGCGAGCCCCGCGCACGCGCACGCGCACGAAAACAACTAACCATCAAACGTGGGCTTTCACAGGCTTTTTTGTCCATGTCATTGACACGTCATCAAGAGAATAAAAACTACAGTGCCTTTTGTTCTGAGAGAGATGGTGTGGTCAAGTCCCGCAGTTAGGTGACAGTCATGCTGACTCACCGAAAGCTTTTGTTTAATAAACTGTTCTTTGACTTGCCTCTACATTTGGGTTTTTATTAATTTTACATACAACATCCTCTAAACGCTTCCTATTGGGATACCTATCCCCATGCCTTTTACATGGTGTAATGTACCCACCTTCCCCACTTCCTCTGGCTGCTTGTTCCATACTCGCACCACTCTCTGTCTGAAAATCTTGCCCCTCAGTTCTCTTTTCAATCTTTCCCATCTCACCTTAAAGCTCTGCTCTCTAGTTTTGGACACCCCTATCGTGGGCAAAAAAAGACCTTGGCTCTTCACTCTAAGAATGCCCCCTCATGGTTTTCTATATCTCAGAAACCTCCCCTCAGCCTCTGATGATCCAGGGAAAGTCGACCCCAACCGATTTAACCTTTCTCCACAGCTCAAACCTTCCAACTCTGGCAAAATTCCTGGAAATCTTTTCTGATCCCTTCAAGTTTCATAACATCTTTCCTGTAACAGGGAGAACAGAATTGGACATTGCATTCCAAAAGTGGCCTAACCAGTACCCTGTGGAACCTCAACATGACATTCCAACTCCAATGCTCTGATGAATAAAGGAAAGCATACTAAATGCCTTCTTCACTATCCTATCTACCTGCAACTCCACTTTCAAGGAGCTATGACTCTGCACTCCAAGATCTGTTTGTTCAGTAACACTCCCGAGAACTTTCCCATTAAATGCGTAAGTCATGCCTCGATTTTCCTGACAAAGATGGAACCTCTCACATCTCTCTGAATTAAAATTCATCGATCACTCCTCAGCCCATCGGCCCATCTGATCAAGGTCTATTGTAGTCTCAGGCAACCTTATTAGCTGCCCAGTGCATCACCAATTTTGGTGTCATTTGTAAACGTACTAACCATCCCCCCGATGATAACATCCAAGTCTCAAATGTGTTTACGGGAGCAGTGGTGCATCTGCATACATGGACTTATGACATCAATGTTGGCAAGAAAGTTTGAGAGAACATCTCATGAAGAACACTGTTTGCTGGACCTTGTTCATAGTGACGGATGCTGTGAGAGCAATGAGATGTTCGTTATACGATTAGAGAGGGCTGTGGAAGAAAGCAGCAGGTCAATGGTTTAGCCCAGGGCTCCCCAGTCTGTCCCTGTTCTTCCCCCACCCCCACTGGACCGATTCTTGGAATGCACACAGACACAAAGCTGCAGTTTCAAACACAGAGCAGCCACAACACACGGTTACAACATCAACTCACACAAGATCTTTGCACAAGTTAACACACGATCTTTGCACAAATTACTACAAGTTTGTCCCAGAAATTAACACATGACATTTGAACAAATGAACACAAGCATTACTACACACTAAGACAAACATGTAAAGTCAGCAAGCTTGATGTCCTTGAAATTTATACAAATGATGATAAATGAATTATGCAAATGAGCACACAATTTAAAATTTCACACAAGACTATTATACAAATGAAGGGGGATACAATTTTTACAAACACACCGACTCCCACAGCTACCGAGATTACACCTCTTCCCACCCCATCTCCTGCAAAAATGCCATCCCGTATTCCCAATTCCTCCAGCTCCACTATATCTGCTCCCAGGAAGACCAGTTCTCCCACAGAACACACCAGATGGCCTCCTTATTTAGAGATCGCAATTTCCCTTCTCTCCAACACATCTCATCCACATCCCGCAGCTCCACCCTCAAACCCCACCCCTCCAACCATAACAAGGACAGAACCCCTCCTGGTGCTCACCTTCCATCCTCCCAACCTTCGCATAAACCACATCGTCCGACGACTTTTCCGCCACCTCCAAACGGACCACACCACCAGGGAAATATTCCCCTCCCCACCCATTTCCACTTTCCGCAAAGACCGTTCCCTCCGTGACTACCTGGTCAGGTCCATACCCCCAAACAACCCACCCTCCCTTCCTGGCACCGTCCCCTGCCACTGCAGAAATTGCAAAGCCTGCACCCTCACCTCCATCCAAGGCCCCAAAGGAACCTCCCACATCCATCAAAGTTTTACCTGCACATCCACCAACATCATTTATTGTATCTGTTGCTCCCAATGTGGTCTCTTCTTCATTGGGGAGACTGGATGCCTCCTAGCAGAACGCTTTAGGGAACATCTCCCGGATACCCGCACCAATCAACCCCACCGCCCTGTGGCCCAACATTTCAACTCCCCCTCCCACTATGCCGAGGACGTGCAGGCCTCCTCCACCGCCGCTTCCTCACCACCCGACTCATGGAGGAAGAACGCCTCATCTTCCATCTTGGAACAGTTCAACCCGAGGGCATCAATGTGGATTTCACCAGTTTCCTCATTTGCACTTCCCACACCTCACCCCAGCCCCAGCCTTCCCGCTCAGCACCGCCCTCATCCCCTGTCTTACATGCCTATCTTTCTTTCCACCTATCCAGTCCAGCATCCTCTCTGACCTATCACCTCTATCCCCACCGAAGAGTCTGCTTTCGTGCTGTATATCTCTATGCCTCTATGCATTTTAAACATTGTAACTGTATCTGCATTCATCACTTTCTGTCAGTTCATTCCAACACGCAATCCAATCTCTGTGTAAAAAAGTTGCCCCTCATGTCCTTTTTAAATCTTTCTCCTGCCACCTTTAAATATGAGCCCCTGTTTTGATATTCCCCCACCTGAGGGAAAAGACCTTGTGATTTACCTTCTCTATGCACGTCATGGTTGTATAAACCTCAATGAGGTCATCCCTCCATCTCCAATGTTCCAGTGAGAAATGTCCCCGCCTTTCCAGTCTATTTTTACATCTCAAACCCTCCATTCCTGGCAACAACTTGGAAAATCTTCACTGAGCCCTCTCCAGTTTAATCCTTCCAGTAACAGTGCAACCAGAATTGCACACATTAATCCAGAAGAGGCTTCCCCAACACGCTGTAAAACCTCAGTATAACATCCCAAATGCTGTATTCAATGGTCTGAGCAATGAAGGCAAGCATGCTAAATGCCTTCTTAACCAACCTGTCTACCTAGAACACACATTTCAAAGAATGATGTACCTGAACCCCAAGGCCTCTCTGTTCTACAGCACTGCCTGGGGCCCTGCCATTAGTCCTATCCTTGTTTGTTTTACCAAAATGCAATCCTTCACACGTTTCCAAATCAAACTCCACCTGCTACTCTTCAGTCCATTGACTCAATTGATCAAGATCTCTGCAATCCAGGTAACATTCTTTACTGACCACTTCACTACCAATTTGGGTATCATCCACAAACTTACTCACAATGCCTTCCATATTCTCATCCAAACCATTTCCATAAATGACAAACAAAAGTGGATCCAGTACCGATCCCTGGGATACCGCTGGTCACAGGCATCCCATCAAAAACATATACCTCCACCATCACTATCTGTTTCCTGCCATGAAGCCAATGTTGTATCCAATTGGCAAGGTCACCCTGAATCCCATGTGCTCTCATTTTACTTATTTGATTACTATGCAGAGGCTTGTCAAAGGTTTTGCTGAAGTCCAAGTAAACAATATTTATTGCTCTGCCCACATCGATCTTTTTGGTCACTTCTTAAAAAAAATCGACCAAATTTGTGAGACATGAGTTTCCTCACACAAATGCTGACTATCCCTACTCAATCCTTGCCCCTCAAAATACATATAATCCCATCTTTCAGAATCACTTCCAACAACTTATCCACTACCAAAGTCAGACTCACATGGTTATAGTTCCCTGGCTTCTCCGTCCATCTCTTCTTGAACAATGGCACAACATGACCCACCCTCCAGTCCTCTGGTATTTCACCCCTGTTTATAGATGATACAAATATTACTGCTGGGGGTCCTGCAATTTCCTCCCGAACGTCCTACCTTGTCCTGGGATACACTTGCTCAGGTCCTCGAGATTTATCGACCTTCATGTTTTCGAAGACCTCCAGCACTTTCTCTTCTGTAATGTCATCCCTGTTTTCAAAGCATCAATATTTATTTCCCTGAGTTCTCTAGCCTCCATTTCTTTCTCAACATTAAAAACTGATGCTAAATAGTCATCTCCTGAGGTTCAATACAAAGATAACCTTGTTAATCTTTAAGGGGTCTTTCTCTGAGTGGAGTTGCTGTCTGGCTCTTAATGTCTTTGTAGAACCTTTTTGGATTATCCTTAACCTTATCTGCCATGACTATCTCATATCACTCTTTGCCTTCCTGATTTCTTTGTTAAGAATGCTCCAGTACTCTTTATACCCTTCAAGAGATTCAGTTTGATCCTAATTGTTTGTATCTAACATATGATTCTTTTTTATTCCTGCCTGGAATTTCAATACCTTTATTCACGCATTGTTCTCTAATCTTACCAGACTTGCCTTTCCCTCTGTCAGGAGCAACATGCTCGGAACTCTCCTTACCACACTTTTCTAAATGGCGCCAGATTAGGAAAATTAAAATCCCTTGCTATTACAACACTATTATTCTTGCATACATTTGAGATCTCAACATATTTTCTTCTCAATTTCCCTCTGACTACTGGGGGGCCTGTAGTCCAATCTTATCAAGCTGATCATCCCTTTCTTATTTCTCATTTCAAACCATAGATTTTCACTAAGTAGTCCCTCAGTAATAGCTGCACTAAGGACAGTAGTAATTGAATATCCGTGATTTCATGTGTAAACACCCTAAACTCCTCAGTTAGATTCCAGTCTGTAGTTCACTCCGCAGTACTGGTTAATCAATTGTGAACCACACTGTACCCCTCAACTATACTGCAATCTGTAACTCACTCCCTGGTACCTGTTACTCTATATATTAATTCCCCATCACTCTTCCTCAATCAAAACTGCTCCTCTCCCTCCTCTCTTACCTCTCTTTCTGTCCTTCCTATAGCATCTAAAACTCAGAACATTGATCAGTCTGTCCTGTCGTTGCCTCAGCCACATTTCTGTAATCGCTCTAACAGGCGGGTTCTATGATGCCATACACACCCTGAGTCCATCAGCCTTATCTATGCAGAAATAAATGCAGATTAATTCTTCAGAGTTACTTTGGGGTCTGAATTGCTGTTGTCTACCTTTTCTAAATAACTTGGGTTTTTTTCGATTCAAAATCATCCTCATCTTTCTGTCCATTTGCACTGTTACATAGGGAAGCCCCACCCTTCCCCCAAAACAAAGTGTTTACAGCCTCTCGAAATAGAACCCAACAGGATATATGTCCCTTCCCAGTTCAGGTGAAACTCTCTCTTTTTGAACAGGCCTTTTCTGTCCCAGAAGAGATCCTGATGATCCTAGGAACGGAATCCCTGCACATTGCACCACCTTTTCAGCCATTGATTTATCTGTCCTGTTCTTCCCTCATTTGAAATTGAGACCGGAAGTAAACCAGAAATTACTACACGTGATGGTCTGTTTCGTTAACCTTCTATCCAAGCTCTTAGACTCACTCTGCAAAGCCTTAACCCCATCCCCTGACGATGTCATTCCTCCCAATGTATTCAACAACTTCCGGCTTCTCACTCTCCCCTTTGACAATCTGCTTCAAATCTTTTGAGATGTCCTTCACCTTGGCACTAAGAAAGCAACAGACCACACTAGGGTTCACGTCTACTGCTGCTAAATCTCTTTTCTGTGCCGCTGACAGGACAGTCTCCTGTAACAATTGTTCTTTTTAATGTAGACAAACCTGTTTAACATGATTCATTCTTGGTGCCCAAGATCTGACTCCTACTTCTGCTTGCCTCTGAGAGACTTGAATACCCTTGCCAACTTTATACGTGCACCATTGAGAACTTTCTGTCTGGATGTATCCAACTGTTCCATTCAGGATCGGAGACGGTTATTGAGAGTGGTGAATTTGGCCCAGACAATCACAAAGGCCAATCTCCTATGTATAGAATCCATCTACCAGGTCCGCTGTCAAGGAAAGGCTGCTAGACTTCTCAAAGATTCATCCCACCCTGGAAATGTTTTTCACTATCTCTACTTTCAGGGAGAAGGTACACATGCATCAGCTGGTTTCGAAGCAGTTTCTACTCTAATGTTTTTAGAATACTGAATGGACTCACAAACTCTGAACATGCGCCTGTCCCTGTGTTTTTGTTTTTTTGCCGCTGTTTACCTATTATTTACTTATCTATGCTACTTAACTCTGTGATCTACCTGTATAACTCACAAGGCAAAGCTTTTTCACTATACCTCAGTACATGTGACAATAAACAAATTCAATTCAAATTCAATTCAATTCAAAATGGAATGTCAGTTTGAGAGAGAAATAGCCACACGAGAACTCTGAACGACCTATTATCTTTCCAGACAGGCGATTATTTATCTGACTCATCCTGCTGCGTAATCCCTTCTCTAAATCGACTCTGATGTCGGGGAGCTGGTGTTGGACTGGGTGGACAAGGTTAAAAATTACACAACCCCAGGTTATAGTACAACAGGTTTATTTGGAAGCATTAGCTTTCAGAACGCTGCTCCTTCATCAGGTAGCTGTGGAGCAGGATGTTTTGCAAAATATTACAATGTAATGCAACCGAAATGATACATTGAACAAACGGAATTGGCTGTTAAATCTTTCATCTTTTAAAGTTATTTCAAGAATGTGACTTAGAAGAAGCTCTGGGAGTTACATATTAATGAACCAATACCTGCAATCCATTCTAAAAGATACTCATTTCAGTCAGTATCTCACTTCTGGGCATCTGTTATTCAATATATAAACTTCCTAGATACCTTCGATAAGATTGCAGCCTGGATCTCACTCCTGGGTCGGTTATTCTATAATGTTTGCTCCATATACCTGTTATTTTATACATAAAACCAATCTCCCAAACTCTCTATTAAATTCCAGCCCATATCTCTCTCCTGAGCATCTGTGATTCCATATGTAAACACCCTAAACTGCTGACTTAGATTCAAGTCTGCCTCTCACTCCCCATATTTGGTTAATCAATTGTGAACAACACTGTCCCCCTTGACTATACTCCTGTCTGTAACTTAATCCCTGGTACCTGTTACTCTGTATATTAATCCCCAATCCCTCAAATAGATTACAGACTGAAACTCACTCTGCGGTTTGTTAAAGGGAACTATGGAGCTATGAGGGAGGAGCTGGCCAAAGTTCAATGGTGCAATACCTTAGCAGGGATGACAGTGGAGGAACAATGGCGGATATTTCTGTGTATAATGCAGTAGTTGCAGGATCAGTTCATTCCAAAAAGGAAGAAAGATCCTAGGAGGAGGCATGGGTGGCCGTGGCTGACGAGGGAAGTTAAGAAACATATAAAGTCAAAAGAGAAAAAGTATAACGTAGGAAAGATAAGTGGGAAAACAGAGGACTGGGAAGCCTTTAAAGAACAACAGAGGAGTACTAAGAAGGAAATACGCAAAGAAAAAATGAGGTATGAAGGTAAACTGGCCAATAATATAAAGGAGGATAGTAAAAGCTTTTTCAGGTATGTGAAAGGCAAAAAAATTGGTTAAGACTAAAATTGGGCCCTTGAAGACAGAAAGAGGGGAATATATTACGGGGAACAAAGAAATGGCAGAAGAATTGATTTGGTACTTTAGATATGTGTTCACTGGGGAAGACACAAGCAATGTCCCTGAGGTAACAGTGGCTGAAGGACCTGAACTGAAGGGAATTTATATTTGCCAGGAATTGATGTTGAAGAGACTGTTAGGTCTGAAGACTGCTAAGTCCCTGGGGCCTGATGGTCTACATCACAGGGTACTGAAGGAGGTGGCTCTAGAAATCGTGGAATGCTTTGGTGATTATTTTCCAGAGTTCGACAGATTCAGGATCAGTTCCTGCGGATTGGAGGGTGGCTAACGTTATACCACTTTTTACGAAAGATGAGAAAGGAGAGAGGAAACAAGAAATTATAGACCAGTTAGTCTGACCTCAGTGGTGGGAAAGATGCTGGAGTATATTAAAAAGGATGAAATTACGACACATCTGGATAGTAATAACAGGATAGGTCAGAGTCAGCATGGATTTATGAAGGGGAAATCATGCTTGACTAATCTTCTGGAATTTTTTGAGGATGTAACTCTGAAGATGGACGAGGGAGATCCAGTAGATGTAGTGTACCTGGACTTTCAGAAAGCTTTTGATAAAGTTCCACATAGGAGGTTAGTCAGCAAAATGAGGGCGCATGGTATTGGGGACAAAGTACTAACTTGGATTGAAAGTTGGTTGGCTGATAGGAAACAAAGAGTAGTGATAAACGGCTCCACTTCAGAATGGCAGGCAGTGACCAGTGGGGTACCACAGGGATCAGAACTGGGACTGCAGCTTTGTACAATATGTTAATGATATAGAAGATGGTATTAGCAATAACATTAGCAAATTTGCTGATGATACTCAGCTGGGTGGCAGGGTGAAATGTGAGGAGCATGTTAGGAGATTACAGGGTGACCTGGACAAGTTAGGTGAGTGGTCAGATGCATGGCAGATGCAGTTTAATGTGGATACATGTATGGTTATCCACTTTGGTGGCAAGAACAGGAAGGCAGATTACTATCTAAATGGAATCAATTTAGGAAAGGGGCAGTACAAAGAGATCTGCGTGTTCTTGTACACCAGTCAATGAAGGTAAGCATGCAGGTACAGCAGGTAGTGGAGAAGGCTAATAGCATGCTGGCCTTCATAACAAGAGGGATTGAGTATAGAAGCAAAGAAGTTCTTCTCAGCTGTACAGGGCGCTGGTGAGACAACATCTGGAATACTGTGTGCAGTTCTGGTCTCCAAATTTGAGGAAAGACATTCTGGCTATTGAGGGAGTGCAGCGTAAGTTCATGAGGTCAATTCCTGAAATGGCGGGATTACCTTACACTGAAAGACTGGAGCGACTGGGCTTGTATATCCTTGAGTTTAGAACACTGAGAGGGGATTTGATTGAGACATATAAGATTATTAAAGGATTGGACGCTCTAGCGGCAGAAAACATGTTTCCGCTGATGGGTGAGTGCTGAACCAGAAGACACAGCTTCAAAATACGGGGGAGATCATTTAGGACAGAAATGAGGAGAAACTTCTTCACCCAGAGAGTGGTGGCTGTGTGGAATGCTCTGCCCCTGACGGCAGTGGAGGCCCAGTCTCTGGATTCATTTAAGAAAGAGTTGGATAGAGCTCTCAAGGATAGGGGAATCAAGGGTTTTGGAGATAAGATAGGAACAGCATACTGATTAAGGATGATCAGCCATGATCATTTTGAATGATGGTGCAGGCTCGAAGGGCAGAATGGCCTACTCCTGCACCTATTGTCTATTGTCTACAATGCATAAGCTCACTGAGACCATCGATGAGATTCCAGTCCCTAACTCAGTATAAACTAAACAGTTGAATATTACATTGGGAGCAGAAACAAAGAAAGCTCAAATTTAATTTTTACCAGATTCTGATTCTCCAAAAATATTTGATAAAGTGCAGTGGTTCAAAAAGGCAGCTCCCTGCCACCTTGTCAAGGGCTAATGGGAATGGACCCAGCCAGTGATGCCCACATCCCATGAACCAATGAAATTGATCAATCCTTTTGCTTTGTTAATCACTCGCTGATGGACGCCGCCGCCATTTTCTGCTCGGATCCGCTGATCCTGCACAGAAACATGTGCATCTGTGACCAGTTCAAACAGGTCTCCGGGGCCAGGGTAAACCGAAGCATGAGTGAGGTCATGCTCTTCGAGAAAAAAAGAAGGAACATATGTCAGGTATAGACAGGGTAAATCGAGTGAATTCTTAGAAGAGTAAAAAGAAAGTAGGAGTATGCTTAAGAGGGAAATCAGGAGGGCAAAACAGGGACATGAGATAGCTTTGGCAAATAGAATTAAATAGAATCCAAAAGGGTTTTACAAATATATGAAGGACAAAAGGGTAACTAGGGAGAGAATAGGGCCCCCTCAAAGATCAGCAAGGAGGCCTTTGTGTGGAGCGACAGAAAATGCAGGAGATACTAAATGAATATTTTGCATCAGTATTTACTGTGGAAAAGGATATGGAAGATATAGACTGTAGGGAAATAGATGGTGACATCTTGCAAAATGTCCAGATTACAGAGGAGGAAGTGCTCGGTATCTTGAAATGGTTAAAAGTGGATAAATCCCAGGACCTGATCAGGTGTACCCGAGAAGTCTGTGGGAATCTAGAGAAGTGACTGTTGGGTCTCTTGCTGAGATATTTGAATCATTGATAGTCACAGGTGAGGTGCTGGAAGACTGGAGGTTGGCAAACGTGATGCCACTGTTTAAGAAGGGCGGTAAAGACAAACTGGGGAATGATAGACCAATGAGCCTGACCTCGGTGGTGGGCAAGTTGTTGGAGGGAATCCTGAGGGACAGGATGTACATGTATTTGGAAAGGCAAGGACTGATTTGGGATAGTCAACATGGCTTTGTGCGTGGAAAATCATGTCTCACAAACTTGATTGAGTTTTTTGAAAAAGTAACAAAGAAGATTGATGAGGGCAGAGCAGTAGATGTGATCTATATGGTCTTCAGTAAGGCGTTCGATAAGGTTCCCCATGGGAGACTGATTAGCAAGGTTAGATCTCATGGAATAGGGAGAACTAGCCATTTGCATACAGAACTGGCTCAAAGGTAGAAGACAGAGTGTGATGGTGGAGGGTTGTTTTTCAGACTGGAGGCCTGTGACCAGTGGAGTGCCACAAGGATCGGTGCTGGGTCCTCTACTTATTGTCATTTACATAAATGATTTGGATGCGAGCATAAGAGGTACAGTTAGTAAGTTTGCAGATGACACCAAAATTGGAGATGTAGTGGACAGTGAAGAGGGTTACCTCAGATTAAAACAGGATCTTGACCAGATGGGCCAATGGGCTGAGAAGTGGCAGATGGAGTTTAATTCAGATAAATGCGAGGTGCTGTATTTTGGGAAAGTAAATCTTAGCAGGACTTATACACTTAATGGAAAGGTCCTGGGGTGTGTTGCTGAACAAAGAGACCTTGGAGTGCAGGTTCATAGCTTCTTGAAAGTGGAATCGCAGGTAGATAGGATAGTGAAGAGGGCGTTTGGTATGCTTTCCTTTATTGGTCAGAGTATTGAGTACAGGAGTTGGAAGGTCATGTTGCAGCTGTACAGGACATTGGTTAAGCCACTGTTGGAATATTTCGTGCAATTCTGGTCTCCTTCCTATCGGAAAGATGTTGTGAAACTTGAAAGGTTTCAGAAAAGATTTACAAGGGTGTTGCCAGGGTTGGCGGATCTGAGCTACAGGGAAAGGCTGGACAGGCTGAGGCTGTTTTCCCTGGAGCGTCGGAGGCTGAGGGGTGACTTTATAGAGTTTTACAAAATTATGAAGGGCATGGATAGGACAAATAGACAAAGTCTTTTCCCTTTGGTCGGGGAGTCCAGAACTAGAGTGCATAGGTTTAGGGTGAGAGAGGAAAGCTATAGAAGAGACCTAAGTGGCAACCTTTTCACGCAGAGGGTGGTACGTGTATGGAATGAGCTGTCAGAGAATGTGGTGGAGGCTGGTACAATTGCAACATTTAAGAGGCATTTGGATTGGTATATGAATAGGAAAGGTTTGGAGGGATATGGGCCGGGTGCTGGCAGGTGGGACTAGTTTGGGTTGGGATATCTGGTTGGCGTGAACAGGTTGGACCGAAGGGACTGTTTCCATGCTGTACATCTCTATGACTCTATAACAAGGCCGACCAATTCTCCATCCCCTTCACCATCAGGACTGACCACCTGAAGGTGCTGGGTGTTTGATTTGGACGGGCTGGGGTGTGTACCAAGTCTTGGCAGGAGCGTATCAGGAAAGTGAGGCAGAAACTGGGCAGATGGGAGCAACGGTCACTCTCCAACGTGGGTGAAAACCTCGTCATCAGGTGTGAGGTACTGTCATTGTTGTTATATGTGGCACAGGCCTGGCCTATTCCCAGAACGTGTGCCACTGCAGTCACCCGGGCCATCTTCCACTGCATATGGTCCGAAGGGACACCATGTATAAAGATCTGGGCAACGGGGGAAAAAACACCTCCAATGCCACCCTCACCCTGATGGTCACCCTTGCATGTGGCTGCATCAAGCTGTGCGTGGATCCCCGGTACGCAAACACGAAGTGTCACTATGTTCTACCTGTCCCCGGTGTTGCAACGGATGGGCCTGGCCTCGATACCGCAGAACACTCCAAGTAGTTGGACCGTTCCGTATCACCTGTCCTTCGTGGAGAAATTTATGAAGAAAAGCAGATTTGACCACAAGTCCATCCGGAAGTGGTCAGCACATAGTGTCCTTGAGACCCTTTGGGAAAAGGAGAGGGTGGATCCTATTGAGTGGTTCCCTGAGCAGACTGTCAAAGTCATTTGGCAAAATGCCTCATCGCCAGAACTTTCCAACAAGCACGAAGACATGGCTTGGCAGGTGGTGAGAAGGGCTCTGTCTGTCATATCCTCCATGCATGCCCGGACTGTCTGCCCCACCGTATGCTGCCCTTGAAGCGGCTGCGGAGAGGTCGGGACTGTCACACACCTCCTTCTGGAATGTACCTATGCAGAAGAAGTCTGGAGAGGAATGCAGTGGTGTTTGTTGAGGTTCGTCCCGAGCAGCGGCGTGATGTGGGATGCTGTGCTCTGTGGCCTGTTCCCTGGGACGCACACTGAGACGAACATCAACTGTGCCTGGAGGATCATCAACTCGGTGAAAGAAACCTGTCTGAAACTTGTTGGTCTTCCAGCTGAAGGAGTTGACCCTGACTGAGTGTTGCAGACTAGCACATTCCAAGGTCCAGGGTTACTTGTTGAGGGACGCGCTGAAGCTTGGGGAAAGACCACCGTGTAAGATCTGCCTGCCTAAGAAGAACAAGGGGCCCACTCAGTAATTGGGCCCCACTGACGCCTCAGCTAACCACCTGGATGGTTAACATATAGATGTGTATAGACAAATGATTAAGTCCGATCTCTGTCCATAAAGAAATACAATGTATACATATGAATGGGATCACCAATTGTATAGATATCAAAATATTTTTATGAATAAAGTCTATTTTTGAAATGAAAAAAATCACTCGCTGCACTCTTCCTCACTTCCGTAGTCCCATGCCCTGGGAATAATTGGCAAACAAGCATCATACTTGGTGACACAAGCACATTAGGTTACTGTGATTAGTGAACAAGGATGCGGAAAATAATGTTGAATACCTAAGTCGTGGAGTGAAGGAGGACTTGACTCAATATTACAGGGCCCTGGTAACAGGCAGATAGACTGACAGACACACACACAAACACGCACATACAGACACACAGATGCACTCTCTCTCTCACACACACACAGATGCACACACTCTCTCTCACACACACGCACACTCTCACTCTCTCACACACACATATAGTTACGTGAACGCACACACAATCTCTCTCTCTCTCACACACACACAAACACTCACTCACACGGGCACACACACAGTTGGTCACACAGTTACACAGGGACATGAAATGGCAAAATAACGTTGGAATTGTCAAATATTAAAGCTCCACTAAACAATTCCTGGGTGTTAAATGAACACAGGATATTCACCGACATGTCAAGTCTGAGAGGCTCCTGTCTCACACTCCGGATTGGAATCAGATGCTGTGTTTGGGAGCAGGATATGGCACATGGGATTAGAACGACTGTCCATGGGGATGTTCACAACCAGCAATCTAACGGAATCAGAACAGAACAGAGAGAATCAAACAAAGACCTTGGTGTTGAATTTGTGCAATAGTTCCATTCTTGTTGGGTCTGTGTGTAAGATGGGAGGTGGGGGGGGGGGGTAGATATTTAGTTTAAATTAGTATCTCTTGTCTGATTATATCTGCCTCTTTAAATTTTTGATTTGGATATCATTGAGGGAGCTTCACTCTTTATCTAACCCTGTGGTGTCCCTTCCTGGGGGTGGTTGATGGGGATTCAGGAAAGGCAGCTTTATTGAGTATCTCACCCCATTCTGTCCCTTTCCTGAGAGTGTTTGATGCGGGTAGTGTAGCAGGATCTTTATTTTGTAGCATTGGAACAGGAGTAGACCATTCGGCCTCTCAGTCCTTTCCCATCATTCAATCGGATGATGGCCGATCTGTGGCCTAACCCCATCTTCCTTCCTTTGGCCCATTCCCTCAATACCTTCACTGAACAAATATTTATCCATTGCAGATGATCCAGCATTGACTGCTGTTTGTGGAAGAGAGTTCCAAACCTTTCCTATCCTTTGTGTAACCAAGCGCTTCCTAACATCTCTCCTGAATGCTCTGTGCCCGAATTCTCGGACTTTGTTCCCTCTTGTTCTGAAATCTACAACCAGCAGGGATCATTCATCTTGATCTAGCCTGTCTCATCCTGTTTATATCTTGAAGATCAGATCACCCCTTTACCTTCTCCATTCTAGAGGAAACAGGCCTCCTTTGTATAATCTCTCCCCAGAATGTAACCTATGAAGTCTAGGGTCATTCTTGTAAACCTCCTTTGTGCTCCCTCTTTGTATCCATCCACTTGCTTGCACTGACAGAGATTTTCCCCTTAACCCAGTCTATCAACATCCCTTTGCAATTCCAAGGTATTATCTGCACTGTCGAAACGCTGCCTAACTTTGTACCTAATCCCATGCATTGCTATCCTGGGAGTGGGTGTCAGGAACGGTATTGAGGAAGTTTTACCCTGCATCCAGCCCCATGTTGTACCTGCCCTGGGAGTTTTGGATGGGAACAGTGTAGAGGGAGATTAACTTCACCTAATCCCATGCTGTCCATGTCCTGGGACTGATTGATTGGGAAAGTCTCAAGGGACCTTTACTCTGCACGCAGTCCCATTCTCCCAGACTCTGGGAGATTCAGATGGAGGAAGTGTAGAGGGACACATACTCTGTATCTAACCCAATGATGGAGCTGCCCTGAGTATTTGATGGGGATAGAATGGGAAAGTGGATTACTCAATCAGTATCTAACCCTACACTGGGCTGGGAATTTGAGAAGTTACAGTATAGAGAGAGCTTTACTCTGAAACTAAGCCATTCTCTAACTGCTCTGGTGTTTTAGATGGGACTGGTTTAGATATGGGGAGTCTGATGAATTGGCAGTCGAACTGAAACAATGTGAGATGTGAAGTGATGCTTGTTGGAGGCAGGATAAATTAAGCTGTCAAATGTTAAATTGGAAGCAGGAACACAGAAAGCTGCTGGTTAATTTTTACACATTTCCAAGTTTCAGTTCGGGGTGAAATACTGTCCCTGTGGGCAAACTCTCTAAAGCTGTTTCCTGTCCCACATTATTGCATTCTAAAAAATATGAATTCTCTTTGTAGATGTAGGAATTGGAGAGAGTTCTTTGAAGGTGATTAAAATGCAGATTCCAGAAGCTGTTTGCTGTAAATGCCTGAGCCAATGTCACATTCCAGCAATATTTGCCTCACTTTGCAAACTTCTGAAAGTTTCCAATGTATAAAAACTGAAACAGCTATCTGTTATTCTATATACAAACCACCTTAAAATCCTTGATTAGATTCCAGTCTGTAACTCACTCCCGGTCTCTGTTATTCTACATATCAAACCCACCTCAAATGCCTCGATAGGATTCCAGTCTGTAACTCACTCCCATACATCTGTGGCTGTTTATGTTCACCACCTGAAACCCCTTGATTAGATTCCAGACTGTACCTCACTCCTGGGTATCAATTATTCGGACATAATCCCCCAAACCCCTCAATTAGATCTCAGTTTGTAACTCACACTTGGTTTTTTTAAAATAAATTAACCCCGATCAATCAATTAGATTCTAACCTGTTGCCAACTCACTTACATCTGTTACTCCATATATAAACCACATCGAAAGCTTGCTTAGATTTCACTCTGTAACTCACGCCTCAGTATCTGTTAATCCATGTATGCACCACACCGAACCTGTTGATTAGATTTAGGTCTGTAAATCACTCCTGGGTATCTGTTCTTCCATTCACAAGCCATCCCAAAACCCTCAATTAGAAACCAGTCTGTAACTTCTTCCCGGGAATCTGTTATTCTATACATAACCCACCTCAAACCCTTCAATAGGTTCCATTTTGAAACTTATGCTTGGATTTTATTTTAATGTAAATAAACGCCTTGATACACCAATTAGATTCCAATCTGCAACTCACTCATATATATTCCATATATAATCCAACACAACATCCTTGATCAAATTCTAGTCTGTAACTCACTCCTGAGTATCTGTTATTCCACATTGAAACAAACACAACCTCCTCGATCAGATTCCAGTCTGGAACTTACTCCTGAGTATCTGCTATTCCATATATATAAACCAACTCAATCTCCTCGATCAGATTCCAATCTGCAACTCATTTCAGGTATCTGTTCTTCAACATATAACCCACCTCAGACATTTCAATTAGATTCCAGTTTGTAACTCGCTCCCAGGTATCTGTTATTCTGTACCAATACCATCTCCAGTCCCTCAGTTAGTTTCCAGTTTGCAACTCATACTTGGGTATTTTACTTTTATATAAATAACCCCCCGATTCATCAATTAGATTCCAATCTGTAACTCATTCATGTATATTTGTTATTCCATATATAAACCAACCCGAACTCAAAATTAGATTCCAGCCTGTAGCACACTCCTGGGTATCTATTATTCCATATATATAAACCACCCCAAATCCCTAAATTAGATTCTAGTCTGTAACTCACTCCTGAGGATCTGTCATTCTACAGGTAAGCCACCCCAAATCCTCTCAATTAAATTCCAGTCCGTTACTTACTCTTGGGTCTGTGCTATTCCATGTATAAAGCACCCTGAACAGCTCAATTCGATTCCAATTTGTAATTCATTCCCATATCTCTGTGACTCTGTAAATGAACCACCCCAAACTCCTGGATTAGATTCCAGTCTGCAATTCACTCCAGGGTATCTGTTATTCTATCTATAAATCTCTCGATGAGATTTGAATCTGTAACTCACTTCCATGCATCCATCACTCTAAATAAGGGGGATAGACTCAGTCTTTTGTTGAGCACACTGAATTGTTAACATTTAGTGTGGAATGCTCTCTAATTGGGGAAATTGCACTCAGATCATGTGACTTTTTATACATTAATCAGCGCATGGTTAATACTTCTGCACACCTTTACAATTACAGTTCCTATTACACTTCTACACACATTTCAATTTCTGAATGTACATTTGTCTATTGGAAACAATATAACCTTTCAATTTGTGGATAACAATCATAGGAAAGTTTTAACTCCAAACAAAGTTTGACACGAGTCCTGTGCTATATCATTGCTTACATTTTCCTGATCTGTCTCTACCCTGGTGAGCGTTGTGATGCTGTCCAGGGGGAAATGCAGTCTCTTCAGAACTTTCCCTGGTCTCCATGGCAGTGACAGATCTCCTGATCAATATAACAACCATTACATTGGATGATTTCTAGCCTATACTTTCTATGAGTTTGCTGCCCACCATTCCTGCAAATACATTCACCTCTGTCTTCATTTATTTAGCAACTTGCAGTTCCAGCTGGTTGATGGTCACTTGTTCCATATCCCTCCATTCCTTGCACATCCATATGATTATGGTGCTAAAAGCCCCTGAGATACCCCTGTCGTATCTGCATCCATTACCATCCCTGATATTACGTTCCAGACACCTACTACTCTCTGTGGAAAATATCCTTGCTCTCACATCTTGTTTGAACTTTCACCTTCAATGTATGCTCCATAGTTCAAGACACTACAATTCTGTGAACGAGATTCTGACTGTCAACTCTATTTATGCATCTCATAATTTTATAGACTTCTACAGAATTTCCCCTCAGCCTCCGTTGCTCCAAGAAAAACAACCTCAGGGATGCAGCATCTGATCCCAGGGTCGCCATTGGTTGTATGAAGACTGTATGCCGTTGTTCTGCCCGTTTTCGGGTTCGAGGAGTCCCCAGTATATATCTGCCCACTGTCCTTCTGCCATTGGTGATGTGTCCGGTGATAACATCATTTGGGATCCAGAGAGAATCATTGTCATAGAACAGTTGAAGGAATGGCCATTTGGAAAGGTCACTACCAGTCCATCTGGCCCGCACAGAACCGAGACCCCACATCTCACCAGCAAGTCACGTCCCATCAGATTCACAGGGCATGCAGGTGATGAAATATACTGGTCACAAAAGGTCTGTCCGGCCACTGATGTGATCAGTAGCGATGTCAAAGGCAGATTTTCTGGTTTACCCGAGAACCCTACTAACTGGACGCTAGAGGATGACATGCTTGACCGAGGTATATCACAAGTAATGGTAGAAAATCTTGCACCCGTGTCAACCAAAAAAATACAGATTCTTGTCCATGACCCTCATTTGCATATAGGGGTCTGCCAATCCCACATGCCCCTGGGTTCTCGGGCCCTGTCAATATTCGTACCCCTGCCCTTCTGGCATAGTTTGGGGGTACTGTCCTTGCACCTGGGCTGCAGTTGCATTTGGGACTTGGTAAGGCTGAACAGCCTGTTGAACAGGAGGCTGACTTGCGCGGACATACTGTCCTCGGATCAATACCTGGCCTCCCTGGGTTCCCCACAACATGGGACAATTCCTTCTCCAATGCCCGGGTTGGCCACATTCAAAACAGGTGCTGGGTGGCTGACCTCTGAATCCTCTGCGGCCCCTTCCTCTACCACGCATTCCTCCAGAAATACCTATATGCCTGTCCCCATATTGGGGGTAGGGTGGCATCCAATCAGGTGTTGGGTCTAATCTCAGCGGGTTGTTTTGTGGCAATGGCCGCTGAACCATCTGATTAGTCGTCTTTTGGGAGGCCTTCTTTGTATCATTAGCCCTCTTCCTAGCCTCATTGAGCTGTAACTTCAGCAACTGCACTTGAGCTGACTCATTGCTCTGTTTATCCTCATCCTGTTTTGTCCTGTAACGTTTCATGTGGTGCATCAAATGTTTTTCCCACTGTTCTGCACAACAACCTGGGATATCAGGATTACTCTCCATTGCCTCTTTTACTTCCTTAGGCATCCCTGCCATAATGGCATTCCTAAATAACGTAGTCTGTAGCTGACCCGACTCTGGATGGCTCCCCGCAGTATCTGTCCACGTGACCTTACACCTAGCCAAAAAGGCAGACATATCCTCACCCTCCTTCATTGTGAAGGTGAGTGAGTGCATCGCTCCCGGTGGAATCGGGAATCTCTCCCTCATTTCCTTCCCACACAGGTGGCATACTGCGTAAACGGGTCCGAATCAGGTAATAAGTTGGTCCCCGCAGACACTTCAATCTGCTGTATTTCCCACATATTCAATTGCTTGCCCAACAATGCTCTCCAATTACCCATAGCTAACTTGTGCCCTAGTGTATATTGGCAAAATTTAGTCATTCAAGGCCCACCTCCCTCCATGGATGGGGGCATTTTATCCAGGATGCAATTCATATCAGTATATGTGAAGGGCTGATAAATATCCCCCAGATAAGAGCCTCTGTAAATTAATGGCATTTGGTGGTGCTGATACTTTATCGGTTGTCGTAATGTGTCTCTTTGATGCAGGTTGTAACTTGGTTCAGGTAGGGGCTTCATTGGAGGGCCATGTTCGGTATGCATTGTGAGTGAGCCTTAAAAAGTGACTGGGTAGGTGTTTGGATCATCGTCTGTCAGGGATCCTTCGTCCTCAAAGTCTGTACTACTTTTAGACTCCTCCCCATCCAATTTCTCTCTATCCCGTTCTTCCCTCAAATCTCTCCTTCTTCTGTCTGAGAACCCATCATCCAAAAACTGACCTGAATCATGTAATCTTCACCTCTTTTTATTCTCAAAACTATACGGTGTCGAATAAGCATCTGCCTCCTGCACTGCTAAATATCTCCCCTGTTTTGGCTGCTCTTTGTTTCTACTGTACGTCATTATCACCGTGCTTGCTTACTCCACTTCCTTAACTTTCTGTTCAGCTTCTAGTGTTAGTTTTTCTACTTTTCTGATACTTTCTTCTACAGCTTCCGCCAGTCTCTGTTTTACTACATTGTACTCTCTTGTTCCTACTTCTTGCACATCTAACACCCCTTCTTGAACAGACATAAGTGGCATTTGCATTACAGGATATGGAGGCGGTGATTGTATCACAGGCAATTTAGGATATAATGGTGCGGATGGTCCTGCATTTTCTGTCTCCTTTGTCAGTTCTATTGTAGAGGTACCACCTACTTTCTTTTGTAATGTTTCTACCGCCATACAGGCCAACGTCATGTTATGCAAATGAATCCTCCTCTCTTCATTCTCCCCGCCTTCTTTTGTCCACTTTCTTCTAACTAATATTGACCCTTTCTTTCCCTTCATGTGTCCTTCTACTTCTAATTTAGCTTGCTCTTCTGCTTTTCCTAAAAACAGTGACAATTTCTTCCTCTCCTCATCTTTAGGGACTTTGCCCTGTTTCTGTAATTCCTCCCAAATCTTATCATATTTCTCCATCATTGTTTTTTGTTTGTTCTTTGCAAGCCCACTGACTAATTGACTTCTGGCTTTACCCCACTGCTGTTTTACGGGCAACATTAAATCGGAATAACATCCTCCGTATTCTTCACACTCTTTATCAAACTCCCCTTCCATTTTATGTATTTTTATTTTTATTCAGTCAGTTGGTTTGGATATAAATATAACCGAGCAACCAACCCAATCAGAGACAAATCCGGTGGGTAGTCAGTTTGGATGGAGTACACCCGAACAACGGACTATTTCAGCGAGGTTTATCAGCAGTTTCGTTGTCACCGTTAGGTTTCCACTACCGACTCTCTCTCACTGAAACACCACCGTCTCTGTCTTCAAAACGCTACTGGCTTTTCTGACACCCTCCGTACAGTCCCCAATGTAAGTTTTAAAACATACAACACAATCATACACCACAATTTGTGAGCGTTGCTTTTATGAGATCCTGCTCAATGGACTTTAAACCTCCTCACACTTACGTACCATGTTGCTTTTATGGGGACTCTAACCCCAAGGGACTTTAAACCTGTACGTATTAAACTTTGTTGCTTTTCTGGGGACTCTAACCCCATGGGACTTTAAACCCGCACGTACCTTGTTGCTTTTGTGGGGACTCTAACCCCACGGGACTTTAAACCTGTACGTACTATATCAATACTTTATCCACTTACTATTACAAGGACACTTGCAGTATAATGACAACAATCAATTTAGTATCTCCAGTTGCAGAACTTCGATATAAACAGGCGTCGGCTCACCTTTTTTTATGCGGCGCCGCTTGTTGTTGTCATCAAACGTCAGCTGTCCGTTGTTTCTATTTTTCTCTCTTTCCGTCACTTCTCTGTCTTCATCACGTCGGGGTCACCAATTTGTTGGACTTTGGCTCAATCTACAAACTTACTTTCTTCTATGTGTGAGCCAAGTCCTGCGTGTTCTTTTAAATGAAGCAATAGGAGAAGATATTCGGTCTCACACTCTTAATTTATTTTAAACAGTAAGTGGATAAAGCATTCAGAGCTCTGGGTCTAAATCTCTTTGTCCCTGACAAACTACAAAGTGTGCCAGTTCAAAATGTAAGACCCTGTTATGTCCCTGACCCAGTCTTTTTATACAATAAAAAACGTCATACAATCACTGAGGTAGAATTATCTTCTGATTGGCTGTTGATCTGACTCCATTCCCCGCCTCCTCGCATTCCCAGATGTCCGACCTCACGTGACCTTCTTTTGCCTGCGAAACGGAGGATCACGTGATCCCCGCGCGCCTCCGCCGCGTGAAACAGAACATCACGTGACCCCGCTTTGCAACGGAGCACAGCACCACGTGACCTTGTTCTGCGCGCACGCATAACGGAGCACCCCAAAAGGCTTCCGAATGCCGAGTGTATTTATACTCGCAGCCAGCCATAAGTAAGTCATATATTTACAGTACGTAGTGACACTTGGTGTTTGCGTACCGGGGATCCACGCACAGCTTGATGCAGCCACACACAAAGGAGGCCATCAGGGTGAGGGTGCCATTGGGTGTATTTTTTCCCCCGTTGCCCAGATCTTTATACAGTGAGTCCCTTCGGACCCGGTCCATCTTTGACCTCCATATAAACTGGAAGATGGCCTGGGTGACTGCAGCAGCACAGGTTCTGGGAATAGGTCAGACCTGTGCATGTATAAAAGCAATGACAGTGCCTCACACCTGATGACCAGGTTTTTTCCCGCGATGGAGAGCGACCGTAGCTTCCATCTGCCCAGAATCTGCCTCACTTTGCTGATACGCTCCATCCAAGACTTGGCGCACGCCCCAGCCCCTCCGAACCAAATACCCAGCACCTTCAGGTGGTCGGTCCTGACGGTGAAGGGGATCGAGGATTGGTCGTCCCATTTCCCGAAGAGCATGGCCTCGCTCTTGCCTCGGTTTACCTTGGCCCCCGAGGCCCGTTCGAACAGGTCACAAATGCACATGAATCTGCGCACGGACAGCGGATCCGAGCAGAAAACGGCGACGTCATCCATGTACAGGGAGGCCTGAACCTGCAGGCCCCCGCTGCCAGGAATAGTCACCCCTCTCAGGCTTGCATCCTTCCTGATGGACTCGGCAAATGGCACTATGCAGCACACAAACAAGGCAGGAGAGAGGGGGCAGCCCTGCCTGACTCCAGATCTGACTGGGAAGCTATCTGATTCCCACCCATTGATTGAGACTGCACTGACAATGTTGGTGTAGATCAGTCTGATCCAATTGCAGATTCCCTCCCCAAAGCCCATTTTGGAGAGAACATCTCTCATATACCTGTGTGATATCCTGTCAAAGGCTTTCTCCTGGTCCAGGCTGATCAGGCAGGTGTCCAACCCTCTGTCCTGCACATGGGCGATCGTATCTCTGAGGAGTGCGAGACTCTCAGCGATCTTCCTGCCCGGCACAGCACAGGTTTGGTCAGGGTGAATCACCGACCCCAGAGCAGACCTGACCCAGTTGGCGATTACCTTTGACAGAATTTTGTAATCCGCATTCAACAGTGAGATTGGTTTCCAATTTTTGTGTTCCTCCCTCTCCCCCTCTGCTTGTAGATGAGGGTGATGATGCCTTTCCCCATGGATTCACTCATGGTACCTGCCCGAAGCATACTGACATACACCTCCAGCAGGTCCTGGCCAATCAAGTCCCACAGAGCGGAATAGAGCTCGACCGGTAAGCCGTCGCTTCCGGGAGTTTTGCTCTTTTCGAAGGACTCGAGGGCCTTGGTCAGCTCGTCCAGAGATAGCGGCTGGTCCAGCCTCTCCCATGTTCTGTCGTCTAAGACCTCCGTGAGAGAGGACAGGAACGACTGGGAGGCCGTGCTGTCGGTCGGCTTCGCGTCATACAGACTGGCATAGAAGGATTTACTGATCCTCATGACGTCAGCCTGAGATGACGTTATCGAGCCATCTTCTTCCTTCAGGCTGCTGAGCACGGAGCTCTCTTTGTGCACCTTCTGGAAGAAGAAACGTGAGCACGTCTTGTCCTGCTCCACCGAGCGGACCTTGGACCGGAAGATTATCTTGGAGGCCTCCAAAGCAAAGAGCGAGGCTTGCTGGCCCTTCACCTCCTTGAGGTCCTCAGTGACATCCACCGCCATTGTCTGCAGCAGGAGCAGGTTCTGCATACTTTCCTGGAGCTGGGACAGTTTTCCCCGCCTCTCTCTCGCCTCCTGAACACCTTTGAGGATGAAGAACCTCTTGATGCTCCCTTTTACTGTTTCCCACCAGTCTGCTGGGGACTCAAAGAGGGGCTTCACGGTTCTCCAACCTGCGTAGTCCCTCTTGAGCTCCTCAATGTTTCCCGGGGTCAACAGCTTTGTGTTCAGCTTCCACGTTCCCTTACCAGCCCACTGCTCGTCCTGTAGGTGACAGTCGGCCAGCAGGAGGCAGTGGTCAGAGAAGAACACCGGCTTGACGTCGGTGGATCTGACCGAGAGCGTTCGGGACACAAACAGGTAATCTATCCTTGAGGGGATAGATCCGGTTGCCCGTGACCAGGTGTATCTACGCTGCGCTCTGTCTGCAGGGGTGCTGAAGATGTTGTGCAGCTTGGCATCTTTTACCATGTCCATCAGGGCTCTGGACGTGGCGTCCAGATTACTGACCCCCCGCCGGATCGTCCATCTGTATCAATGATACAGTTGAAGTCTCCAGCCAAAATGACCGGCCTGGACGTAGCCAGCAACAGTGGAAGCTGCTGCAGGACAGCCAACCGTTCACTCTTACCCACTGGGGCGTACACATTAATCAGTCTCAAGGGAGCATTCCTGTACATGACGTCGGCGATGAGGAGGCGCCCGCCCACCACCTCCTTAACCTCGGAGATGGTGAAGTTGCCTCCTTGCAACAGGATACCCAGGCCAGAGGCGCAGCTATCGTTACCCCCCAACCAAACTGACGGCCCATGGGTCCACAAGCTCGACCATATCCTGTAGCTGCTGAGGTGCGGTATCCCACACTCCTACAGAAACAGGACGTCGGCTTTAACGTTGGCCAGGAAGGCCATCGTAGAAACACATCGCATAGCCGATTTGATGCTACGCACATTGATGCTGGCAATTTTAACCCCATTTTAACAGTTTACAAGGTTGACACTGTCCATTTGCTGCTGGTCTTGCCTCTCTGGGGTAGCTGTGTGCATCCCCGTGGTGATGGCAAACTGCTGGACCCTCCCAGGGCTGAGGTAGCTGTCCGGCTCCACGCTGGGGCCATTTCCCCGCTCTAGTGTCTTCGGGTCGGGCCCAGGGTCCGCATAGTCCAGTTCTCCATCTGACAGCGGGGCTATCACAGGACCGCTGCTCCCAGTTACCTGGAGCTGTAGGGAGGTGGGTACCTCTTGGTTCTCACCGAGTGGGGGGAGGCCTTTACCCATCCCCTCAGAGGGATTGTCTTTTCCTGCTTGGGCGGTGCTGCCCGCCTTTTTCCCCACGGCACTCTGTCTCTTCCTCTGGTGACGACCCTCCTTGCACCCGTCCTCACCGTTGGAAGAGCTGCCTGTATCCTCGTCATGTAGGTGTCGCTTCCACCTTTGCTGGGTGGCTTTGGGAGGTTTCCTCTTCCTTCTTTTGACAGTAATCCAATCCTCTGCCTCCTTTGATCCATCCTCTTCCATTTCCTCCGTCTATCTTGAAGGAGCTTGGATCAGCTGCTGCATCTCCCCGCTGTCTGCCGTCTGCTCTGCTACAGCCTGCCCTTCCTTCTGGGTGCCTCCAGACACCGTTCCCGTGCTGTTATGTGGTACCTTGTTGGTCTTAGGCGGTCCACGGCTCATGTTGCCACCTCCGGCCATCTGTGCGTAGGTGGCGACCCCTCGTCTTGGGCAGGCCTTGTACATGTGGCCCGCCTCTCCGCACAGATTACAGATCTTGGCCTCCTTACATTCATTGGTCGGGTGGTCTTCCTGCTTGCAGTTTCGGCAGACAGTCACCTTACAATCCGCCGCCATGTGGCCTGACCTCCCGCAGGTTCGGCACACTTTCGGCTGCCCTGCATAGGTCAGGTAACCTCTGCTTCCTCCGATGGCAAAGCTGGAGGGTGGGTGGAGGATGTTCCCACTGGCATTGACCCTCAGGGTTACCCTGACCTGTTGTTTGCTGGTCCAGATCCCAAAAGGATCGACCACATCGGTACTCTTTCCCTCGACCTGGACGTATCTTCTCAAGAAGGTCAGGACATCTGCTACTGGGACGTGAGGGTTGCACATCTGGATTGTTACAACCCGACTCCTCTGCGCCGACAAGATGGAGAACAGAGGTTCCCCTTCCTTCTCTTTGAAGATCTTCAGGAGCTGCTCGCAATTCTTCACGCTCTTGAAGGTGACGTCGAAATAGCCTGCCCCAGGGAATTATTTTTTATTTCAAAAATATACTTTATTCATAAAATATTTTGATGATCTGTACAATTGGTCATGCCATACATATGTAAACATTCCATTTCTTTGCATACTGAGACAGAGTAATCGTTCATATATACAGGTCTGTATGATTACTCTCCACATATTTAGCTGGGAGGTCAGCCGAGCCCCCTTACTGCGTCAGCCCCCTGTGCTTAGGCAGGCAGACGATACACGGTGGTCTTTCCCCACCGCGCCTTGGTGGCAGCTGCACCAAGCTTCAGCGTGTCCCTCAACATGTAGTTCTGGAACTTGGAATGCGCCATACTGCAACACTCAGTCGGGGTCAACTGCTTCAGCTGGAAGATCAACAGATTTCGGACCGCCCAGAGAGCATCCTTCACAGATGATCCTCTAGGCACAGTAGCTGTTCGTCTCTGTGTGCATCCCGGGGAACAGGCTGAAGAGCACGGAGTCCTACGTCACGGCGCTGCTCTGGACGAAACTCTACAAACACCACTGCATTCCTCTCCAGACTTTCGCTGCATAAGGGATGAATGCAGATTTCTCCAGCTACTTCATTTCCCCTCTCCCCACCTTATCTCAGTCCCAACCCTCGGACTCAGCACCGCCTGAGACAAAAACCAATCGGAATTGCACGAAAGCAAAGACTAACCAAATGCTATTTAAGTACAGAACATAAGAAATAAGACACAAAACGTATCCAAAACAGAATCAACAAAGCTGCTTTTCAGATTTTTTAATGTGGAGTGCACCATTCCCAGAAACACTGCAATACTAGGACGATGCGCGAAGTTGGCGGAGCAAGCTCCTAGCACAACTCCTGCCTGCAAAAATCAGATTAATATTGAGTCCCTAAATAAGAGACATATCAGATATTAAAACTGACAAGAACAGAACTACACATGATCTTAGCCAAAAGGCCGAGAAGCGATAGGCGACTCGGGCCTGACAACCTCAGAACCCAGCCGCTTCCTATATTTTCTGTCAGCCTGACTGTGACTAAAGACTTATAGCTCACGGCTGACAATTTCATTGCTGCTCCGTCGTTTCCAGATTTTCGAACCAGAGGAAACGATCCGTTCAGCCAGGTGGCTTCATCTAATCTTTTCTGTGACCCTGCTTGATAGTGAACGTAGAGGAGCAGTAATATACCAATCAGATGCGCTGGGGCTGAGGAACGTCACTAACAAGCCGGTAGTCTGTCTCTGACAGAGTGTGAATGAGATTGCAGCAACCCACTGGGATAGAGCTGTACACAGAGAATGGTGCAGCACGGAGGGAGGCACTGCAGCCTCTCATTGTCTGCATCAGCTGTCTGTCTCTATGGGTTCCTTCCTTAGTCCCACTCGCCATGGTTTTCCCCATGCATGATTGAATCTGGCTCTAGTGTCCCCTCAGGCAGTGCACAACCAATAGTAACCACTCAATGAAGATGGAATACCTTGATGAAATGACACTTCGTTTAAAACAAATAACCCCTACCCCCGCCCTCACCTCCATGTATTCCCTTGGTACATGCAATTGCCTGGAGTTTGTGCTGTTCCATTCTCTGGTCTAAACAAACTAAACTGTTAACAATGCTAACAATTCCTGCTTCTCCACAAGGCAAATCATAGAACATAGAAGAATACAGCGCAGTACAGGCCCTTTGGCCCTCGATGTTGCGCCGATCCAAGCCCACCTAACCTATACTAACCCACTATCCTCCATATACCTATCCAATGCCCGCTTAAATGCCCATAAAGAGGGAGAGTCCACCACTGCTGCTGGCAGGGCATTCCATGAACTTACGACTCGCTGAGTGAAGAACCTACCCCTAACTTCAGTCCTATATCTACCCCCCCTAATTTAAAGCTATGCCCCCTTGTAATACCCGACTCCATACGCGGGAAAAGGTTCACACTGTCAACCCTATCTAACCCCCTAATCATCTTGTACACCTCAATCAAGTCACCCCTAAACCTTCTTTTCTCTAATGAAAACAGTCCCAAGTGTCTCAGTCTATCCTCATACGATCTTCCTTCCATACCAGGCAACATCCTGGTAAACCTCCTCTGCACCCGTTCCAGTGCCTCCACATCCTTCCTATAGTATGGCGACCAAGTTTTATACAACTGCATCATGACCTCAGGACTCCGGAACTCAATTCCTCTACCAATAAAAGCCAGTACGCCATATGCCTTCCTCACCGCACTATTTACCTGGGTGGCAACTTTCAGAGATCTGTGTACATGGACACCAAGATCCCTCTGCTCATCCACACTACCAAGTATCCGACCATTAGCCCAGTACCCCATCTTTTTGTTATTCTTCCCAAAGTGAATCACCTCACATTTAGCTACATTGAATTCCATTTGCCACCTTTCTGCCCAGCTCTGCAGCTTCTCTATATCCTGCTGTAACCTGCCACATCCTTCCTCACTGTCAACAACTCCTCCGACTTTCGTATCATCCGCAAACTTGCTCACCCAACCTTCTAACCCCTCTTCCAGGTCATTTATAAAAATGACAAACAGCAATGGTCCCAAAACAGATCCTTGCGGAACACCGCTAGTGACGGCACTCCATGAAGAAACTTTGCCATCAACTACTACCCTCTGTCTTCTTCCATCCAGCCAATTCCTAATCCAAACCTCCAACTCACCCTCAATGCCATATCTCCGTATTTTCTGCAGTAGCCTACCATGGGGAACCTTATCAAACGCCTTACTAAAATCCATATATACCACATCTACCGCTTTCCCCTCATCAACCTCCTTCGTCACCTTTTCAAAGAATTCAATAAGGTTTGTGAGGCACGACCTGCCCTTCACAAAACCATGCTGACTATCCTTGATCACATTATTCCTATCCAGATGTGCATAAATCCTATCCCTTACAATTCTCTCTAAGACTTTGCCCACAACAGAAGTGAGACTCACCGGCCTATAGTTACTAGGGTTATCCCTACTCCCCTTTTTGAACAAGGGAACCACATTTGCTATCCTCCAGTCTTCTGGCACTACTCCTGTAGACAAAGAGGACATAAAAATCAAGGCCAATGGCTCTGCAATCTCCTCCCTTGCTTCCCAGAGAATCCTAGGATAAATGCCATCAGGCCCAGGGGACTTATCTATTTTCACCTTTTCCAGGATTTCCAACACCTCTTCTCTACATACCTCAAAGCCATCCATTCTACTTATGACAGTAGAAATGAAACGGGTTCTAATTCTGATCGAGTACCATCACTGGAAATATTAGGTGACTTCTGAACGGAAATCCTTAGACTAATCCTTCCATTTTGTATTATGTGAACTCTGATCTCCAAACCATGAAACTCTGCCAACCCTGCCAATTGAAATGAACAGAACCATGGTGGACCTGAAGTTCGATCGAGTGAATCAGCCACAAATGATTTGGCTTTGTCTCCAAATAATCCAATTGCAATTTGCTACCTTAGAATTGCAAATCAAGATTCACAGAGTCATGGAGTTGTACAGCACAGAAATAGACTCTTTGTTTAAGTGACTGACATCCATCAGATAACTTCAATAAATCTAGTCCCACTTGCCAGCATTTAGCCAAAATCCCTCTGAATCCTTCCTATTCATATACCCATCCAGATGCTTTTCAAATGTTGTAATTGTACTCTACACCACCACCTCCTCTGGCAACTCATTCCATACATACACCATCCTCTGCATGACAAAAAGGTTGCCCCTCAGGTCCCTTTTAAATCTATCTTCTCTCAAACTAAACCTGTGGCCTCTTCTGATGAACTCCCCTACCCTGGGGAAAAAATACCCCTCATGATTTTATAAATGTCTATAAGGTCACCCCTCAGCCTTCAACACCCCATACAGTACATTGTCACCCATCTTGCTGAAGTCCATGTGGACAACGTCTGCTGCTCTGCCTTCATCAATCCTCATTGTCACCTCTTCAAAAACCTCAATCAAGTAAATGAGAGATAATTTCCCACACAAAAAGCCATGTTAACTATCCCTAATCAGTCCTTGCTTTTCCAAGTGCACGTAAATCCTGATCCTCAACATACCCTCCAATAACTTACTTATCACTGACATCAGGCTCAGCAGAACTATATTGTTGTTATGGTGCAGACAGCACATTATTAAAATAATTAGTTTAATATTATCTTTGCAATCAGAATGCAAAGTCTAAAATGCAAAATAAATCAAAGAGCTTCCTCACCTGCTCTACTCCTTATAGTATTAATGAAAATTGTCCAATTCAGTTTATGGTCAAGTCTTGCTTCTTTGATATTGATAGAAGTGGATTAACAGAAATGTATCTGAATAGCAAGTGGGATCATTTGGATTCTTTCTTACTCGGGATGCGCACTGCCAGGCAGGGTTATGACTTTTATAACCTTTGCCACTTTTCACCCCAAGCCTGAACTTCTTTGAATGTTGTCATGGATTGCTTCAGTGTCTGAGTAGCTGGAAATTATGTTGCACGTGATGCAACCGATTGCTTCAGTGTCTGAGTAGCTGGAAATTATGTTGCACGTGATGCAACCGATTGGGTACACCCACACTTCAGGTCTCATGGTAGATAGAAAATGATTGACCAAACCAAGCGTTGGCCATGGTGAGGTGTTGGAGATGATTGTGAGGAACCCCCATGGAAAAGGTGTCATGCTGAGATGATAGGTTTGTGCGAAGATTTGTAGATGATAGGCTTGTGGTCACCAGAAACATTTCCCTTTGTGGTATGGATAACTAACCAGTGGAGAATGTATTCCTTCATTCCCATTGACTTCTGTCCCAGACGCTCATCCAGCTATATAAGACCAAATGCTGTAAAGAGCTCTCACTCTCTCTCGCCTTTCCTGTTCAGTTTATTTGTCCATACTCTGATGTAACAGTACAGTAGAATAGAGTAACTTTTATTTGTCATTTCTACCATATACAACTGATCCAGTAAAAACTAGATAGTGTTCCTCCAGTACAGAGGGCGCTACATGAACAGCACAAACTACACAATTGTACATGGCATAAGAAATGCAAAACACACAAGTTACAGTGTAACAGATGCATGATGGATAATAGACACTTTTCTAGCAGCAATATGTAAGAATTTCAGATTAGAAAGAGTCTAATCATTCAGGAGCCTGATGGCTTGGGGAAGGAAACTATTGCACAGTCTGGCTGTGAGAGATCGTGCGTCCTGGTACCTTCTGTCAGATGGCAGGTGGGAGAAGAATTTGAATGAGGGGTGTGTGTGGTCTTCCACAATGCTCTTAGCCTTTTGGATGCACCGTGTGATGTAAATGTGTGTAATGGAGGGGAGAGAGACCCCAATTATCCTTTCAGACTGCATTGAGTTCTGGACCTCTGTGGATCCAGTGGACTCGAACTCAGAGTGTGTTTAGTCAGTTGTTGCAAATATTTACCTCTTGATATTTTCCTCTTAACTCTCCCAATGTTGGAGCGAAACTGGAGCAGCTTGATTAGCCTCAGGTCTGATTTTGCAGGACAAACAGTTCTTGATTTTCTGAAGCATCTCTGACATTAACATCGGTTTTGAATTGATTTTGATTGATTTTATTGTCAAAACAATTCAAAACCCACTTTATTGTTCGTGATGCTGTAGGAAATCAAGACACTCGGTTCACTGTGCCTACAAAATCATTCATTCCTGTTATGACTGAATACAGAAAGACAAACCCAAACGATGTAGTGCATGAAAGAGAGGAAAGGCAGACAGGCTCCCGAATCATTTTATATCGTTACTAGAGGAGCAGGACAACCGAAACAGGGAGGGACAGGAAAATGAGTGAAATACCTATCAGATTTTTAAAATTAATTTGTACTATACTTTACTGTTCTAATCTCAATTGTGTACAATAAATGAATATTATTTTCTGTAAAAGCCGACTCTCAGTTCTTTTACTGAATATAAGGATTATAATACACTGTGTGGCAGGCACATCAATGGAGACATGGATGAAAGGGGATCAGCACTGGGAGCTAAATATCCAGGGATATGCATCCTATCAAAAAGGCAGGTGGGCAGAGGGAATAGGGTTGCCTTGTTTGTAAAAAAATGAAAGTAAGACAACAGCGATAAACAAAGTACAGTTGGGATGATGTAGAATCTGTGTGGATAGGGTTGAAGAAATACAAAGGTTAAAAAAAAATCATAACGGGAGTTATCGACAGGCCTTCAAACAATAATCAGGATTTGGGACACAAGATACAGCAAGAGATAGAAAAGGCATGTAAGAAAGGTAAGGTTACAGTGATCGTAGGGGATTTTAATATGCAGATAGATTGGGAAAAAAACAGGTGGTCATAGATTGCAAGAAAAGGAATTTGTGGAACGTGTACGAGATGGCTTTCTGGAGCAACTTTAGGTGGAGCCCACTAGGGGACAGTCAATACTGGATTTAGTGTTGTGCAATGAGGCAGACTTGATAAGGGAGCTTACGGTGAAGGGGCCCTGAGGAGGCAGTGACCATAATATGAATGTATTTACCCTGCAGTTTAAGAGGGAGAAGGAGGAATCAGATGTAACTGTATTAGTAACTATATTACAGTTGAATAAAGGCAACTACAGAGGCATGAGGGAGAAGCTGACCGGAAGGACTGGGAGAGGAGCCTAACAGGACACACAATGAAACAGCAATGGCAGGAGTTTCTGAGAGTAATTTGAGAAACACAGCAACAATTCATCCGAAGGAACAAGAAGCATACTGAAAGAAGGATGAGGCAACCTGGCTGACCAGGGAAATCAGGGACAGTATAAAAGCAAAAGAGAAAACATAAAATGTGGCAAATGATAATGGGAAGCCAGAGGATTGGGAAGCCTACATAGACCAACAGAGGACAATGCAGAAAGAAATAAGGAGGGACAAGATTAAATATGAGGGTAAGCTCGCTGGTAATATTATGAAACTTTGCAAGAGTTTCTTCAGATATATAAAGGGCAGAAGAGAGAGATAAGTGGACTCTGGGCCCCTGGCAAAATTATCTGGAGAAATTGTAGTGGGGAGCAAGGAAATGGCAGCGGAACTGAATAAGTACTTTGTGTCAGTCTTCATAGAGAAGACACAAATCATATCCCAAAAATTCAAGAGAGTCAGGGGAAGAGATGAGTATGGTAGCCATCACCAAGGTGAAGGTGCTAGAAAAATGGACAGGTCTGAAAGTGGATAAATCACCAGGATCAGAGGGGCTACAGCCCAGAGTTCTCAAAGAGGTAGTTGAAGAGCTAATGAAGGTTTTAGTAGTGATCTTTCAGGTATCACTGGACTCGGGGAGGATCCTGAGGGACTGGAAAATTCCTTACTTTGAAACAGTGAGAGCGTCTAGCAGGTGGTATATTATGAATGGTTTCTGTATGTGAGAGAGTGATACAGAGTGAGAAGAGGAGAGGAGAGAATATTAAATATTTGTGTGTGAGCGATAGACAGAAAGTGCAGCAAAGGGTACATTGCTAAAGATTTGTGCATATGAGTGCAGCAGAGGGGGAATTAGAAAAATGCCAGTGTGAGAGAGACAACACGATACACAGTACATCGAGGGATGGGGAGACACAATTCATTTAGGATTTGTGTGTGACACAGAGAAAGTACAGCAGAGAGCAATTTATTAAAGATTTGTCAGAATGAGACAGAGTGATACAGAGATAGTCCAGCAGGGGAGAGATAATGAAATATTATTGTCTGAACGAGTGTGTGATAGAGAGAAAGTAAAGCAGAGAGGATATTATTATACATTTTTATGTGTGTGTGTGAAAGAGAGAGAGAGAGAGAGAGAGAGAGAGAGAGAGGGAGAGAGAGAGAGAGAGAAAGAGAGAGAGAGAGAGAGAATATAATACAGAGTGCAGAGGAGGGATGTACTTTATTTAAGATTTGCATGTCATCTGTATACAGAGAGGCTTTGACCTGCAGGCCCTGGCTGCCTGGAAGAGTTCCCCTCTCACTCACATCCTTCCTCAATGACTCAGCAAAAGGCTCTAGAGAACGGTGGCACAGTGGTTAGCACTGTTGCCTCACGGCACCAGAGACCCGGGTTGAATTCCTGCCTCAGGCCACTCTCTGTGTGGAGTTTGCACATTCTCCC
Organism: Chiloscyllium plagiosum; assembly: GCF_037043375.1. Classification (NCBI taxonomy): domain Eukaryota; kingdom Metazoa; phylum Chordata; class Chondrichthyes; order Orectolobiformes; family Hemiscylliidae; genus Chiloscyllium; species Chiloscyllium plagiosum. Next base: position 30,579,603 of record NW_028270178.1, on the reverse strand, counting down.
TGCGTGTCTGCGTGGGTTTCCTCCGGGTGCTCCAGTTTCCTCTCACAATCCAAAAATGTGAAGGTTAAGTGAATTGGCCATGCTAAATTGCCCGTAGTGTTAGATGAAGGGGTAAATATAGGGGAATGGGTCTGGGTGGGTTGGTGTGGACTTGTTGGGCCGAAGGGCCTGTTTCCACACTAAGTAATCTAATCTAAACATACAGACAAGGCACAAGAGAATGGGCAGTACTGCCTGACTCTGGATCTGATCGGGAAAGCTTTCTGATTCCCACCCATTGATTGAGACTGAGCTAACGATGTTGGTGGAGAGCAGTCAGATCTAATTACAAATTTCCTTCCCCCCCAAGCCATTTTGGATACCACACCCCACATGGAGGAGTGCAATATCCTGTCAAAGGCCTTCCCCTGGCTCAGGCTGATGCGGCCATCCCTCAGGTCCTACCTGGTACAGCACAGGTTTGATTGGGGTGAATCACCAATCCAACAGCAGTTCGCCAGTTGATGGTAATGTATGAACATCTCTCTTGTATAACAAAAAGTTGCCCCCCATGATTTTACAAAGCATAAATGTTGGCATGTGTCAGATGCTACAGGTTGAATGCCAGTATCTACATGCATTGGGTGCAAGTAGCTGTCGCCCATTGGGCATGCCCTGAGATGTTAATGCCATGTGTCCAAGATAGATGTGTGGAAGAGCAAACAGCCACCTAATGTCGCAGATACTCACTTACTTTTGTGTTCAGAGTTCGCAGCCCCTCATTGCTTTTTGGCAGGGGGTAGAATAGGAACATATATATTAAATGAGGCGAGATAAGTAATAATGAGCCTGAATGTGTTCCTTGCCATTAACTTGTAATAATCTCATCTTTGCCTCCAAGATTTGCTTGGTAAATTTGACCTGTAAATCGCAACGACAAGAAAGGCCTCATTTGACATCTCACACAATTCTTCCAAATTGTTCACCATCATTGATGTCTTTTGCCAGTGTACTGTTGTGAGGAGGAAGAGAGTTCCCTTGGCTAGGGAGATGTTTGAAAAAAAAGGCAGTCAACAATGCCCAAGTAATTTTCTCATGGTTTATTGAGTTTGCAAAGAAGCATCAGTTTAGATATGTCACATTAGTTAACTGGATAAACAAAGTATACAACAAAGTGACAATTGGTATCAGCGACTGATACCAGAGGACAAACAGACAGACGGCACTTGTTAAAGTGGTGGGGTTGCATCTCTCATGGAGATGACAGCGAATTCTTCCCGTGACCTTCCTCCTCTTCTTCTGCTCCATCTTTCATCTGCCTGATGAGGACTGCTCAATGAAGACTGCTTTCTGGGGACAGACTAAGGAGATCTGCTATCGACGACATCTGCTTGTTGAGAAGTACCCTCAGAACTTCTCTCTGCCCCAACACATTATTCAATCATATTTCCAGGGGCATGTCCTTTATACTATGTCAATCAATTGTCTGAACACTTTTGGCCAGTGGTCATGGGGCAGCTGCATTGGAACTACTGGAAATAGCAGCTTATAAACCTTGGGATGCAGGTGCTTGTGGGATAGAAAGCAAGGAACAAAGGGATCTTGTCAGTGTTGTGGGAGGGAAGAGCAGGGGTGGTGATGGCAGAAGTGTGGGAAATGGTTGGGACATGTCTAAGGACCATGTCTATCCCAGTAAGTGCCTCAAGTGACGATTCCACCAGTCTACACTTTCCACCCACCAGCATCTTTGATTTGATTATTGTCACATATACCTAGATACAGTGAAAAGTTCTATTTGCCTGCAGTACAGGCAGATTATACTGTACAAAGTGCATTAGGTAATACAACAAAGCAAAGACTACAATGCAGAGAGAAGGTGCACAGAGAGCGAGATCCATATTAAAATTAAATTCAATGGCCCATTCAGAAGTATAATAATACATCTAATAATCTTCAGATCATTCAGGTGGGTGGAGGGGGTTATTGAGGCTTTACAAGGAGGTAGTCACACCACAGGTACAACAAAGAGGCAGGTGGGTTAGTAAGAGGATGGAAAGGGAACCAGAAAACAGTGCAGGGATCCCTGTAGCCATTCCCCTCAAAGGGTATATTGTTATGGATAGTGTTGGGGTTGGGGGGTGCCGGTGGTGGTGAAATGACTTACCGGGGTAAGTCATAGAGTACATGTCTCTGGCACAGTGTCTGTCTTTATTGCTCAGAAGGGAAGTTAGCTGGGGGGGAGGGGAATAAGCAGAGCATTAGTCACCAGGGACTCCCGAATTAAGTGGTCAGAAAGGGAATGAAAGAGACTTACATTTGGGGTGTTGCCTCTCAGGTGCCAAAGTTCGTGATGTAGGTTCTGGGATTTAGATGTTTCAGTCAGAACAGAGAAGATGGCCAAAAAGGGGGAGGTGTGGCATTGTTAGTCAAGGGCTGTATTACTGTGGCAGAAAGGATATTTGAAGACTCGTCCACTGAGGTAGTATGGACTGAGATTAGAAATAGGAAAGGAGAAGTCACCCTTTTGAGAGTTTTCAATCGGCCTACGGATTAGTTCCAGAGGGAGAGGAAAGGATTGCAAATCTGATTCTGGAACTGAGCAAGCGTAACAGGGAAGTTGTTATGGGGAGAAAAAGGGCGCTCGAGGGTTACAATCTAGCCAGAAAACACCTGAATAGAGAACTAAGAGGAGGCCGCAGGCGACATGAGAAGTTGTTGGTAGATATGATCAAGGAAAGCCCTAAAGCTTTTGATAGGTATAATCAGGAATAAATGACTAGAGATAGATTAGGGCCAAACAAGAATGGTAGTGGGAAGTTGTGCATGGAGTTTGAGGAGATAGGAAAAGTGTTTAATGAATTTTTTTTGTCAGTATTCACACTGGAAAGAGACAATGTTGTCAAGGGAAATACTGAGATGGAGGCTACTAGACTAGACAGGATTGAGGTTCACAAGGAGGAGGTGTTAGCAATTCTGGAAAGTGTGAAAATAGATAAGCCCCCTGGGTCAGATGGGATTTATCCTAGGATTCTCTGGGAAGCCAGGGAGGATATTGCAGAGCCTTTGACTTTGATCTTTAGGTCGACATAGTCTACAGGAATAGCGCCAGAAGACTGGAGGATAGCAAATGTTGTCCCCTTCGCAAGAAGGGGAGTAGAGACAACCCTGGTAATTATGGAGCAGTGAGCCTTACTTCAGTTGTGGGTAAAGTGTTGGGAAGGGTTATAAAGAGATAAAATTTATAATCATCGAGAAAGGAATCCGTTGATTGGAGATAGTCAATACAGTTTTGTGAAGGGTGCATAGTGCCTCACAAACCTTACTGAGTTCTTTGAAATGGTGTCTACATTAGAGTGGTGCTGAAAAAGCACAGCAGGTCAGGCAGCATCCGAGGAGCAAGAAAATTGACATTTCGGGCAAATGCCCTTCATCAGGATTCTGTTCCTCAGATGCTGCCTGGCCTGCTGTGCTTTTCCAGCACCACTCTAATCTAGACTCTTGCTTCCAGCATCTACAATCCTTGTTTTTACCTCTTTGAAATGGTGACCAAACAGGTGGATGAGGGTAAAGCGGTTGATGTGATGTACATGAATTTCAGTAAGGTGGGTGATAAGGTTCACCACGGTAGTCTAGTGCACAAAGTACAAAGACATGGGATTGAGGGTGGTTTAGCAATTTGGATCAGAAATTGACTAGCTGAAAGAAGACAGAGAGTGGTGGTTGATGGGAAATGTTCATCCTGGAGTTCAGTTGCTGGTGGTGTTCCACAAGGATCTGTTTTGAGTCCACTGACGTTTGTCATTTTATAAATGACCTCCACGAGGGCTTGGAAGGATGGGTTAGTAAGTTTGCGGATGACAGCAAGGCAGTAAGGCGGTGGAGTTGTGAATAGTGCCGAAGGATGTTGCAGTTTACTGAGGGACACAGATAAGTTGCAGAGCTGGGCTGAGAGGTGGCAAATGGAGTTTAATGTGGAAAAGTCTGAGGTGATTCACTTTGGAAGGAGCAACAGGAATAAAGAGTACTGGCTAATGGTAAGTTTTTGGCAGTGTACGTGAGCCAAGAGATCTCAGTGTCCATGTAAATAGATTCCTGAAAGTTGTCACCCAGGTTGATAGGGTTGTTACGGCATGCGGTGTGTTAGCTTTTATTGATAGAGAGATTGAGTTTTGGAGCCACGAGGTCATGCTGCAGAGATACAAAATTCTGGTGCAGCCTCTCGGAGTATTGCATACAGTTGTGGTCGCCGCGTAATAGGAAGGATGCGGAAACTTGGGAAGGAAGGTGTTCAGAGGAATTTACTAGGATGTTGCCTGGTAAGGAGGGAAGGTCTTGTGAGGAAAGGCCAATTCCTCCATGCCACCTAGATATTCTAAATTAATCTAGGCCCAATTGTCAGCGCTTGGCCCATATCCCTCTAAATGCTTCCAATTTATTTAGCCATCTAAATGCCTTTTACTTGTTGTAATTGTACCAGCCTTTCTCTGGCAGCTCAATCCATACATGCACCACCTTTCGCATGAAAACATTGCCCCTCAGGACCCCTTTAAATATTTCTCCTTTCACCCTAAACCTGCACGCTCTGGTTCCAGACTCCATACCCAAAGGAAAAGCCCCTGTCTGTCCATGCCCCTCATGATTTTATAAGTCTTATAAAGGTCACCTTTCAGCCACTGACACTGCAGGGAAAACAGCCCAAGCCTATTCAGTCTCTCGCTACAGCTCAAACTCTCTAACCCTGGCAACAGCCTTATAAATATCTTTTCTGAACCCTTTCAAGTTCACAACATTCCTCCTTTAGGAGGGAGGCTGGAATTGCCCACAATATTCCAAAAGCTGCCTAACAGCTGCAACATAACCGACAACCTCCTATACTCAATGCTCTGACTAATAAAAGAAAGCACACCAAATGCCTTCTTCACTAACCTATCGACCTGCGACTCCATTTTCAAGGAACTATGAACCTGGACTCCAAGGTCTCTGTTCAGCAACATTTCCCAAGACCTGACTATTAAGTAATGCACCACCACGCATTCTCCTTACTTTCTGGATGAGCCTACTATGGGGAACCTTATCAAATGCCTGGCTAAAATCCATAAACACCATATTCACTGGTCCATCTTTATCAGAGAGTGCTTTGTCACATCCTCAAAGATTCCATAAGTGTGGAATTGTAGGATTGTTAAGAAGGCATCTGGTGTGTTGGCTTTCATTAGCAAAGGGCTGCAAGGTTATGCTGCAGCTCTGTACAGCTCTGGTTAGACCACACTTGGAATTACCTTCACTTTATCTCCACAGATCGTCCCAAACCTGCCGAGTCTCTCTAGCGATTCCTCTTATGATGCATGACCTGCCCCTCACAAAGCCATGTTGGCTATCTCTAATCAAAATATGGTATTTAAGTAATTATAAATCCTGTCTCACAGAATCCTCTCCAATAATTTGCACACCACAAAGTAAGACAGATCTGTAATTCCCAGTATTACTCCTATTCCCTGTCTCAAAAAAGGAAAAACATTTGTCACCTTTAAACCATCTCTTTACAAACTTGTTTCTCAATTTCCCCTTGACTGTGGGATCGAAAGTACAATCACAATAAAGGTGATCATCCCTTTCTTGCTTCTCAGTTCCACCCAAATAACTTCCATGGATGTATTTCCAGTAATATCCACCCAAAATACAGCCATAATGGTACCCCCTTATCAAAAACACCACTATCTATCCATCATATAGCATTTGTATCCTGGACCATTAAGCTGCCAGTCCTGTCCATCCCTGAGCAATGTTTCTGTAATTTCTATGATATCCCAGTCTTATGTTTCTAACCATGCCCTGAGTTCATCTGACTTCTCCATTAGGCCCCTTGCATTGAAATACATGCAGGTTCACTTATCACTCCTACCTCATTCCCTGCCTGCCCTGACTGTTTGACTTTTACCTTTTCCAAACTGCACCAGTCTCAGGCAGATCCCTATCCCCCAGTCTCACCGCCACCGTACGAATGTAAATCCTCCTGAGCAGCTCCTGGCTCTCCCTGCCAGTATATTAGTGTCCTTCTAATTCAGGTGCAATCCCTCCTTCTTCTACATGTCACTCCTACCCCAGAAGAGATTCCAATGATCCAAAAATGTGAACCATGCTCTCCTGCACCAGTTCCTCAGCCACACGTTCATCTGCTCTATCCTCCTATTCATCCCCTCACGAGCTCATCACACCGGGAGTAACCCAGATATTGCTACCATTGAGGATTTCCTTTTTAAAAATTCCTGCCTAACTTTCTACGTACAGAATATCATCCTTTTTCCTTCCTCTGTCATTAGCTCCAACGTGTACAATGTCGTCCTGCTGGTCCAATTCCATGTTGGGGATATTGCTCACTCAGATATCCTTGATCCTGGTACCAGGGAGGCAATATCAGGCTCAACCATGTTAGAGGCTGAGCACCTTGTGCAATGTCCTTTCCCCAGAGTCCAGGCCCTTGCCATGACACGGGCTGCTTCAGGCAGCTTTTCTCTCTCCCTGCCTCACAGTGAGCCAGCTCTTTCTCTGTCTGACTGCTCTTCTCTCTCTTCCTGAGCTCCAGCTCCACCTACTGCGGGAGTGACAGCCCTCACCCCGCTATCTGTACCTTTCCTAGTTACTATCAATTCTGATGAAGGAGCACTGGATCAGAAAAATTGCCTCTGCTTTACCTGCACGGATCCCGCCAAACCGGCCGCCGAGTTTCTCCAGCGAATTCTCTTTTGTCCACATTCACCTCCAAACGACATTCCACGCGCGGGTCTGCATTCCTTATTGGCTGAAACCGTGTGATTGATGGACATTGTGACCAATCGGAGTTGGGTGTTGAGCTGAGGCCCGTCCTGAGTGCTCACGCGCAGCCGCGAGACGCGGCCGTTTAACCGCCTCTGCGCGAGCTCGCGGTGGGAGGGGGCGGGGCGTCATCGTTTGAATCGGTCACCGCGAGGCGGGGCCATGGCGCTATCGCTGTGGGGTTTCGCCTGGACACAGTGAGAGGGTTTTACTAAAATCCTTCCACTGAGGCTGAGAAAACAGTTTCGGTATGAGTCAACAAACTGCTAACGTGCAGATATACTGAGGAGGAGGTCACGCACGTTTGACCCGGAGAAGGGCGGAGTGAGTGGAATCAAACCGAATGAGAGATAAATCACACACAGCGTGGAAACAGGCTCTTTGACCCGACCCCATTCGGACTGACCGGATTTCCGGCATTGAACCAGGACCATTTGGCGGTGTTTGGCCCATAGCCCTCTAAATTCTGGATTAGCGGTGCTGGAAGAGCACAGCAGTGCGGGCAGCATCCGAGGAGCAGTAAAATCGACATTTCGGGCAAAAGCCCTTCATCATTTTTTAAATTTCAAAATATACTTTATTCATAGAAATAAATCTTTGGTACTTGTACAATTTGTCATGTCGTTCATAGATATATACATTGCATGTCTTAACATTGCAAAGAACAGATTGAATTACTCGAATTTACAGTTATCCTATTTACAGTTCCCTTTATTAACCATCCAGTCTCTTATTATTTCGCTGTGGCTTCAGCAGAACCCACCTACGGAGTGGGTGCCCTGTTATACTATAGCAAATGAACCTTTTTTAATCCCAGTTTATGGGGTTATCGTTGTCCATTTGACTGTCCTGTCTCTGGGGAAGCTGTCTGCATCCCCATGGTGAGCACAAACTGCTGGACCCTCGCTGGGCTGAGGTAGCTATCCAGGCTCTCATTGTGGTCATGCCCTTCATCAGGAATAAAGCCAGAGAGCCTGAAGGTGGAGAGATAAGTGAGAGGAGGGTGCGGGTGGGGAGAAAGTAGCATAGAGTACAATAGGCGAGTGGGGGAGGGGATGGAGGTGATAGGTCGGGGGGGGGGGGGGGGGGGGGTGGATAGGTGGAAAAGGAGATAGGCAGGTAGGACAGGTCATGGGGACAGGGCTGAGCCGGAAGTTTGGAACTGGAGTGAGGTGGGGGAAGGGGAAATGAGAAAACTGTTGAAGTCCACATTGATGCCCTGGGGCTGTAGTGTTCCAAGGCGGAAGATGAGGCGTTCTTCCTCCAGGCGTCTGGTGGTAAGGGAGGAGGCGGTGAAGGAGGCCCAGGACATTCATGTCCTCTGCAGAGTGGGAGGGAGAATTGAAATATTCGGACACGTGTGGTTGATTGGTGCGGGTGTCCCAGAGATGTTCCCTAAAGCACTCTGTGAGGAGGTGCCCAGTCTCCCAAATGTAGAGGAGACCGCATTGAGAGCAACGGATACAATAAATGATATTGGCGGACGTGCAGGTAAAACTTTGGATGTGGAAGGCTCCTTTCAGGCCTCGGATGGAGGTGTGGGCGCAGGTTTTGCAATTCCTGCGGTGGCAGGGGAAAGTGCCAGGACGGGAGGGTGGGTTGAAGGGACGTGTGGACCTGACCAGGTAGTCAGGGAGGGAAGGGTCTTTGCGGAAGGCGGAAAGGGGTGCAGAGGGAAATATATCCCTGGTGGTGGGGTTTGTTTGGAGGTGGCGGAAATTATTTGATTTATGCATAGGTTGGTAGGGTGGAAGGTGAGCACTAGGGGTGTTCTGTCCTTGTTACGGTTGGAGGGGTGGGATCTGAGAGCGGAGGTGTGGGATGTGGATGAGATACGTTGGAGGGCATCTTTAACCATGTGAGAAGGGAAATTGCGGTCTCTAAAGGAGGAGGCCATCTGGTATGTTCTGTGGTGGAACTGGTCCTCCTGGGAGCAGAGGCGGAGGAATTGAGAATACAGGATGGCATTTTTGCAGGAGGTAGGGTGGGAAGAGGTGTAATCCAGACAGTTGTGGGAGTCGGTGGGTCTGTAAAAAATGTCGGTATCAAGTCGGTCGTCATTAATGGAGATGGAGAGGTCCAGGAAGGGAAGGGAAGTGTCGGAGATGTTCCAGATAAATGTTAAGGTCAGGGTGGAATGTGTTGGTGAAGTTGATGAATTGCTCAACCTCCTCGCGAGAGCACGAGGTGGCGCCAATGCAGTCATCAATGTTGCAGAGGAAGAGGTGGGGAGTGGTGCCGGTGTAATTACGGAAGATCGACTGTTCTACATAGTCAAAGAATCAGGCATAGATGGGGCCAATACAGGTGCCCATGGTTACCTCTTTGGTCTGGAGGAAGTGGGAGGATTCGAAGGAGAAATTGTTAATGGTGAGGAACAGTTCTGCCAAACGAATGAGTGTCGGTGGAAGGGTACTTTTGGGGATGTTGCGAGAGGAAGAAGTGGAGGGCTTGGAGGCCCTGGTCATGGTGGATGGAAGTGTAGAGGGATTGGATATCCATGGGGAAGATGAGGCGTTGGGGGCCGGGGAAACGGAAGTCTTGGAGGAGGTGGAGGGTGTGGATGGTGTCTCGAACGTATGTGGGGAGTTCCTGGACTAGGGGGGAAATAGGACAGTGTCGATGTAGGTAGAAATGAGTTCAGTGGGGCAGGAGCATGCTGAGACAATGGGTCGGCCAGGGTGGTCAGGCTTGTGGATCTTGGGAAGGAGGTAGAACCGGGCAGTGCGGGTTTCCCGGACTATGAGGTTGGAAGCTGTGGGTGGGAGATCTCCTGAAGTGATGAGGTTCTGAATGGTCCGGGAGGTGATGGTTTGGTGATGGGGGGAGTGGGATCATGGTCGAGGGGGTGGTAGGAAGAGGTGTCCTCGAGTTGGCGTTTGGCTTCAGCGGTGTAGAGGTCAGTGCGCCAGACTACCACGCGCCTCCTTTATCTGCTGGCTTGATGGGGAGGTCGGGATTGGAGGGCTGCGCGTTGAGGGTGAGAGTTTGGAGTGGGGGAGGGGAGGTAGGCAGGTTGAGGCTGTTAATGTCCAGGCGGCAGTGGACAATGGAGGTCAAGGGTGGGTAATAGGCCAGCGCGGGGTGTCCAGGTGGATGCAGTGTGTTGGAGGTGGGCGAAGGGGTCCTCCGAAGGTGGACGGGAGTTCTGATTGTGAAAGTAAGCTCGGAGGCGGAGGCAGCGGAAGAAGTGTTCGACATCACGGCATGTACTAAATTCTTTGATGTGTGGATGGAGGGGGATGAAGGTGAGTCCTTTGCTGAGGACTGATTGTTCATCTTCAGTGAGGGGAAGGTCTGGAGGGATGGTGAAAACTCGGCAGATCTGGGATCTGGTGTAGGTGTGGACCTGGGAGTGGGGGCGGAACCTGTAACTGAAGTGGGTATGGTGGTGGGGGGAATGGGGATGGAGTCATGAGCAGGAGTGGTGTTCCCCTCAGGGTTCTGGGGGGCGGGGATGGTGACAGTGGGATCTGTGGGGGAGGTGTGTCAGCAGAATGCAGGTGAGTGGCCTTGTTGGGGTTGGAAGTGGTGGCAAACACAGCAGTGGGGAGGGGGCGGAAGTCACTGAGCGTGTGACATCAACGATGATGTGAGGGGCAGAAGTGATGTCACGTGTGGTGCACGAGGAATTGTGAGGGGCAGAAGTGGCTGTGGGAGCGGCCATGATGGGGGCGGACGTGACATCAATCAGTGTGGGGGTGGCAGCTGCACCAGCCGCATGGCTAATGGCGTCCGAGCAGTTCCAGAGGCCAGGTGAATATACGGGAATGTTTGAGGAGCGCTGGTTATGGAGATGGATACATAAAAGTTTGTTGTACTTACAGTTTTTGATGTTTGAGATGGAGTTGAAATACTGTTGAGAGTATGAATTCTCCTGAGGATGTAGTACAGAGTGGGTCCTTTGTAATTGAGAGTGTGGCCCTCAGCTGAGGCAGGACTGACAGTAGAGAGGTTAGGTGCTGGCGCATTGCTGTGAGCGTGGAATGGAGGATCTTGAAGGAGAACCGTTGCTGGTGTTTTTGAATCTGTAGTCTGTACTGTTTGTCCTGTTCGGGTCCGAACTCTGCTGGTTTAAAGGTGGTCCGGAGTCCGTGTGGGATGAGTTGGTTACGAAGGCCGGCACTGAGGAAGCAAATGTGGCTGTGGTAGTGAGTTTATTTGATTGAAGAGCTTCAGGGCAGAGGAAATGACCTAGGAGTGGGAGAGGGACTGCCTGAGATTCTTGTAGAGAGAGGAGGAAAACTTCAAGGCAGGCATCCTTGCAAGAGGATTTGCACTAAGGTTAAAATCAACGAGGTAAAAACAATGACTGCAGATGCTGGAAACCAGATTCTGGATTAGTGGTGCTGGAAGAGCACAGCAGTTCAGGCAGCATCCAAGGAGCAGTAAAATTGACGTTTCGGGCAAAAGCCCTTCATCAGGAATAGAGGCAGAGAGCCTGAAGGGTGGAGAGATCAGTGAGAGGAGGGTGAGGGTGGGGAGAAAGTAGCATAGAGTACAATAGGTGAGTGGGGGAGGGGATGAAGGTGATAGGTCGGGGGGGGGGGGGGGGTGAGATGGATAGGTGTAAAAGAAGATAGGCAGGTAGGACAGGTCATGTGGACAGTGCTGAGCTGGAAGTTTGGAACTAGGGTGAGGTGGGGCATGGGGAAATGAGGAAACTGTTGAAGTCCACATTGATCTGTGAATGTCCCCGTCCGAATTGTGTTGGCACTCGGGGTTAGCGGGAAGCCGGGACAGGATGAGAGACATCCGAGAATTCCGAGTGAAGTGAAAGGAGAAACTGTGGAGCTACTGGCCCCAATATCACAGCCTCCCCTGGACTGGGAGGAGGTGTCAGGAGACTGGAGGATTGATATTGCAGGCTTGTTTTGAAGAGGGTTGTGAGATCATTCCTGGCAGTTCCATCCCTGTCAGTTTGACTCTGGTAATGGGAGAAGTATTAGCAACCTTTATTTAGGGAAAAGCTTGTGGTCACGTGGGAAAAGGTGAGGTGGTTAGGAAACACCAACGGGAAATTGTGCATTGGTAACTTGCTGAACGATTTTGAATTAACGGAAAGAGTAGATGAGGGCAGTGTTACTGATGTAATACACATGCGTTTCCATAAGATTAGTGAGGATGGTTACAGGTCATAGTACAAGCAGCTGTGGCAACTTGGAGACAAAATTGACTTGAGTGTGAGGAAAGAGAAAGCAATGACCAATGGATATTTATCTAGCTGGAGCAATGTTTGCAGTGAAGTTCGCAGGGTTTCTATATTGAGACCAGCATGTTCCAGAAAGGAGGAAGGATAAGGATGGCAAGGTAAGGGGGACCGTGGATAACAGGGAGGTTTTGAATTTCATCAAAAGGGAAAACAGAAGCATATGTAAAGTTTTAAGAAGCTAAAATTGAACAGGGCCTGTGAGGAAAAGAAAGAAAAGAACAAAAACTCAAACAGGGAATTTAGGAGAGCAAGAAGGGGCCTTGAAATGACCCCTTAGAGTTAAAGAGAATCCCAAGGAATTCTATACATACATTAAAAATAAGAGGATAACTCCGGATAAGTATAACCAATGACCACTCAAGGATAAAGGAGGAAATGTGTGCTTGGAGGCAGAGAATGTGGGTGAGATCTTAAATGAGTATTTTGCATCAATATTCATCCAGGGGAAGGGTGTGGGGAATAGTGAGATTTATGTGGAGCATGCTAATATGCTGCAGCATTTTGAGATCAAGAAAGTAGTAGTGCTGGGTCACCTGAAGAGTGTAAAGGTGAATAAGTCCCCAGGTTCTCATGGTATCTAACCCAGGTTATTGAGTGAGCCAAGAAATTGCTGGGGTCTTGACCATGGTCTTGGTATCCTCCTTAGTCACTGGAGAGGTCGCGAGGCCTGGCGAGTAGATAATGTTGTTCCTCTGTTAAAGCATTGTGTTCACTTCTGGTTGCCACATAAGAAGAATAAGGAGGCTTTGGAAAGGGTGCAGAAGAGAGTGACCAGGATGCTGCTTGGATTAGAGGATATGAGCTATAAGGAGCGAATTAAAAAACTTGGGTTGTTTTCTGTCGTGCAGTGGATGTGGAGGGGAGGCTTGATAGAAGTCTGTTCAATTGAGATAGAGTTGACAGTGAGAATCCTTTTCCCCAAAGTTAATATGCCCAATACCAGGGGGCATGCAGTTAACATGAGAGAGGGTAAGTTCAAAGGAGATGTGAGGGGCAAGTTTTTTTTTTTTTTTTACACTGAGTGGTAGGTGTCTAGAACTCACTGTGAGGTGTAGTGGTGCAGGCAGGTATGATAGGAGCGGTTGAGAACTTTACGGTTGATTACTGCATGACTGCTGAGCTGGAAGAGTTGAACTACGGATTCACAAGGTTCTATTCCCTTTATTGGGCTAAAAACAGCTGCTTGCAAAATACCTGACTGCAGCAGTTGACTGAACATTCCCCTGTGCTTTTAAATGGAATTCAGACTCATGTTATGTAAACATATTTAATAAAATTTACTTCTCATGTCAGTTTTAGGTTTTTTTCTTTACTTCATTAACCCTGAACTGTAGGTGGAAAGCATGGAGGTGGTCAGAAGAGGAGTGAAGAGAGCACATGAGATTAGATTTATGGTTAACCTTCACTTAGGAAAAGAAGGAGCTATTTTGGCACAGTTGTAGTGTCCTTACCTCTGAGTCAGAAGGCACTGGTTCAAGGTCTACCAGTTCCTCAGATGCATAGTAACACCTCTGAACAAGTTACTTCGAAAATATCTTTAAATAGTACACGGGCAATTATCGGAAAGAGTGGGAACAAGGTAGAGAGTATCATATGGAGACTGATGACATGGCTGAAATAAAAAAACGAGAACACTATAACATTTCACTTAAGTAGGAGTATACTTAAGAGGGAAATCAGGAGGACACAAAGGGGACGTGAGAGAGCTTTGGCAAATAGAATTAAGGAGAATCCAAAAGGTTTTTGCAAATACATTAAGGTCGAAGGGGTAACTAGGGAGAGAATAGGGCCCCTCAAAGATCAGCAAGGTGGCCTTTGTGTGGAGCCACAGGAGAGGGGGGAGATATTAAATGAGTATTTTGTATCAGTATTTACTGTGGAAAAGGACATGGAATGTAGGGAAATAGATGGTGACATCTCGAAAAATGTCCATATTACAGAGGAGTAAGTACGGAATGTCTTGAAATGCATAAGTGGATAAATCCCCAGTACCTGATCAGGTGTACCCAAAAAGTCTGTGGGAAGCCAGGGAAGTGATTGCTGGGCTTCTTGCTGAGGTATTTGTATCATTGATCGCACAGGTGAGGTGCCAGAAGAATGGAGGTTGCCTAACTTGGTGCCACTGTTTAAGAAGGGTGGTAAGGACAAGCCAGGGAACTATAGACCAGTGAGCCTGACATTGGTGGTGGGCAAGTAGTAGGAGGGAATGCGGAGGGCCAGGATGTACATGTATTTGGAAAGGCAATGACTAATTAGGGATTGTCAACATGGCTTAGTGCATGGGAAATCACATCTCACAAGTACAGGCCCTTCATGGAACCACTCTACTAATAAAGAAAGTTAGACTAATCCAACATAGAACATGACAGTGTAGTACAGGCCCTTTATGGATTCGCTTGGCTAATAACAGACGTTAGACTAATACAACATAGAGCATTACAGCGCAGTACAGGGCTTTTATGGAACCGCTTGGATAAAGGAAATTAGACTAATATAACAGAACATTACAGCGCAGTATAACTTTTTATGGAACCGCTTGGCTAATAAAGGAAGTTAGACTAACACAAAATATGGAACATTAGAGTGCAGGCCCTTTTTGCCACTACTTAGCTAATTATGCCCATTACACTCAAAGAACATAGAACATTACAGCGCAGTACAGGCCCTTCATGGAACCACTCAGCTAAAAAAGGAAGTTAGACTATTACAACATAGAGTATGACAGCGCAGTACATGGCCTTTATGGAACTGCTCGGCTATTAACGGAAGTTAGACTACTACAACATAGAACATTACAGCACAGTACAGGCCCTTTCTGGCACCGCTCCGCTAATACTCAATGTTAGACTCATAGAATAGAGAACATAATAGGACAATATAGGCCTTTTATGGAACCACTTGGCTAATTTTGGATGTTAGATTCATTGTACATAGAACATTACAGCGCAGTACAGGCCCTTTATGGAACTACTGAGCTAATAAAGGAAGTTAGACACATAGACCATGACAGCGCAGTACAGGCCCGTAATGGAAACGCTCGTCTAATAAAGGATGTTAGACTCATATAACGCAGAACATTGCAGTGCAGTACAGGCCCTTTATAGAACCACTCGGCTAATAATTGTAAAAAACAAAGCTCACATATCAATAAATTTCCGTTCCAGTCAAATTCTGAAGCAGCGAATTTGATTGAAACATACTTGCAAGACGGGTGTCTAATGAATAGGCCCCCCGATCTGAGGGTTATATTCTGATTTATGCAGTTCAGCTGCATCTCTCTGTCCTCCCCCTTTACCCCATTGGATACTTTTGCTGTAGCACGCAGCCCATCATAAGCTCAAGCTTCACTCCGCTTCTGTTTCCCATTATTCTAAGCCTGTCGCCCCTTACTCTTATTTATCTAATTCCTTATTTGTGACTATCCTGGCATAGTTTCCTGTCTTCGTGTGATCATCCTGCCAAACTAAATTCCGTCCATTGAGTACATCCCTCCTGCGATTGGCACATAATTCTCCTGTTACTGGTACACTCTGATGCATGGTTCCTCTACCCTATTAGTCATTGATAATTCTACCTGTTTTCACTTCTCACTGTTTAGTATTTGCATGTGCAGTCCAATTTTATCATGTTGCTTCTGCAAAAGCTTACACCTCTTCCCTTATGCTGCACAATTTTAACCCTATACTTTACACAGAGGAGAGTGGGCCCGGTGAGGAGGAGTGTACACCTAGCACAGGGGAGAATGGGCCGGGTGAGAAGGGATGTACACCCAGCACAGGGGAGAGTGGGCCCGGTGAGGGGGAGTGCACACCTAGCACGGGGAGAGTGGGCCCAGTGAGCCAGGGTGTACACCCAGCACAGGGGAGAGTGGACCCGGTGAGGGTGAGCGCACACCCAGCACAAGGGAGAGTGGGCCCGGTGAGGAGGGGTGTACACACAGCACAGGGGAGAGTGGGCCTGGTGAGGGGGGAGTGTAAACCCAGCACAGGGGAAGAGTGGGCCCAGTGAGGGGTGTGTACACCTAGCACAGAGGAGGGGAAGTGTACACCCAGCACAGGGGAGAGTGGGCCTGGTGAGGGGAAGTGTACACCCAGCACAGGGGAGAGTGGGCCTGGTGAGGGAGAAAGTTTGCCCAGCACAGGGGAAAGTGGGCCCGGTGTGTGGGAGTGTACACCCAGCAGAGGGGAATGTGGGCCCTGTGTGGGGGAATGAACACCCAGCACAGGAGAGAGTGGACCCGGTGAGGAAGATTATAACCCAGCACAAGGGTGAGTGGGCCCTGTGAGAGGAAATGTACACCCAGCAGAGGGGAGAGTGGGCCCGGTGAGGAGGAGCGTACACCCAGCTCAAGGGACAGTGGGCCCGGTGAGGGGGAGTGTACATCCAGCACAGGGGAGAGTGGGCCCGGTGAGGAGGAGTGTACACCCAGCACAGGTGAGTGTGGGCCCGGTGAGGGGACATGTATGCCCAGCACAGGGGAGAGTGGGCCCGGTCAGGGGGAGTGAACATCCAGCACAGGGGAAAATGGGCCTAGTGAGGGGGGAGTGTACACCCAGCACCGGGAGAGTGAGCTCAGTGACGATGAGTATACAACCAGCACAGGATAGAGAGTGCCCGGTGAGGGCAGATTGTACGCCCAGCACAGGGTAGAGTGTGCCCGGTGAGGAGGGGTGTACACACAACACAGGGGAGAGTGTGCCCGGTGAGGAGGGGTGTGCACACAGCACAGGGGAGAGCGGGCCCGGTGAGGAGGGGTGTGCACACAGCACAGGGGAGAGCGGGCCCGGTGAGGAGGGGTGTGCACACAGCACAGGGGAGAGCGGGCCCGGTGAGGAGGGGTGTGCACACAGCACAGGGGAGAGCGGGCCCGGTGAGGAGGGGTGTGCACACAGCACAGGGGAGAGCGGGCCCGGTGAGGAGGGGTGTGCACACAGCACAGGGGAGAGCGGGCCCGGTGAGGAGGGGTGTGCACACAGCACAGGGGAGAGCGGGCCCGGTGAGGAGGGGTGTGCACACAGCACAGGGGAGAGCGGGCCCGGTGAGGAGGGGTGTGCACACAGCACAGGGGAGAGCGGGCCCGGTGAGGAGGGGTGTGCACACAGCACAGGGGAGAGCGGGCCCGGTGAGGAGGGGTGTGCACACAGCACAGGGGAGAGCGGGCCCGGTGAGGAGGGGTGTGCACACAGCACAGGGGAGAGCGGGCCCGGTGAGGAGGGGTGTGCACACAGCACAGGGGAGAGCGGGCCCGGTGAGGAGGGGTGTGCACACAGCACAGGGGAGAGCGGGCCCGGTGAGGAGGGGTGTGCACACAGCACAGGGGAGAGCGGGCCCGGTGAGGAGGGGTGTACACACAGCACAGGGGAGAGCGGGCCCGGTGAGGAGGGGTGTGCACACAGCACAGGGGAGAGCGGGCCCGGTGAGGAGGGGTGTGCACACAGCACAGGGGAGAGCGGGCCCGGTGAGGAGGGGTGTGCACACAGCACAGGGGAGAGCGGGCCCGGTGAGGAGGGGTGTGCACACAGCACAGGGGAGAGCGGGCCCGGTGAGGAGGGGTGTGCACACAGCACAGGGGAGAGCGGGCCCGGTGAGGAGGGGTGTGCACACAGCACAGGGGAGAGCGGGCCCGGTGAGGAGGGGTGTGCACACAGCACAGGGGAGAGCGGGCCCGGTGAGGAGGGGTGTGCACACAGCACAGGGGAGAGCGGGCCCGGTGAGGAGGGGTGTGCACACAGCACAGGGGAGAGCGGGCCCGGTGAGGAGGGGTGTACACACAGCACAGGGGAGAGCGGGCCCGGTGAGGAGGGGTGTACACACAGCACAGGGGAGAGCGGGCCCGGTGAGGAGGGGTGTGCACACAGCACAGGGGAGAGCGGGCCCGGTGAGGAGGGGTGTACACACAGCACAGGGGAGAGCGGGCCCGGTGAGGAGGGGTGTACACACAGCACAGGGGAGAGCGGGCCCGGTGAGGAGGGGTGTACACACAGCACAGGGGAGAGCGGGCCCGGTGAGGAGGGGTGTGCACACAGCCCAGGGGAGAGCGGGCCCGGTGAGGAGGGGTGTACACACAGCACAGGGGAGAGCGGGCCCGGTGAGGAGGGGTGTACACACAGCACAGGGGAGAGCGGGCCCGGTGAGGAGGGGTGTACACACAGCACAGGGGAGAGCGGGCCCGGTGAGGAGGGGTGTACACACAGCACAGGGGAGAGTGGGCCCGGTGAGGAGGGGTGTGCACACAGCCCAGGGGAGAGCGGGCCCGGTGAGGAGGGGTGTACACACAGCACAGGGGAGAGCGGGCCCGGTGAGGAGGGGTGTACACACAGCACAGGGGAGAGCGGGCCCGGTGAGGAGGGGTGTACACACAGCACAGGGGAGAGCGGGCCCGGTGAGGAGGGGTGTACACACGGCACAGGGGAGAGCGGGCCCGGTGAGGAGGGGTGTACACACGGCACAGGGGAGAGCGGGCCCGGTGAGGAGGGGTGTACACACAGCACAGGGGAGAGCGGGCCCGGTGAGGAGGGGTGTACACACAGCACAGGGGAGAGCGGGCCCGGTGAGGAGGGGCGTGCACACAGCACAGGGGAGTGTGGGTCCGGCTGAGCCCTGTCCCCGTGACCTGTCCTACCTGCCGATCTTCTTTTCCACCTGGAAGGATTAAAAAAGCACTCACTCCGCTCTTGCCGAAACCACAGGCCATTTCTCGGTTCCGGGTATAAACAGTGAGCAGCGCCAACACTCGGTGCCGCGCCGCTCGTTCACGCCGAGTCCGTTAAACGGCCGCGGGCCTCGAGACACCGCGAGCGTCCTTCCCCCCCTTAGGGCGGGCCTTAGCTCCTGTCTAGCTCCGATTGGTCAGAATGCCCGTCAATCCCGTGTTTCCATCCAATAGGACGTGAGGCCCCGCCCAGTGACGCAAGGAGGAATCGCTGGAGAAACTCGGCGGGTTTGGGAGCATCTGTGGAGATAAAGCAAAGGTAACGTTTCAGATTCAATGATAATAACTAGGCAAAGCTACCAACTTTATTTATTTTATGCTTATTGCGAGGACATTATATGGACATTTTACTTTGACTATTCCAAGCAAGTGATCTCACGGTTGGTCACAACTTGTGTATAAGAGCTGGGAATGTGATCTTCCAAGGTGAAGGACAGGTTCATCTTCAGTAATGGGGGGAGGGGGGTACGGGCTAAAGGCAGGAAAGTTGGATTGAGAATGATCACATCAGTCATGATCTGATTGAATGCTGGAGCAGACTTACCTCTGCTGATTTAGAGATGGTGGTGTTGGATTGGGGTGTACAAAGTTAAAAATCACCAGGTTACAGTCAAACAGGATTAATTGGAAGTACACTAGCTTTTGGAGCACCACAACCACCTGATGAAGGAGCGGAGCTCCGAAAGCTAGTGCTTTCAATTAAACATGTTGGACTATAACCTGGTGTTGTGGGATTTTTAACTTACTTCTGCTACTACATCTTGTGGTGTTTATGGTCTTCTTGTGATCCACTGTTCCACTGGAGAAAATCTTCCAGACTTGGTCGGTTCATCTGACAGTTCACTTGATTTGCCTGAGCTATTTCTTTGTTAGAGTGAAAAAAAACTACAAATGCTGGAATTCAAGGCAGACGGGCTGGAGGCTGGAAGGACACAGCAAGCCGGGCAGCATCAGGAGGTGGAAAAGGCAGCTTTTCAGGTATAACCCTTCTTCAGGGCTGGGGGCAGGGTGTTGGGGAAGGGGAGCTTCAGATAAAGGGTGGGTGGTGAGATGGGCGGAGTGGGTAAGTAGTGACCACAAATGGAGGGTACGGCCTGTTTGGTTGATGGGAGGAATGAATCCAGTCGGCAGCTGGAAGGCAGGCTCGGTCAGAGATATGGAAGGGAAGAGGAGGGTGCTGGAAAGGGAATCGGGGGATGGGCTTGGAGGTTATTTGAAATTAGAGAACTCAATGTTAAGTCCTCCTGGCGTTTGGCTGCTCGGGCGGAAGATGAGGTGCAGTTCCTCCACTTTGCAGTCTGATCCGCTGTGGCAATGGGCGAGGCCAAGGATGGTCAAGCTGTAGATGAAATTGGAAGGTGAATTGTAGTGGGCAGTGAGTGGGAGTTCAAGTTGGTCCTTGTTGGTCTGACTGAGAGGCTCGGCAAAACGTGCCTTTCGTTTACATTTGGTCTCATTGATACAGAGAAGACCATTTTGGCAGCACTGGATACAGGAAACTAGGTCGGAGGAGAGGCAGATGAACCTCTCATCTGGAAGGACTATTTGGGGCCCTGGATGGAAATGAGGAGTAGGGTAATGTGCCGGCAGGTTTAGCATCTTTTACGGTTGCAGGGGTTCAGGAAAATTCCTCACTCCACTGCTCGAAACACATTTCCCCCTTACCCAAAAAGCAACAAGACGGGGTCTCCCTTGTCCTCACCTTCCACCTCACCACTCTCTGTATCCAATACATCATCCTTAAACACTTCCACAAACTCCATCTAGACCCCACCACCAAGAATATCTTCCACTCCACACCTCTGTCTGCCTTTCGCAAGGACCATTCCCTTCGACAGTTCTTGGTTTCTGCCACTCTCGCCACTAACACCCCAAATCCCTGGTACCTTCCCCTGCAACAGTAAGAGATGCAAAGTCTGCTGGCACACCACCCACCTCATCTCTATCCAGGGCCCTGAACGGTCCTGCCTGGGACAGAGGTTCACCTACCTCTCGTCCAACCTAGTTTACTGTATCTGGTGCTCCTGATGTAGTCTTCTCTACATTGGTGAGACCAAAAGTAAACTAAGGGTATATTTCACTGAACATCTCAGCCAGGCCCACAAGGGCTGACCTGACCTCCCAATCACCGCTCACTACAATTTCCCATTCCCTCTTTGACATGACCCTCCTCTGTTGCCACAGTGAATCAGACCACAACATCTCATCTTCCGCCTGGGCAGCCTACACCCTTAAGGACTCAACATTGAGTTCTGCAACTTCAAATGACCTCTTTTCCCATCTCCTGACTCTCTTTCTAGCCATTCCTCCTCGTTTTCCTTCTTCTGACTGACCTTTCCTTCTGCTGGTTGCGAATCCTATCAGATAGAATGGATTGGTTGGAGAGGCAGGTAGAGGCAATGAAGACTTTACAAGAGCAAGGGGATGTGATGGATGGCATTTATAGGAAGGGGGGAAGTCTCAGATTCAGTCACACAAATGGGTTAACTCCAGGAAAAGTAAGAGAAGGAGGCAGGTAGTGCAGGAGTCTTCTGTGGCTCATTTCAAACAAGTATGCTGTTTTGGAAAATGTCTGGGATGATGGACACTCGGGTACGTAACAGGAACAGCCAAGATTCTGGTATTGAGACTGGCTCTGTGTAATGAGACGTATGTTGGGTTCCAAGCGATCAGTTGTGTTAGGGGACTGTCTAGTCCGACATACAGACAGACGTTTCTGTGGCCAGCAGCGAAAAATCAGAATGGTGTGTTGCTTCCTTGGTGCCAGGATCAAGAATGTCTCAGAGACGGTGCAGAATGTTCTCAAGGGGGAGAGGGACCAGCAGGAAGTCATTTTACACATTGAAACCAATGACATATGAAGGCAAAAGGTTGAGATTTTGAAGGGAGATTACAGAGAGGTAGGCAGGAAATAAAAAAGGAGGTCTTCGAGAGTAGTAAAATCTGGATTTCTCCTGGTGCTACGAGCTAGTGAGGGCAGGAATAGAAAGATAGAGCAGATGAATGCATGGCTGAGGAGCTGGTGTTCGGGAGAAGGATTCACATTTTTGGATCATTCGAATCTCTTTTGGGGTAGAAATAATCAGTACGGATTGCTCCTAAATTGGAAGGGGACTAATATACTGGCAGCGAGGTTTGCTCGAGCTGCTCAGGAGGATTTAAACTGGTAAGGTGGGTGGGTGGGACTCAGCGATATTGTGAGGGAAGATGTCAATCTGAGATTGGTACAGTTAAGAACAAGGGCAAATCAAACAGTCAGGACAGAGAGGGACAAAGCAGAGAACAAGGTAGGACTGATAACTTAAACTGCATTTATTTCAATGCAAGAGGTGTAACAGGGAAGGCAGATGAACTCAGGGAATAGTTAGGAACATGGGACTTGGATATCATAGCAATTAGAGAAACATGACTCAGGGATGGACAGGACTGGCAGCTTAATTTCCAGGATACAAATGCTACAGGTAGGACAGAAAGGGAGGTAAGAGAGGAGGGGGAGTGGCATTTTTGATAAGGGACACATTACAGCTGAACATAGGCAGGATATTGCCGGAAATACACCCAGGGAATTTATTTGGGTGGAACTGAGAAATAAGAAAGGGATGATCACCTTATTGGGATTGTATTATAGACACCCTAACAGTCAGAGGGAAATCGAGAAACAAATTTGGAAGGAGATCTCAGTTAACGGAAGAATAATAGAGTGGTTCTGGGAGGGGATTTCACTTTCCAAACATGGACTGGGACTGCCTTAGTGTTACTGGTTTAGATGGAGAGGAGTTTGTTAAATGTGCACAAGAACATTTTCTGATTCAGTATGTCGATGTACCCACTAGAGAAGGTGCAAACCTTGATCTACTCTTGGGAAATAAGGCAGGGCAGGTGACTGAGATGTCAATGGGGGAGCACTTTGGGGCCAGCGACCATAATTTTATTAGTTTTAAAATAGTAATGGAAAAGGATAGATCAGAACTAAAAGTTGAAGTTCTAAGTTGGAGAAAGGCCAATTTTCACGCTTTTATGAAAAAGTTTCAAAAGCTGATTGGGGATAGATGTTCGCAGGTAAAGGGAAGGCTGGAAAATGGGAAGCCTTCAGAAATGTGATAACGAGAATCCAGAGAAATATATTCCTGTTAGGGTGAAAGGAAAGGCTGGTAGGTATAGGGAATGCTGGATGACTAAAGAAATTGAGAGTTTGGTTAAGAAAAAGAAGGAAGCATATGTAAGGTATAGACAGGATAGATCGAGTGAATCCTTAGAAGACTATAAAGTCAGTAGGAGTATACTTAAGAGAGAAATCAGGAGGGCAAAAAGGAGACATGAGATAACTTTGGCAAATAGAGTTAACGAGAATCCAAATTACAAATGCATCAAGTACAAAGGGTAATGAGTGAGAGAATAGAGCCCCTCAAAGATCAGCAAGGCGACCTTTGTGAGGAGCCGCAGGAGTTGGGGGAGATACTAAACGAGTATTTTGCATCAGTATTTACTGTGGAAAAGATATAAAATGTAGAGAAATAGATAGTGACATCTTGAAAAATGTCCATATTACAGAGGAGGAAGTGCTGGATGTCTTGAAATGCATAAAAGTGGATAAGTCTCCAGGACCCAATCAGGTGTACCCTAGATCTCTGTGGGAATCTAAGGTGGTGGTTGCGGGGCCTCTTGCTGAGATATTTGTATCATTAAAAGTCACAGGTGAGACTGGAGGTTGGCTAACACATTACCGCTCTTCTTAAATAGTGGCAAAGACAAGCCAGGGAACTATAGACCGGTGAGCCTGACCTTGATGGTGGGCAAGCTGTTGGAGGGAATCCTGAGGGACAGGATGTGCATGTATTTGGGAAGGCAAGGACTGATTAGGAATGGCTTTGTGCATGGGAAATCGTGTTTCACAACATTGATGGAGTTTTCTGAAGAAGTAACAAAGTGGATTGATGAGGGCAGAGTGGCAGATGTGACCTATACGGATTTCAGTAAGCATTTGACAAGGTTCCGCATGGGATACCAGCGAGCAAGGTTGGATCTCATGGAATACAGGGAGAACTAGCCATTTGAAAACAGAACTGGCTCAAACTTGGAAGACACAGTGTGGAGGTGGAGGGTTGTCTTTCAAACTGGAGGCCTGTGACCAGTGGAGTGCCAAAAGGATCGGTGCTGGGTGCACTACTTTTTATCATTGAAATAAATGATTTGGATGTGAGCATCAGAGGTATAGTTAGTAAGTTTGCTGATTACACCAAAATTGGAGGTGTAGTGGACAGCGAAGAAGTTTACCTCAGATTATAATGGGATCTCAGATGGGCCAATGGGCTGAGAAGTGGCAGATGGAGTTTAATTTAGATATATATGAGGTGCCGTATTTAGGAAGAGCAATTCACAGCAGGACTTATACACTTAATGGTAAGGTCCTAGGGAGTGTTGCTGAACAAAGAGACCTTGGAATGCAGGTTCATAGCTCATTGAAAGTGGAGTCACAAGTCAATAGGATAATGAAGAAGGCATTTGGTCAGAGTACTGAGTACAGGAGTTGGGAGGTCATGTTGCAGGACATTGGTTAGGCCACTGTTGGAAAATTGCAAGGATATTCTGGTCTCCTTACTATCGGAAAGATGTTGTGAAACTTGACAGGTTTCAGAAAGGATTTACAAGGATGTTGCCAGGGTTGGAGTATTTTAGCTGTAGGGAGAGGTTGAATAGGCTAGAGCTGTTATACCTGGACCGTCAGAGGATGAGGGGTGACTATATAAAGGTTTACAAAATCATGAGGGGCATGGATAGGATAAATAGACAAAGCCTTTTCCCTGGGGTGGGAGAGTCTAGAATGAGAGGGCATAGGTTTAGGGTGAGAGGGGAAATATATAAAAGAGTCCTAAGAGGCGGCTTTCCCACTCAGAGTTTGGAATGAGTTGCCAGAGGAAGTGGTGGAGGCTAACACAATTGCAACATTTAAAAGCCATCTGGATGGGTATATGAACAGGAAGCGTTTGGAGGGATTTGGGCCGGGTGCTGGCAGGTGGGATTAGATTGGTTTGGGATATCTGGTCGGCATGGACAAGTTGGACCGAAGGATCTATTCCCGTGCTATACGTCTCTATGACTCTATGACAAAATAGTTAAGGATTAAAATGTATTATTATTAACACTAGAGACATTTAGCTAAAATCATAAAGCAGTAACCATTTTATAGCAAATAACTTGTTAATCAAGCAGATATATTGTAGTCATAATCAAAGAGCCTGAATAAGTTTAGGCCTTTTTGGCTCGAATCCTTGGGAAGGAACACACAGTGTCTGTGATCTGAACAAGCTGTGACTTGTACTATACTAACTCTGAAACTGTAAAAATGTAGCTTCATTCCTTTTTATAAGCGTGGCATTATATTATAACTGTGCTTGTTACTAAAGTGAATAAGTCATGTATAGGCTTTCTCATGGTTTTTGTTATAAAAGACTGTAATTTGGATAAGTTTGGAGATGCGTCCTATATTTGTTCATAGTACCTCTCCCCATGTGTGATTAAATAAAGTTTGGTTTTGGACAATTCAAATACTTGTCTGAGTCTTGTTTCGCGTCGGTAATACATTGATGTGGGGAGTGGAAGGCACATGAAATATGTTTCTCATTGATTGTGTGGCCAGGGGATATCTACAAGCTGGGATCTTGCCGTGTATTACAGGAGTCAGTCAAAAAGCCAGTTATTTTCTGCACCATGTCCTTCAGCCTAGGGTCTGTGAGTCTGCGAGGGGAGGGGAAGAGACAGTGGCGATGCCCTAAAATTCCTGAGCGGAAGAGTGGTTAAAAAGGAGGTGCCAGGAGATCCTGAGAGAGGGGGGAGTGTTTTACGTTTTTTTTGAGTGGAGAAGAGGGAGGGGTTGTGGTAGGAGAGACAGATGGAGGAGGGGCAGCACAAGAGGCAGAGTGTGAGACAGAGCAGGGGAGCAGTCTCAACATGAAGAGTAGTCAATTATGCCATTTGGGCAAATCCTGAGGAGCTGGACAGGACATGGGCCATCTTAGTATGGGGGGAATGTTGTGGGGGAGTGCAGGCATGACAGGCTGAAGGAACTCCCTCTGTGATGTAAAACTTCTGTAATTCTGGCACAAGGATCTTGCTGTCAGTCACAGGCCAGTCAATCCACACAGACTTATTTACCTCTGCCCCAGAGAATGGGGCTCAGTGCAGTATTGGGGTCAGCAAAATATTTGGGGTGCACATTTGGTGAGGCAAATATTTGTGGAAACTGCCTAAGTTTGGGAGCAGAGTGAAATGAGGGATCAAATATTTTTGAGAGGATACAAAATGTGGTGGGCACTTACAGATTTGAAATGGGGAAAAGGAAGAGGAGAAAGGGAGGGTGAGGGAGAAAGGGAGACGGAGTAAGGGAGAGAGAGATGAAGAGTGGGAATGGAGAAAGGTGGGGGAGAGAGAGAGACAAGGGGAGTGAGAGAAGAACAGAGAGAGAAGGGGAACAGTCAGACGGAAACAAACACAAGTTTATACACGGACAGACTGAAGGAGTGATACTCAGTATTCCAGTTGGTCCCAGCACCCTCGATGGTTTCTGTCACTCACTGTCTCCCATGAGGGTCATACCCTGCCTCAGGAGTTTGCGTCAGCCTGAGAATATCTCCATGTATCTATGTTTCTGTGTATGTCTGTGTCTCTGCCCAATTGGGGTCTCTATTGTTTTGGGGGTGAAACCTCTCTATCTGTCTGTCTGTCTACCCCCCCCCCCCCCCACCCCCCACCCCCCACCCCCCTCTCTCTCTCTCTCTCCATCTTCTGTTTAAAGTGATACAATGCCACTATCTGCTGGACTCCCCATGTCACTGCACAGGCTGCAGTTTATTTTGGTGGGGATGGGGGGAGCATCAAGGTCTTTTAATGTCACACATTGCGCAGTTGTTTCCATCTTCAAAGAATGTCTTTCACAGAGCAGTTTTGCCCGATCCCTTATGTTGTCCCTGAGATATGAGGAAAATGAGATGATCATACATAGTGTTAGTCTCATACCCTATACCTTTGAATTCTTTCTCACTTAGAATTTGTGAGAGAACATCAGAAAACATTGTAAGCGGCAGATAGTGCAATAAAATTCATGCTGTCTACTTATGAAACGGTTCACTCTGAGGTGTCTGGATACAGTTGCAGTAGAAACATTATATTTAATGTGTATAATGTGAGGAATACTGTTCAAAGACAAATCATTTCCACGTTGCAGAGGGAGCACGACATTTCTCCACTATGTTACACAATGAGAGACCTTAATCCAATTACAACACTTTTCACACCAGCATTGTGTAGTTATGTGTGTTGCTCTGCGTTGATGGTGCTGTCAGTTTGGATGGCTCTGTGAGCTGTTTCTCTCCCTCTCTCCCTCTCTGGATCCTTGAGGGTTTTCACCTCCGACCACCTGCTGTGCAGTGGTGTTGGGAAGCCAGCAGAGCACTTTCAACACAAGGGAGCTTGATGGCACTATTTTGACTCTTCACCCTATGACAGGAAATTTCTGATTAGACTGCATTGGAGTAACAGCCCATTGTAATTGGGCAGTTTACTGCCTAAAAATAGGAAACTTGTCGAATTGGATTAAAATTAGCTAAAACACCTGGGACCTATGAGAGCAAAAAAGCCAACAATATTCAAAAAAATCAGATTTTATTGATAATGGAACTGCAACAGTTTTGGCTAAAACTTGAGACAGGGAGAGGTACAAGTTGTTCTCAATTTCTCTTCCATGTTAAACCGAGAAAGACCAGCTTTTTATACTTAAAAATATATCAATAGTTGACAGAAATTATCATTAGACGTTTGTCATTCATTAGGCCAATACATTGAATTTTGATCTGTGTTGTCCTTTTATTTAACAGATATTTTAATTAAGCTTTTCTTTTCTTACAAAACCATAAAAAGAAAGATAAATTACAACACCAGCAAACATTACTCTATATACATATGACAACTGAAAAATGATAAACAAAAACCCACAACAGCAACATAACCAAAACACAACGATACCCAAAACAGAAAAATCAATAAAGGTAGTTAATGAATAAATAAACAAACAACACAGCTTAGCACAACAAAATATTACCTCTCAACATCACAAAATGTTCCAGAGTCTTCCTTCAAGGGCATCAAGTACACAAAATCAGAACGCCATGGCTACTCAAAAGCCCAAGTTAAAATGGCAGATAAATCTGCATCTGAGCAGTCCAGAAAGGGGTGCCATATCCGATAAAAAAAATTCTGTTTTCTGCTGAAAAGTTCCAAGGCATTTGTTCCATAATAAGTCTATGCAAGCTCAAAAACCTAGTGGGGGGAGTTCTGAAACCCAATACATTAAAATATTTTTCCTAGCGCACAAAGTGAGGATATTAGAAAGTTTTTTTTCCCTGTGAGCATCCATAGAGAGTATACTGGGTAGTCCCATGAGAAGCGAGATCGTGGCCCATCTTAACCT
This sequence comes from Chiloscyllium plagiosum, assembly GCF_037043375.1. NCBI lineage: Eukaryota > Metazoa > Chordata > Chondrichthyes > Orectolobiformes > Hemiscylliidae > Chiloscyllium > Chiloscyllium plagiosum. The sequence continues at coordinate 30,551,424 of NW_028270178.1, read as the reverse complement.
CAGCCCTCAAGACCCTCTCTATGACCTCTGCCACAGATCTCCAATATGCACGGAGCCTGTGGCACACCATAAACAATGAGTGAGTGTACCGATGTTTACCTTACACACAGGACAAAAGGGGGATGCTCCCATCTTAAATTTGAGAGACGGTCTTGGGCCAAACGGACCCTGGACAAAATCTTTAACTGCATGGCATGGATCCTATTACAAGTCAAGATCTTCTCGCATTCTCACACATATGCCCCCATGCTACCATAGAAAACTCAACCACTAATTCCCTCTCCCAAACCTCACAAAGCGGCTTATCATCTTCTGAAGGATCGTTCCCCAGCATACGATAAAGCGTACTAATAAAGAGAGTACTTTCAGTATAAAGTTCCCTCTTCTCCATAATAGATCTGCAGCGGATGGTCAAGAGCGTGGTTCCTTTCTGAATAAAATCCCTGACCTGAAAAAAAGTGAAAAAACTCTTTGCTAACTAGACAATGTTTACAAATTATTTGGTCAAACGATATTATTATTTCACCTTCAGATAAATCAGCCAAACAAAAGATTCCCCAAGCTGCCCAGAGCTTAAATCCAGGGTCCATTAACCCCTGTTGAAAACCCAACATATCCACTAAAGGGGTAAGAAATGACGTTTTGCACATATTACCCTCCTTCTGCCACATTCTCCTCCGTCCCTTAACAGTATTAATAACAATCAGATTATGGCAATATTCCATGACCGTCTTCATTTTATCCAAGAATAAAAGGCTGGTGAGGGTACATTTTGACAGGGAGGTCTCAATATCTAGACACATTGATGTTGGGTCTTTACAGGCCCAATCACAAACAAACGATAGAAGAGAATTTAATTGGTATCTTCTAATATCTGGGAAATCCACTACCCCCAACCGATAAGACAACTGTAGTTTAGACAACTTGATAAGAAGCCGACTATGGCACCAAATAAACGAGCCAAGTCCTCTTTTTAAAATGGAAATTATGTTTATGAAATTTGTTAAAATTCTTTGGTAGAGTAACATATGTTGTGAACAATGGAACCCTTTGCTGTAACGTGCTTGGATTTTCAGAAGGCATTTGACAAGGTTTCATACATATGGTTATTGCACAAAGTAGGAGGTCGTCATGTAAGGGGTAACATGATAGTATGGAGATAAGGTTGGCGGCCAGAGAGAAAACATAGAGTATGCACAAATGTGTCTTTTTGAGCCTGGCAGGATGTGACAAATGGCGTCCCACAGGTGTCACTGCTTGAGCCCTCAACTGCTTTACAATTTGACATAGAGTCGTAGAGACGTACAGCATGGAAACAGACCCTTTGGTCCAACCTGTCCATGCTGAACAGATATCCCAACCCAATCTAGTCCCACCTGCCAGCAACCGGCCCATATCCCTCTAAACACTTCCTATTCATATACCCTTCCAAATGCCTCTTAAATGTTGCAATTGTACCAGCCTCCACCACTTGCTCTGCCATGTCATTCCATACACATACCACTATCTGTGTGAAAAAGTTACCCCGTAGGTCTCTTTTATATCTTTCCCCTCTCACGCTAAATCTATGTCCAAGGAGCTATGAACCTGCACTCCAAGGTCTCTTTGTTCAGCAACACTCCCTAGGACCTTACCATTAAGTGTGTACTTCCTGCTAAGATTTGCTTTCCCAAAATGCAGCACCTCACATTTATCTTAATTAAACTCAATCTGCCACTTCTCTGCCCACCTGGTCAATATACTGCTGTAATCTGAGGTCACCCTCTTCGCTGTCCATAACACCTCCAATTTTGGTGTCTTTGCAAACTTATTAACTGTAACTCTTATGCTCACATCCAAATCATTTATGTAAATGACAAAAAAGTAGAGGATCCAGCACTGATCCTTGTGACACTCCACTGGTCACAGCCCTCCAATCTGAAAAACAACCCTCCACCACCACCCTCTGTCTTCTATCTTTGAGCCAGTTCTGTATCCAAATGGCTAGTTCTCCCTGTATTCTGTGAGATCTAACCTTGCTAATCAGTCTCCCATGGGGAATCTTGTCGAACGCCTGAGGTCCATATGGATCACATGTACCACTCTGCCCTCATCAATCCTCTTTGTTACTTCCTCAAAAACCTCAATCAAGTCTGTGAGACATGATTTCCCACGCACAAAGCCATGTTGATTATTCCTAATCAGTCCTTGCCTTTCCAAATATATGTATATCCTGTCCCTCAGCATTCCCTCCAACAACGTGCCTACCAACGAGTTCAGGTTCATTGGTCTATAGTTCCCTGGCTTGTCCTAACCACCCTTCTTAAACAGTGGCACCACATTAGCCAACCTCCAGTCTTCCTGCATCTCACCTGTGACTATTGATGATACAAATATCTCAGCAAGCGGTCTAGATTAGATTACATACAGTGTGGAAACAGGCCCTTCGGCCCAACAAGTCCACATCAACCCGCTGAAGCGTAACCCACCCATTCCCGTACATTTACCCCTTTACCTAACACTACGGGCAATTTTAGCATGGCCAATTCACCTGACATGCACATCTTTGGACTGTGGGAGGAAACCGGAGCACTAAGGAGGAAACCCACGCAGACACGGGGAGAACGTGCAAACTCCACACAGTCAGTCGCCTGAGGTGGGAATTGAACCCGGATCTCTGGCGCTGTGAGGCAGCAGTGCTAACCACTGTGCCACCGTGCCGCCCACGGAGGTCTAGCAATCACTTCTCTAGCTTCCCACAGAGTTCTCGGGTACACCTGATCAGGTCCTGGGGATTTATCCATCTTTATGCATTTCAAGACATCCAACACTTCCTCCTCTGTAATTTGGGCATTTTGCATGGTGTCACCATCTATTTCCCTACAGTCTATGTCTTCCATATTCTTTTCCACAGCAAATACTGATGCAAAATACTCATTTATTATCTCCCCCATTTTCTGCGGCTCCACAGAAAGGCGCCTTGCTGGTTTTTGAGGGGCCTATTCTCTCCCTAGTTACCCTTTTCTCCTTAACGTATTTGTAAAAACGCTTTGGATTCTATTTAATTCTATTTGCCAAAGCTATCTTATGTTCCCTTTTGCCCTCCTGATTTCCCACTTTTGTATACTCCTCCTGCCTTTATACTCTTCTAAGAATTCACTCGATCTATCCTGTCTATACCTTACATAAGGTTCCTTCTTTTTCTTAAATAAACCTTCAATTTCTTTAGCCATCCAGCATTCCCGATACCTACCAGCCTTTCCCTTCACCCTAACAGAAATATACTTTCTCTGGATTCTCGTTATCTCGTTTCTGAAGGCTTCCCATTTTCCAGCCATCCCTTTACCTGTGAATATCTGCCCCCAATCAGCTTTCAAAAGTTCTTTCCTAATACCATCAACATTGGCCTTTCTCCAGTTTAGAACTTCAAGTTTTCCATCACTATTTTAAATCTAATAGAATTATGGTCGCTGGCCCCAAAGTGCTCTCTCACTGACACCTCAGTCACCTGCCCTGCCTTATTTCCCAAGAGCAGGTCAGGTTTTGCACCTTCTCTAGTAGGTACATCCACAGACTGAATCAAAAGATTTTCTCGTACACACTTAACAATACCTCTCCATCTAAACCCTTAACACTATGGCAGTTCCAGTCTATGTTTGGAAAGTTAAAATCCCCTCCCAGAACCACCCTATTATTCTTCCGTTAACTGAGATTTCCATACTAATTTGTTTCTCAATTTCTCTCTGACTATTAGGAGGTGTATAATATAATCCCAATAAGTAGTACTGATTTCGTTGAGACAAAAAAAAAAGGCACAACAACTAAGTTTATAGATGACACAGATTACGTAGTTAGGAAAGTTTATTGTAAATATGATATCAGTAGGATGCAGCCAGATATAGATAGAATAAGTGTCTGGCAGATGGAGTATAATGTTAGAAATGTGAAGTTGTTCACTTTGATAAAAAGAATAAAAAGCAAAGTTTTATTTTCTTAAATGGTTTAGAGAAATCTAAGGCACCAAGGGCATCAATCTCAAATCATGTGCAACAGTTACAGCAAATGATTAAGATGGCTAATAGAATGCTCTCCTTTATTACAGAAAGAACTGAACATAAACGTAATATTGTTATTTTTCAGTTCGGTGGGTCATCCGGGGGAGTTTTACTCGGCTGATAAGCTGGAATGAATGGGTTGCCTTATGTGGAAAGACTGGACAGGCTGGACCTGTTTACATTGGGATTTATAGAACCTTGAATGGTCTTGAAAGGTAGACATGAAAAAAATACTTTTGTGTGTGAGTCCAGAATTAATAGATGCTGCATTGAAAATCAGGGTTGCTGTTTTTTAAGAGAGGTGAGGGGTTTCTTTTCTCTGAAGGGTAAATTTGGGAGCAGAAAAGCTAGGTAAAGGAATTGGATGGAAATGTAGGGAGTGTCAAACCTGATGGGTTTGATAGAGACTGCAATGCAGAAAGGATCCTGAAGATTTAGGAAGTGGTCATTTGAAATAAAAGACAGAGCCTGTAACTGACGACCTTGAATGCAATCTGGTATCTGGATCAGTATATGAATGGAAAGGGCTTGGAGGGATATGGATCAAATGTTGGTAAATGGCACTGGATTGATTTGGGATACCTGGTCTGCATGGATGTTTCTATGCTGTACTACTCTATGACCCTATGACTCGGGCATGGTAGACCAACGAGGGAAGTTAGGGATTCAGGGTGAGCTTGCCAGTTGGACACAACATTGGCTTTATGTCGGAGTCAAATTGTTGTTTTTGTACTGGAGGTCTGTGACTAGTGGTGTTCAACAAGGATCGGTACTAGATCCACTTTCATTTGTCATTTACATAAATGATTTGGATAAGAACATCTGAAGCATGGTTAGTAAGTTTGCCGATAAGGCCAAAATTGTTTGGCATTAGTGAAGAATGTTCCCAATGATTACAAAGAGATCTTTATCAATTGGGTCAATGGGCTATAGAGTGGCAGAATGAGTTTAAATTGGTTAAAAGTGAAGTGTTGCATTTTAGACACAAGGTAGGACAGGATTTCTACAATTAATGGTAATGCCCTTGTGTATTGTTGTATAACAGAGAGACCTTCAGCCTGGACCAGGAAAAAGCCTTTTACAGGATATCACACATGTATATGAGAGATGTTCTCTCCAAAATGGGCTTTGGGGAGGGAATCTGCAATTGGATCAGACTGCTCTACACTAACATTGTCAGTGCAGTCTCAGTCAATGGGTGGGAATCAGATAGCTTCCCAGTCAGATCTGGAGTCAGGCAGGGCTGCCCTCTCTCTCCAGCCTTGTTTGTATGCTACATAGAGCCATGTGTTACGTCCATCAGGAAGGATGCAAGCCTGAGAGGGATGACAATTCCTGGCGGTGGGGACCTACAGGTTAAGGCCTCCCTGTACCTGGATGACGTCACCATTTTCTGCTCGGATCTGCTGTCCGTGCGCAGACTCATGTGCATATGTGACCAGTTCGAACGGGCCTCGGGGGCCAAGGTAAATCGAGGCAAAAGCGAGGCCATGCTCTTTGCGAACTGGGCCAACCAATCCTCGATCTCCTTCACCGTCAGGACCGACCACCTGAAGGTCCTGGATATTTGGTTCGGAGAGGCTGGGGCGTGCGCCAAGTCTTGGGAGGAGCGTATCAGCAAAGTGAGGCAGAAACTGGGCATATGGAAGCTATGGTCGCTCTGCATTGCGTGAAAAAACCTGGTCATCAGGTGTGAGGCACTGTCATTGCTGTTATACGTGGCACAGGTCTGGCATATTCCCAGAACCTGTGCCTCTGCAGTCACCAGGGTCATCTTCCAATTTATATGGAGATCAAAGATGGACTGGATCCAAAGGGACTCGATGTATAAAGATCTGAGCAATGGGGGAAAAATACTCCCAATGCCACCCTCACCCTGATGGCCACCTTTGTGTGTGGCTGCATCAAGCTGTGCGTGGATCCCTGGTATGCAAACACCAAGTGTCACTATGTACTGAGGTTCTACCAGTCCCCAGTGTTGCGAAGGATGGGCCTGGCACCGCTGCCGCGGAACGCTCCAAGTAGTTGGACCATTCAGTATCACTTGTCCTTCGTGGAGAAGTTTATGAAGAAAAACACTTTTGACCACAGGTCCATCAGGAAGTGGTCAGCACGTAGTGTCCTTGAGACCCTTCAGGAAAAGGAGAGGGCGGATCCTCTCGAGCGGTTCCCTGAGCAGACTGACAAAGTCATTTGGCAGAATGCCTCAACACCAGAACTTTCCAACAAGCACCAAGACATGGCTTGGCTGGTGTTGAGAAGGGCTCTGCCTGTGAGATCCTTCATGCATGCCTGGACTCTCAGCCGCACCACATGCTGCCCTCGGAGCGGCTGCAGGGGCGACGAGACTGTCACACACGTCCTTCTGGAGTGTGCCTATGCAGAGGAAGTCTGGAGAGGAATGCAGTGGTGTTTGTAGAGGTTCGTCCCAAGCAGCACCGTGACGCAGGACTCCGTGCTCAATGGTCTGTCCCCCGGGACGCACACCGAGACGAACATTAACTGTGCCTGGAGGATCATCAACTTGGTGAAGGACACTCTCTGGGCGGTCCGAAACCTGTGGATCTTCCAGCTGAAGGAGTTGTCCCTGACTGAGTGTTACAGACTGGCACATTCCAAGGTCCAGGAATACGTGTTGAGGGATGCGTTGAAGCTCGGGGCAGCTGCCGCCAAGGCGCAGTGGGGAAAGACCACCGTGTAACATCTGCCTGCCTAAAGAAGAACTGGCGACCTATGCAGTCATTTGGGTTCCACTGACGCCTCAGCTAAATATATGGATATATGATTGATAAATGTACAGACCTGTATGTACAAATGATAATTTCTGATCTCTGTATGCAAATGTTTACGTATGTATGGCATGACCAACTGTACAGATCATCAAATTATTTTATGAATAAAGTATATTTTTGAAATAAAAAAAGAGAGACCTCGGAGTTCAGATACATAATTCTTTGAAATTTGCATTACAGGTAGACAGGATGATTAAGAAGGCATCTCGCATACTTTCTTTCATTGCTCAGACCTTTGAGTATAGCACTTGGGAGATGCCGTATTGAGGTTGTACAGGATGTTGGTGAGGCCTCTTTTGGATAAATGTGTCCAGTTCTGGCCACAGAAGGATATTATTACAGGTAGGATATTATTAAACTGCAAATGGTTTCAGAAAATGTTGCTGGGAATGTAGGGTTTGAGATTGGAACGGCTAGGACTTTTCTCACTGGAGCATTGGGGATGGAAGGGTGATCTTATTGAGGTTCATACAACCATGAGGGGCATAGACAAGGTGAATGACAAGGATCTTTTCCCTATGTTGGGGGAGTTCAAAGCTTGAGATTATAGTTTTAAGGAGAGTGGAGAAAGACGTAAAAAGGACATGATTGGCAATTTTATTAACACAGCGAATGGTTTGTGTCCGGAATGATCTGCCAGGAAAAGTGGTGGATGCAGGTACAGTTACAATGTTAAAAACAGCAATCTTGGTTTGTTCAATATATCCATCAGTTGTCTGACACTATGATCAATTGCTATAAATTCTGTGTCCTATGATCCTGCCCTACTAGCTACCTGATGAAGGAACAGTGCTCCAAAAGTTTGTAACTGCAAATAAACCTATGGGATTATAACCTGGTGTTGTGTGAGTTTTAGCATTTAAAAACCATTTGGAGAAGTTCATGAATAGGTACAGTTTGGAGGGTAGGGCTAGTTTAGTTTGGGATTATAGTTGGCATAGACTGGTAGGAGCAAAGGTTTTGTTTCCAGGCTTTATGACTTTATGACACTATAATATAACATAGGCAGTCGAAAGGTAGGTTAGTCTCTGCACATGCTCACTTTACCCTCCATCCCAGGGGCTGGGACATGGCGTGGGGCAAGGATATTGTGGATGGACAGAGAGACAGAGGGGCTTTTACATGCAGTGGGTGTGTAATGGAGAAATTACGGGGGGAGGGGGTGCAGTTCAGGGAAGCTATACAGGGCAGGACAATTAGACAGGGGCCATGGAGATGGGCAAAGGTGCTAAATTTAGGAGACTGCAAAATGGGAACGGACAGATTCAGGACCAAAAGACAGTAATATGGACAGAAACCTAAAGAGAAAATGCTGGAAAATGTGAGCAGGTCTGGCACCATCTGTAAGGAGAGAAAAGAGCTGACGTTTCGAGTCTAACTGACCCTTTGTCAAAACTAAAAAAAGGGAGAAATCGGGAGGTATTTATACCAGGCTGAGGGAAGGTGAGTCATGGCTCCAGAATCAAAGGTAGCAATAAAGAGGTGTTAATGACAGTGCATAGAGAGATGATAGGGTGATTAGGAGCTGTGAATGACCAAGGCTGAAGCCAGTGCTATGTGACAAAATAAGTGGGGATGGGGGGGAAATGGGTGAAACAGAGGCAAAAAGGAAAACAGGGTAGAAGGGTAGCAAAGGGGGAAGAGGAGAGGGAAAAGGTGATGAGAGAGTGGGGAGCAAGAGAAAGAGTGACAATCAAGAAATAAGAGGTACAGAACAGTGAAAAAAAAAATAAAAAAGGGAATGAAATAAATGAAATAAAGTTACGGAGCAGAATGAATACAGAGGGGTCGAGATGGGATAATCATCTGAAGTTGTTGAATTCAGTGTTGAGACCGGCAGGCTGTAACGTGCCCAGTCAGATGATGAGATGCTGTTCCTCCAGTTTGCGTTGAGCTTCACTGCCATGAACATAGAACATAGAACATAGAAGAATACAGCGCAGTACAGGCCCTTTGGCCCCCGATGTTGCGCCGATCCAAGCCCACCTAACCTACACTAGCCCACTATCCTCCATATACCTATCCAATGCCCGCTTAAATGCCCATAATGAAGGAGAGTCCACCACTGCTACTGGCAGGGCATTCCATGAACTCACGACTCGCTGAGTAAAGAATCTACCCCTAACATCTGTCCTATACCTACCCCCCCTTAATTTAAAGCTATGCCCCCTTGTAATAGCTGACTCCATACGTGGAAAAAGATTCTCACTGTCGACCCTATCTAAACCCCTAATCATCTTGTACACCTCTATCAAGTCACCCCTAAACCTTCTTTTCTCCAATGAAAACAGCCCCAAGTGCCTCAGCCTTTCCTCATACGATCTTCCTACCATACCAGGCAACATCCTGGTAAACCTCCTCTGCACCCGTTCCAGTGCCTCCACATCCTTCCTATAGTATGGGGACCAAAACTGCACACAATACTCCAGATGCGGCCGCACCAGAGTCTTATACAACTGCAACATTACCTCAGTACTCCGGAACTCAATTCCTCTACCAATAAAAGACAGATGGTGGAACTTGTTCTGACACAGTGTAACCGAAATTAAGCAATCTGTCTTACCTATGTTTTATTTGAATAGTAACATTTTATTTAAAGACCTAGCACACTAATCTCAAAGCGTTTAAACCTGTTGGACATTTTTCATACCGCAAATCTAATCAAATCTGTCCAAATCTCAGAAAACATCTATCTAAACCTACTCAAACCACAAATCCAAGACCTAAACTGTTCAAATCATGAGAACGAGCCCCCAAACTCTTATGACATGAAGTAAACCCCTCTGCTAATTTAAACCTGACACAAAGAAAAAGTTCACTTTACGCCATAATCTGTTAAATTTTGAGCGTCAAAGAATTATCCCAGATTTCACTATTTAAAGTAAAAATGAATAATTTATTCATTTAAATCCAAACAAGAACATTAGACAGAAACTACTTACAACTCCTTGTTTCTTTAACCTATCTTTTACCTCCCAACTCTACAATACTGGTCTGATAAAAAAAAACACCCAATTAAGATTTAGAAAAATACTTCTTATTTCAAAACCAAGCAACATTTGGTTCTTCTCTGCATTTAGTTTTCGTTTCTTATTTGGGATTCTGCTTTAAGGTCTTTCATAGATAAAGGGACCTTTCAGAGAGCAGGTGTGCGAGCAGTCTGTATTGTTCTGTTTTTTGTTGGTGCTCTTTGCTGCTCAGGATAACGGTTCGAAATGTCTGAAACTTATACCCTCGAAGCATTGGAACATTTAATTGGTTTAGTGCTGTCAAAGCATTTTCTTTTAAAAAAAGATTGGATTTTGATAACTTGGGACATAATTTAAATTGATTGGCCACATTTGAATTTGTTGTGTACCATAGCAACACATCTGCAGCTATCTGGTTCAATCCACTGTTACAATTTAAAATCATTTAGAACACTTTGCGCCAGCAGTAATTTCAGCTCCCTTAAAGGTTCGGTAAACATCTACAACTGCATAACAAACTTTAACTTTTAAAAATCAGGAATCGGAGTGTATTAATGACCATGAATCCATTGAAAATTGTTGTTCTTTACGGAAGGAACCTGCCATCCGTACCTGGTCTGCCCAACATGTGACTCCAGACCGAAAGCAATGTGGGTAATTCTTAACTGCTCTCTGGGTAATTAGAGATGGACAATAAATGCTGGCCAAGACAGCTATGCCCTCATCCTGTGAATGAATAAAAGAAACAGATGGAGGCAAAAAGAGAGAGAGAGAAAGTGAGAAAAAGAAAGAGAATGTTGAAGGTAGAATGTAGAGGTAAGAGAGAAAAAGACAAAATAGAGAGGCTGTCAGTAAGAGAGAGAAAGATGGGGAATCATAAAACTCCGACAGTGTGGAAATGGCCATTTGACCCAACAAGTCCACACCGACCCTCTGAAGAGTATCCCACCCAGAACCATTCTCCTAACTAGTGTACCTAACCCACACATCCCTAAACACTGTGGCATAATTGAGCACGATCAATTCACCTAACCTGCATATCTTTGGACTGTGGGAGGAAACCAGAGCACCCAAAGGAAACCCACACAGACACGGGGAGAATGTGCAACTACCACACAGTCACCCGAGGATGGAATTAAACTCAGGTCCCTGGTGCTGTGCGGAAGCAGTGCTAACGTTTGAGCCATCATGACACGGAAGTGTGAGACTGGGGGAGGAAAATTCAGACAGGAGTTAAGGAATGACATGACGAGATTAAATTGATGATACTCACCATTCAGGTTGAGCTCAGTTCTCTCGATGTTTTTCACACCTCCCTCTTTCTCACTGGGGACAGACCCTACTCTGGGCGGTTTGCTTTAGAAGGACTATTTCGGTGAAGGGGTGAGGTTAAATGTTTGTGTTTTCAAACTGATCAAATTCCTTTTGTCTTTGGGTTTTCCTATTGATCAATTTTTAAAAAAAACTCTCAACTTGCGATTGCCAAGAATCAAATCCAAGTCACCTGCTCAGAACACAGTTATACTCAACAAAAAAGCACCATCATTGTCCACTTTAATACAACACAATCCGCAAACACACTTTAAAAGATCTTTATTCCTGGCAAATTAAACAGAATTGATGTTGATTCACTGAAGATGATACTAGGTCAGGTGCTAATAACCTGTATGAAGAGGTGGTTTTAAGGAACATTTTAAAAAGGTAAAGGAACTGTGTCATTGTGAGGGTGCAGAGAGGCAGTTCAGGAGTCTCTCTGTTTGGGCTTGGATTCTCCCACGAATGCATCATCTGGTTCATGGAAAGAAAGGAATAAAGAAATGGAATGATATCAGTGAATTAAATGGAAACAAAGGAAATTATTGTTGAAAATAAATTTGCAATCAGAAGACATAGAATCTTTATCGGATATTATTTAATCTTTATAAAAAAACTTTTCGAAAAAAAAGTGTCCAGATGTGTGGATCAAAGAATTCAGTGAGGAAGAGCGGACAGAATCCTATAGATGCGTTTCCCACTCTGGCCTGCAGTGAACGATGATCCTTTTCCTGCAGCTCATTTAGATTTGTATCTGGTTCATTCACTTAGGACTGATTGTTTCAGAAGAATGGAGCTTTTATGCGTATCTAATTCCTCCTCTGGATTTGCATTTGGTCTTCAGCTTTCTACTAACTTGCTCATTACAAACAGCACTTTACAGTGGTTTTGCTTTTCCTGGTTCTTTTATGTTGCTGCTGTTCCTCTTCCTTTTGGTTCATTCCTCATGTGGACTCCTTGTTCCATTATCTGCTGCAGCTAATGTTGGCTCTCAATTGCTTGGATTTATTCATCAATTGAATTATTTTTATAACTGGATATTTCATTGCATACTTAAACTGGTCTCTGAAATTTCTCTGTGTCACCACATAAATAAATGCGTTTGTGCAGCAACTGAGGTTCCGCAGCATATACGCAACTTGTTTAAAGAGACGGAAAGCAGCCTTTTTCAAGGAATAACCAGCATTAAAGAAATATAAAACATACAATAACCAGAGAAGGATGAAGCTGGCAGATATGACAAAGAGTAAAATCATAGAATTCTTTCTGCTTTTTGTCTCTGGGTCATTCTGTATTTTTCTCTGACCCCTCAGTTCCTTACGCACCTTAATGCCCTCGAAGATCTGTCTGACAGTCAGAATGTTGATAAAGAGAATAAAAGTGAATGGGAACATTGGTGTTAAAAAAGTCTCAAAATATTTAAAACTTGCCCACCGACGGTCAGAAAAATAGCTGGACCTGATAGAACAGTACCATGGAATATTGTTGATGATCTTTCCAGGTTTATATACAAAGTAGTTGGGAGCATTCTTTAAAGAAAAGAAAATAAAGATTGTTGCTAGAACCTTTCTTGCAGTTTTCTCTGTGCAATACCCAAGTTTCATCTGATGAAAACAAATGGCAACAAATCGATCGAAGGAAAAAGCAGCAGTGAACCAGACAGAACAATCAATGGACAAGCGGTTCAGGGCCGAGATAACACTACAAACAGGAGTGATGTCCAGGAAACACAGTGGATAATAATAAGAGCGAAATCGCTGAAGGATGATACAAAACACAATGAAAAATAGATCAGACGTTGCCATGACCACCAGATAGCGAGTGCTACATGTAGAAAGACCACACTTGCCCCAAGCCAGGACTGCAATCATCACTAGACTAACTGTAAGAGAGGGAAAGGAAAAAAAAAAAGAGATTTGGAGTTACTGATCAAACATTCTCCTTTGCTGAGCCCAGACTGTACACACTGGTACAAAGATAGTTGTCGTCCCATGTCATATGAAGTTTAACGAATATGAACCACAGCAACAAACTCACTATAAATGAATCATTTGCACTTTTAAAACATGAGAAGAATAACATGAGAAGCAGATTGCCCCCAGAAACATGTCATGGACTCAATTATTTTTTAGATTGATAGCATTTAATTTCCCCTGTTTTATACATTACTCAGATTGGCTGGAGTTTCCCATAAGACCACAACATACATGCAACAACACCTGGGATCAGTAAAACAAAGGACAGGAGACACCAACATGGACATTGATTACAAAATTTCTATATTCGGTTTTGGAGTATCCACAGTTCAGATTGCCCCTAGAGTTGTATATCCACACTGTATGAACAACAGTACAGGACATTTAATCACTCCACAGTGTCTCGGAATGGATATCCTCCGCACATGATAAGATATTGAATCCCTCCCTTGTGCACAGGATTAAATATCCTGACAGTCTGAACCATGTAGGTAATCAGCAGTGAATCCAATCATTATGTGCCAGGTTGGATATCCACTGCAATCCTTAGAACTTCAATATTCGACGCAGACTGCCCTGCTTGTCCAAGACTGTACACCACAGGTTCCATCCAGAAATCAGACACTTTATCTGTGATGAAGCAAAGCTTCCAACAGGATTTCCAGGTTCATACTGCCAAGTTCCTCTCCTAAACCGTCTCCTTGTAAACTGAGTTTCCGCTCCCACATTCGTAGCTTTGTGGAGGAGGAATCCCCATGGTTTAAACAGCATTCTCCATTGTACCATAGCCTTGCATGACACATGAGTAAAAGCATATAGAAATTCATAGCCAAACTCAAAATACTAATCCCAAATGAAGGCAGACAAGAGAATTTTTACAGAGACCATTATTGTTTGGGGAACATCAAAGGGTAACAGCAACAAAGGGCAGGGTGGGAAATATCCTGTTGGACAATGGTGCTTGATCCTCTGTGGGAGAGCTGCTGCCAGCGTTTGTTCTATGAAACTCTGCACCACAGTAGCGTGTATCATTTTACAAATGGCACAATCACACAACTGAGCAATAAATATCGTAATTGGAACCCTTTGTTTAACACCCCTCTCCGTGACTTGTCCTCACAAATCATGCCCCTGCATATCCACTGGCTGGTGACATCACCCAAGATGGTCAAACCATTTTGTACTGACCCTTGCTTATCATTCCTAATGACCTGCTCATCCCACTCATTGATCATGTTGTATCTGATCTCCCATTTGAAGCAACCTCCCTTTAAAAGATCCACCAACACAATCCCTTCACATTAAGTATTGGAAAACACCAGGTGTCACTGAGAAGTGGGTTATTACAAGACCCATCTGACTGATAGCAGGCTTTGTACTCCAACAGAGAGAGAGTGGTCTTGCTCGAAACTTTCGAGACCATCCAGGGCCGGTGCTCAGCCAAACCCGATCAGTGTGGTATCAGGGCAAACCCTTTCTGCACATTATAGAGAAACGGACAATGCTGCACATTATTGAGGAACCTCCTAATCAAACAACTATTTTCTTTGAACTCAGTAAGTGAGCACGCTGTCACATGGCATCGGTATTTGCTTTGCTGAATGGAAATATATTGTCGGTAGCAATAAGGATGATTCCCTGCAGACATCTACATATGTTAAAGCTGTTACAAGGCTTACCAGGAACACCAACAATGACAAGGATGTGATCGTACATTATATCGATCTTTTCCCTTAGAAGATGCATTTTGTTGTTTGTGAGACAGCCTCTTTGTTCCTGCTGCTGGCAATCTGTCAGAGTTGGAGCATTCTTTTGGAGTTGGAGCTGACACAGTTCCAGAGACGTTATTTTGTATTGTGTGGTATCTCCACAGGGAAACTGTGATTGCATCTTCATTTTTTAAATATCATTTTAAACAAACTGATTACAATGGGTTTATTTTAATGATGTGACATCATTGTGATTTATGTTTGTATTTGAATACACCAAGGACTGGATTAATCTGATCTCAAATGTAGTTTAAATTCGTATTCAACAACAATACTTGCATTATTTCACTTAACGTCAGTCCTATCCATACCTAAAAATCTTTTGACATTATTTTCAGTGATGACCTTCTCTTTGTTGAGATTATTCAGTCATTCAGTACCTTATGTTGTAGAGCTCTTTGAGAGCTGTTCTACTACACAGTGTTAAGCCACTGCTTTGTTCATTTATTCAGTTATACAACGCATTTGGAAAATTCTATCTGTGAATGAGTACTCTAGTACTGAACCTGAAGCTGATACTGACCACGCCAACAGCGGTGGAACTCCCACTCAGTCACATTTTCACAAAACAAAGATCAAAAGAAAACCAGAACCTTAAGTTTGAAATTATAGAAATATCACATCATATAGGACAGAGGTGGCCCACCGCACCATTGAGTTGGTCCCTTCAAAATTACACTGAAAGCTGCATGAACCACTCCCCAGCAATTAGTCAATAGCCTTGAATGTTCTTGCAGTGCCTCATACAAAGATTTTATAAAGTTCTTGAGTATTTCTACCTCAATTACCGTCCCCAGGCATTGCAGTTTAGGCCTCCACCATCCTCTGGGTGGCATGTCCACGCTGGACCATCAGCCTTTTTCCTTCAAATTATGCCACATTGTTATTGATCCTTCGACTAAGGGAACAACTGCTTTCTACTCAGCCTGTTCACGTCCGTCTCAGTTTTACATGCCCTGATCTCGGCTCTAAAGAAAGCAGCCTGCAGTTATCCAGGCACCCCTTCACAGCTAAATTGCTGCAGCGCAAGCACCATTCTGGTGAATTTCCTTTACTATTCCTCGAGTGTAATCCCATCCTCCCAATGGTGTAGTGACCCGAACTGCACACAATACTTCAACTGTGGCCTGTACAGCTACAACAGGATTTCCCTACTCATACAATCTCTGCTTTGGCTATTAAATGATTGTGTCCTGTATGTCTTCTTACCTACCCTATTAACCTGTCCCGCTGCATTCAGGGATCTGTTAAAACGTAGCTTAAGATCTTTCTGTTCCTTTGAGTTTCCTTGTGCCTGAAACGTTGATTCTCCTGCTCCTCGCGTGCTACCTGACCTGCCTGACCAGGTAACTGTGAGAGTCAGTGGGCTTAGTTTGGATATTGGTGGCCAGTCTAATCCAAGAAATAGAAACAGTTAAGTCAAGGAAGGGAAGAGAGAAGTCAAAGGGTCATGGTATGTTTGCTTTGTGGTGTGCTTTTCCAGCATCACACTTTCAACTCTGATCTCCAGTATCTGCAGTCATCACTTTCTCCGAATTGAGTACTTCTTTGTCTTGTAACTTCTGCCAAAGGACATCACCTCTTGTTTATCAGCGTTAAATTTTATCCATCACTCATCTGCCCATCAGGCCAATCTGCCTATTTCTATCTGTAACCTTAGACTTTTTTTATTTACCACTAATGACCCGGTAAATATTTGTGTCGTCTGCAAACTTTTCATTCCCACATTTCCACCTGCCCTACTCCCTCCCCCAGAAAACATACACACCATGACTCTCTGACTTCTCCCTTCCTTTCCTCTGTTTCTATTTCTTGGGTAGACTGGCCACCAATATCAAACATAAGCCCTCCGACTGTCACAGTTACCAGGACTATTCATCCTTGCACCCTGTTTCCTGCACAGATTCTATTCCATTCTCCCAGTTCCTCCATCTCCATCGCATTTGATCTGATGAGGCCAGCTTCGATATGTGAGCTTCTGAAATGTCCACGTTCTTACTCAACCGAGGATGCCCCAGCTCCATGATTGCCTGGTCCAACCTATCCCCTGCACTTCAGTCCTCACCCCCATGTTTCCTGCAATAGAGCTGGGGTTCCCGTTGTCCTTAAATGCTATCCCACCAGCAACCATGTCCACAAGATTATTAGCCAGTGAGATGCTACCAGCAGAGAGATAATCCCCTTCCTTCCCTTGTCAGCTTTCTGGAGGGACCATTCCCTCCAGAAAACTCTCATCCACTCTCCCTTCATTCCCAAACCACAATCCCACCAGCAGCCTGATGGCACCTTCCCATGCAACCAACAAAGGTGTAATGTCTGCTCATTTACCTTCTCCGGCCTCAGTATCCAACCGCTCAAACACACCTTCCAGGTGAAACAACACTTTACCTGGACTTCACTCAGTCTATTGCATTTGCTGCTCACATTGCAGTCTCATCTACATTGGAGAAAGTAAGTGTAGACTGGGTGGCATCTTTGCAGAACACCTGTATTCTGTCCACAAAAAAGACCCTGAGCTTCCAGCTGCCCGCCACTTTAACAAACCATCCTATTCCCTGGCCAACATCTCTATCTCAGGCTTACTGCAGTGCTCCAGTGAAGCTCAGTGCAGGGTGGAAGAACAACAGCGCATTTTTCTGTTAGGGGCCCCTGTAGCCCTTCAGACTCAAGTTTAATAACTTTAAGGACTGAACCCTTTCACGTCCTTATCGCAACCTTCACACAAGGCCTTGTTATCACATAGTTGGCTATTACATACAACCCATTGTTAGCTACTAACAATCTCCAATTACACCTATTCACCCTCCTAGCCAGATTTTTACCCACTGTTTTCTCTGTCCAACTGTTCTTCTCTCTCTTTGGGCTCTACCCCAACCTATTGTTTAAGCCTTGCCTTTCACCCTTCTCCCACCTTATCTTCTAGAATTAGAATTAGATTATCATTTATTGTCAAATGTACTCAAGTACAAAAGTTAAGGAGCTCAGTGAAAATGTTTACAATGTCACCTATTATGGAGCCATCTCAGGTACTAGTATCTAGGTACAACTCTTAGATACTGTTACGAAGCCAAAACATTTGGGCAATTTAAGATAGAAAGTGTTTTCTGAATTTAGGGTACAGTAACAGCTGCCAGTATACAGAACAGCTAAGAGACAGGCTCTGCCAAAATAGATACATGCAATAATTGGATGGAAAATGGATCCCTGCGTTTTGGTTGCTGTTTGAATTTAACGAATTAAATTAAATTATGCCCAGGATACCAATACCCAATTGAGTTTGTATTGTAAGTATTGACAACTTTAGGCCAATGAGAGGGTAAGATGTTGATGGAATAAAAACTTTGAATATTATTCAGAGGAACTGCCATCCGAAGAAATAAATATTTTTGTCCCAAAGAAAATCTCCAAAGGCACGAGTTATCAAAGATAACTTTTCCAGTAAAAGCAGTAAGGAGTAAGAAGACAACCCAGAGAGAAGACATTAGAATGGGAAGTTCAGAGGGAAGGGACATGTTCAGAAGGCCGGCAGAAAGACAGCAGAATGGGAAGCTCAGAGGGAAGGGACAGGTTCAGAAGGCCGGCAGGAAGATAGCAGAATGGGAAGGTCAGAGGGAAGGGACATGTTCAGAAGGCCGCAGGAAGACAGCAGAATGCGAAGGTCAGAGGGAAGGGACAGGTTCAGAAGGCCGGCAGGAAGATAGCAGAAGAGACTGCTGGACTGAATCCTAAGGTGAAAATGGAGACCACAGCAGGTTAGTGCAGAGGAGAAATGGGTGGGAGTACATCAGATTGTGTTTCTGGTAGCATACAGACAGGAAGTATCACAGGTCACACCTGAATTGCTAGTAGGAGGTTATCTAGGTGTGAGGAAGCTCAGGCTAAGGTACAAAAACACTTCCAATGGCCTGGACTGCTTTAGGGTATGGTTGAATTTTGCTGTACCTGTAAAATATATCAGAGGCTAGGAAAGCCACAGGAGAAACAATTGTTGGTTACTGCTCCACAGAGTGAGGAATCAAATCTCGACAACAAAGAATTTGGTGTACTCAAAATGCATTAAATAACAAGGAAGTCCTTGAAGAATAGAATAGGACAGGAAGCTATCTTTCTCAGGAAACGTTTGGTGCAGCAGTTTGAGGACATTTGCGGGAATAGATTGGGGAGGACTAATAATATTGCACATGAAGGCCAAGTATGAATTTCAGTTTCCATAAAACAATAGCCCTACAGACTTAATCTCTCAAATCCACACAAGTCCAGAAGGAAGTGAATGCAATGCTCAGTGAAGACATCATTGCATCGAGTCAGAGTGGAGTTCACTGATCATACTCATTCCTAAACCTCACGGGCTGAAATTTACCTGTATTTCCACACACGTTAACTACTGTATCCTTTGGTCTCCTCTACCTCAGGGAGACAGGATGCAAACTTGCAGATTATTTCAGAGAACATCTCTGGGACACCCGCACCAAATCCTCACCACCTAATGTCTCGAGGAAGAATGCCTTACCTTCCGCCTTGGAACCATGCACAGGATCAATGTGGATTTCACTAATTTCCTCATTTCCACTCCTCCCACCTTATCCTACTCCCATGCCTCCAAATTAGCACCACCCCCTTGTCTGGTCCTATCTGTCCATCTTCCTTCCTTCCTTCCCACCCATCCAATTCATCCTCCTTCCGACCATCATGTCCAACCGCACCTTCATCTACCTATCGCAATCTTATCTACTATCCCGGCAGCAACCACCCCCTCCCATTTATCTCTCAGCTCCCTGGCCCACAAGTCTCATTCCTGATGAAGAGCACTTGGTTGAAACGTCAATTCTCCTCCTGCTCCACAACTGCCTGACCAGCTGTGCTTTTCCAGCACACCACCCATAGACTCATAGAGAGTATTGTGGGACTGAAAGAAATACACCTTTGTGAATAGACTTTATTACATTTTTTTCAACCATCAAGAAATGTGTATATGACCAAACAAGGCCTGTTGAGGGCAATGTTTAAGAAAGGTGAGGCAGGTGATGTGTTGGGGAGAGAAGGAGGGGTCCAAATTAATTAGAAATGTAGGGGAAATAAAGTAATCCATGCTCCACAATGTCTACTTCTTATTAAAGGTTTCAATAGCATTGATGGACACCAAGTACTCCTTCTCCAGAGACACTGAAGCTTAAACATGATGGTGGAAGAGGGACAGGCAGTCAGCAGAGATTACCCTTTCCATGGCCCTCTGTGTTGACCTGTTAATGGCCAGCCTGAGCAGTGCCAGGAGCAGACCCACAAGGAACTTCTCCAATCTGTTCACACCCCTCCACACTGGGTGCCCAAAATCAGAAACGTGGGGTTGAAGTGAAACCAAAGACACAAAGAGTTTTCAAATAACTAAAGAGGAAGTGCAAGCGCTCACAATCAATACACACATGGTCCATGGACCCCACGCAGCATCGTAAAATAAACAGTTGGGCTGGAAATCCATGGACTACAGCAATCTTCAGTTATACGGGACTGCTGTGTGCAACACCTTCCATCACAGGTCCTCGAGAGATAGAGGGAAAAAGGCAATTTGGAGAGCCCTCCACTGGGGATCTCTGCCGCCCAGTGGAAAATAACCATACCAAGACCTGTCCAGGCGGCGGACAGAAACGTTGATGTGGATGGTGTACGAAAGCAGTCAATACAAGAACCGCCTCTTGATGCGGTGAAAAGTCACACAGCACATATTCCAGAGGTAGCTTAGGTTGTGGGGTACAGGCACCGAGAACCAGTGAAAGCCTACAGAGCGGAAGCAGACACTGGCCCACACTGATCGTCTGAAGAGCATCCCCACTATTCCCAGCTCCTCCCCGAGCCCTGTAACCTTGCATTTCCCATGGCTAACTCATCTAACTTGCATATCCCTGGGTCTTATGCGTACTTTCCTACAGCCAATCCACTACCCTGCACATCTTAGAACTTTGGGAGGAAACCGGAACACCCGGAGGAAACCCAAGCAGACACAGAGAGAATGTGCAAACTTCACACAGACGACCATCTGAGGGTGGCATCGAACCTGGGTCCCTAGCGCTGAGAGGCAGCAATGCTAACCACTGAGCCAGTACATCACCCAAGGAAGGTTTAGGATACGTTGCGGCCAATGTGAAACTCTGCCCAACAGGGATATATGCAAATGGAATTCCACCACATACCTCAGTATCCTCCAACTGATGCGTGGTGTCAGGTCTGGTCATCGCCGTTTTGGTGTCGGATGCCAATCGCCGCCCTGGTCAATTCCTGCAGCAGCATCCAGCCCAGTCTCCTGTCACCCAGCACGTCCTTGACTCTGATCATCCCCGCACCGATGACCCTCCCCTCCACCAGCCACTGCACCCCTCGATGGTGAAGGTGAAGATTCCTGAGCAATGGATTCCTGATGATAGTCGCTACTCCTGACAGGAGGAAGAACCATCCTGAGTCAGCCATGTCCCAGAGATTGGTCAGGTCCTGGGAAAAGACATGCAGCGTCCTGAGGGAGAGCTGAAACCCTCACAGCCAATAAACAGGAGTTGTGTGCTATGATTCAGCTCGGGTACATAATGGTAACAAGGTATCACTCAGTTGCACCATCGAGGAGAATGCTCGATGTAAAGGTATCACTGCAGGCTGTGAAGGTGGAACATCACCAACTGGGTGCAGAGGGGGGCAACGACTCAGCAAAACACCTTTACTCCCATGGCAACTCAGCCCATGTTCAGACAGCAGCAGCAGAGCTCAGCGAAATATCCACTCACACCAATTATGTAATTAATTCACGTGAGAGGCACTTGCGAAGGTTGTTGTTTCTGCAAAAATCCCAAGGTGGAATCTTGAGGGTGTATACCAAGAAATAACTAACCGTAAAGGGAGGTGGTCGATTGGTAGAGACAGATGTATTTACATGACCGTTGCAATTGTCACGCACATAAGGTGTTAGTATGAACAAGATAACCAAATAAGACCCAGTGTTGCGTAAGCAAAAGTAATAAGACCCAGCTATCAAGGGGAGGGGGATTGCATGTCAACAAAAGCAGGCCACAGACAGATGTGGTAAACCGATTAGATTAGCAGCTACACAGAGCAATACAACTGTCACACATGACACAAACGGGGAGGTGCAGAGGAGCTCACAGAAAACTGTATAAATGTGCAATATAATTATTCAGAAGTGTGCCTACTTTGTGGTCACCTGGGCTTGCAAGAACGTATGAATAAAGACTGCTTCGGAATTTGACTCGGACTGAAATTATTGAACAGTGAGCTTCATTTCTCACAACTTGGGGCTCGTACCCGGGATCCTGTCCCATCATCGGCGGGGTAGGTACCGTTGACAGCTTTGAAGACACCAATTATGTTCCCTTTTAGAATGGTCCTGTGCTTCTTGATGGTGGTCCCCCTCCTGGTAGACTGACCAGAATCCATAGGGAGTCATTCTGAACCAGGAAAGAGTTAAGTGGTAATACTTGAACGGTAGGCACAGGGAGATATTGAGCCAGGCAATTCCATGCACGGACCAAGGCAAGAAAATTGACTTGTAAGTACTGCCTTGGTGGCTGGGATTGAGTTCTAGTAGTTAATGAGGGACTAACGAAGGAAGTCGGGACATGGCGGCAAATTGTAAGGTGACCATCTGCAGGAACTACAAGCAGGAAGGTCACCTGACCAGGGACTGTCAGAAAGCAAAGAGCTGCAACCTGTGCAGAGAGGCAGGCCACATGTACAAGACCTGCCCAAGGCGGGGGGGGGGGGGGGGGGGGGGGGCTGGGAGAGGCACTTACGCACAGATGGCTGGAGGTGGCAACGTGAGCCGTGGACCCTCAAAGACCAGCAAAGCCCACTCAGACATCAAGTAAACGGAGTCTGGTGGCACACAGAAAGAAAAACAGGCTGGAGTGGAGGAGGCAGCATCCAGTGGAGACGCACAGCAGATGATCCTGGCTCTAGCTAGGCAGATGGAAGCAATGGAGGAGGAGGTAATCGAGAAGGCCAAGGAGTGGATACCTGTTAAAAACAGGAAACGAAAATCTTGCCAGGTCCTCAAGTCTCCCAGCAAAGGGTGATATGACAGCTGCATGACGAAGGTATGATCAGCTCTTCGGATGATGAAGACAGGCGAAGGAGGGTCATCAGCAGAAGAGAAAAAGTGCCATAGGTGAAGACGAGGTCATTTCGTCCCAACCAGGAAACAACGGATCCCACCGATGTCCACACTTCACCCAATGAGAACCAGGGCGTACCCACTGCCCCACAGCTACAGGTAACTCAGAGCCATGATCCTCTGACAGTCCCACTGTCAGACACAGAACTGGACTGTGCGGATCCTTGCATCGGCTCAATGACACCAGAGCGGGTAAATGACCCCAGTGAGGAGCTGGACAGCTACCTCAGCCCTGCGAGGGTCAGCAGTTCGCACTCACCATGGGGATGCAGTCAGCCACCCCAGAGACAGGACAGTCAAATGGACAATGGTAACCCCATAAACTGGGGGTTAATGAAGGTTTCTTTGCGATAGTATAACAGGGTGCCCACTCAGTACTTGGGTTCCGCTAAATACCAAGAGACTAGATGGTTAATAGACAGAACTGGAAATACGTAACTGTAAATACAATTAACTCAATCTGTTCTCTGTAATGATAAGACATGTAATGTATATATATATATTATATATATATATATGAACTGCATGACCAGTTGTACAGGTACCAAAGCTTTATTTCTATCAATAAAGTATATTTTGAAATATAAAAAATCTGTGCTGTTTGATTTCCTTCTGAGTTATTTGGTCTCGTTGACTCCACACCTTCATCGGCATAGAGACACGGTCTGGTGTGAGCTCCTCCCCAGTATGTCTGCACAATTAGTTTCTTGACTAATGTTTAAGTTGTCTTCTCACTGAAAGGATGAAAGAATTAAACTCTCACTCCAGTCAAAAACCCACCGCCAGCTCCCGCATTAAACCGCCGACCCTCCTGGCGAGCTCGCGCACAGTCGGTTAATGCCGCCCCTCCCGGCGAGCTCGCGCACAGTCGGTTAATGCCGCCCCTCCCGGCGAGCTCGCGCACAGTCGGTTAACGCCGCCCCTCCCGGCGAGCTCGCGCACAGTCGGTTAATGCCGCCCCTCCCGGCGAGCTCGTGCACAGTCGGTTAATGCCGCCCCTTCCGGCGAGCTCGCGCACAGTCGGTTAATGCCGCCCCTCCCCGCGAGCTCGTGCACAGTCGGTTAATGCCGCCCCTCCCCGCGAGCTCGTGCACAGTCGTTTAATGCCGCGCCTCAAGAATCCCTGAACATTCAGGGCGGGCCTTAGCTCCCTCTTCCCGTTTTGATTGGTCAACAAATCTGTCAATCTCTCGTGAGCCGACCAATAGGAAGTTAGTAACTTTGTTCAGGACGTTCTGCCGGTCTGGACGAGGTCAATCCTGAGAAACGGCCACGGCACCTGAAACGTTAACTCTGATTTCTCTCCACAGGGGCTGTCAGACTTGCTGAAATTTTGCAGCAATTTCTGTTATTGTTTTTTGGGCCGAAGGGTCTGTTTGCGTGTTATGTTAATTATTTTTGGCATTTTGACCTCACTGACTCCTTCCACCCGATAACATGTTTGATGTAACCTCCTCCAGCCTGTCTGCACACTAAGCGTCTGTTGACTAAAAACGAACCTGTTTTCTTACCGTCAGTGGATAGATTAAAAAAATCACTCACTCCGCTCTTGCCGAAACCACAGGCCATTTCTCGGTTCCGGGTATAAACAGTGAGCAGCGCCAACACTCGGTGCCGCGCCACTCGTTCACGCCGAGTCCGTTAAACGGCCGCGGGCCTCGAGACTCCGCGAGCGTCCTCCGCCCCCCTTAGGGCGGGCCTCAGCTCCTGTCCAGCTCGGATCGGTCAGAACACCCGTCAATCCCGTGTTCCCATCCAATAGGACGTGAGGTCCCTCCCAGTGACGCAAGGAGGAATCGCTGGAGAAACTCGGCGGATTTGGGAGCATCTGTGGAGATAAAGCAAAGGTAACGTTTCAGATCCACTGATAGTAATTAGGCAAAGCTACTAACTTTATTTTATTTTATGCTTATTGCGAGGACATTATATGGACATTTTACTTTGACTATTCCAAGCAAGTGATCTCACGGTTGGTCACAACTTGTGTATAAGAGCTGGGAATGTGATCTTCCAAGGTGAAGGACAGGTTCATCTTCAGTAATGGGGGGAGGGGGGTACGGGCTAAAGGCAGGAAAGTTGGATTGAGAATGATCACATCAGTCATGATCTGATTGAATGCTGGAGCAGACTTACCTCTGCTGATTTAGAGATGATGGTGTTGGATTGGGGTGTACAAAGTTAAAAATCACACAACACCAGGTTACAGTCCAACAGGATTAATTGGAAGTACACTAGCTTTTGGAGCACCACAACCACCTGATGAAGGAGAAGCGGCTCTCCGTAAGCTAGTGCTTTCAATTAAACATGTTGGACTATAACCTGGTGTTGTGGGATTTTTAACTTACTTCTGCTGTTACATCTTGTAGTGTTTATGGTCTTCTTGTGATCCACTGTTCCACTGGAGAAAATCTTCCAGATGTGAGAAACAAAGCTCACACACTTCAATAATTGCAGTCCGAGACAAAATCTGAATCAGTAGTGTCCTTTATTTTTTCGCTGAAAATGGGTTGCTGGAAAAGCGCAGCAGGTCAGGCAGCATCCAGGGAACAGGAGAATCGACGTTTCGGGCATAAGCCCTTCTTCAGGAATGAGGAAAGTTTGCCCAGTAGGCTAAGATAAAAGGTAGGGAGGAGGGACTTGGGGGAGGGGCTATGAGGGACTCACTGAAATCTTTGTGGAGGGAGGAAGAGAGCTTCTTCAAGGAAGGCATCCTTGTAAGAGGATTCGCAGTAGGTTGAAATCTTTGAGGAGAAAGTGAGGTCTGCAGATGCTGGAGATCAGAGCTGAAAATGTGTTGCTGGAAAAGCGCAGCAGGTCAGGCAGCATCCAGGGAACAGGAGAATCGACGTTTCGGGCATAAGCCCTTCTTCAGGAATGAGGAAAGTTTGTCCAGCAGGCTAAGATAAAAGGTAGGGAGGAGGGTCCCCCAAGTCCCTCCTCCCTACCTTTTATCTTAGCCTGCTGGACAAACTTTCCTCATTCCTGAAGAAGGGCTTATGCCCGAAACATCGATTCTCCTGTTCCATGGATGCTGCCTGACCTGTTGTGCTTTTCCAGCAACACATTTTCACCTCCTTTATTTTTTACACTTGCAAGTGGGTGCGATGTCCAGTGCCAAGCAAGGCAGAGGACAAAACACACCAAATTCAACAAACTCTTGATATTTATATAATTTGGTCCTTACATTTTTTTTTCTTATTTCATTGTTTCTCCCCCTGTTTACATCCTCCATTTCCCTAAGACTGGTCCCACCACTCCTGCTTATCTCTTATCTTATCCGGCCTTGTCTGTGACAAAATGCTTATTCTGGCCTCACAAGGCCGTTTGACCTCATCCCACTGCAGGTCATTGTTAGGCATATTCTTTCTTCATCATTATCTACTCTTTCCATCTGAGCTTCTCCCGAGACCACTCTAATCTTTATGACCCCTTTAATTAGGGTTTGTTCCTGTGTCTCTGTAAAAGTGGGAAACGTACTGTTTGTACAGGCTTTCTAGCTTGACCGCATCCCCTCACAACATCTTATCTATATGCCCATAATATCTACCATTGTTTTGCAATCACGTTTCATGCTGACATACAATTTTTAGCTAATACAAAAATAATTATATATTTTCTCCACATGTTTCCATTCTTGTTGACTCAGCTCTTGGCTAAAACAATGACACACTGGTGTGAGTTCATTCACCTTGTATCAGAAATTATAATTGCGTAACTGCAGAAGAAACATTAATTTACCTGTATCCCACCATTTCTCCTTTTTCTTTTTTCACCATTTGTTATCTTCTGCATTTTTTTCTTTTAAACATCGCCTCCGAAATTCGCAAGCATCATTCCAGAGATTTCATCCATCTTGGTCTCACTCATCTCCTCATCATTTAGTCGACAAAGTTCCTCTGTCTGATTCCCTTTTAGGGGCATCTGTTTCAATCAGTCTTTGGGTGAGCCCTCGTATACAGGGTATGATACAACAGCCAATGGCCACCAATACCCCGACTACTACTATCAAGGAAGTAAGGATGGAAACTACCACCCCCTTATTCTGCTAAAATCATATGAAAGGCTATTCTGTTTTCCCATGCATCAAGCTGTTCTGATATTCCTTTAACCGCATCTCTTGTATAATTTATAAATCGCTGTTGATTATAGAAGATGTAATTTATACAATCTACATTTTTATTAATTGTTACCCACCAAAAGAGAGCTGACTCAAAGCCTGCTGCAATCTGATTACGAGTCTTGAATTCATCAGGTACTCCCCTAGGGAGTCCTACCGAATCAAGACAAATCCTGTCATCGAAAGAAATGTCTAACAGTAATCTCTTACCCCTTCCCTTTTTCCCTACTATCTTTTCCTTCTCAAATGCCAGGGTAAATGGAATTGCCAATTGTACAATTACACATATCCTTCTCCAATCCGGAGGTAGCGTGGGTCTCAATATTTGCCTCCACAGTACCACCACAGATCCGCTCGGGGAACCTTTAGTGCTGCGTAGTTCCCTCCTTTCTCCGTTTCGGTAACATTCTTAATCTCTGTACATAGTTTCAGCTCCCCCAAATCTCTCGACCGACTTGTACCTCGCCTGCGCACACACGACGTGTGATTTCCAACTGCGGCAGAAAATGTGGGGGGACCTTGTACATCTTTCTTCTCCAAGGAAGGGAACAGCAGAGATAGGGAGGTACAATTCCTATCATTCCATGCAGTCTCATCCTGATACAGGGCTGTCATACATTTCATGCCCTTCCTGTCTCGCTTCCACCCGAGCGGAAAGGGAACCACCTGGGCCACTGGCCTACCGGAGGCACATGCATAGCAATTGCTCTTGTTCAGACTTTTTACAGTATACTTTACCCATTCAACCCCGGCATTTGCATCCCCGTACCCAGTCTCTATCTCGATGGTCTGTTTCAAATCCTTTACCTCTATAATTTTTACTACTTTAGGATTATCGGGAGGGGTGAAAGGTTGTATCTCATTACCCAGTAATTCCGCCCGTTCTCCCTGTCCTACACTAATTCGAAAACAACAGCCCAAGAAACCCTTCCCATTTGCTTTCCTTTCGATCACAAATGTTTCATTTAATTGTATATCGTAGGTGCCCCCCCGCCCCCCCCCCCCCCCCCCCGAATTGCTTCGTGCCATGTGGTTTTCCTTATTGTTAGGTATATTGGGTTACACTTTTTATCGGGACAATCGCAAGCTGGTCGGAAGGGGGCCCGGTGTACTGTGATGAGACCATTATACCAAGTACCATCCCCGAGACCATCCCCATAGGACTTAAGATGTATCTCAGAGCTGCGGTACTGTCTCTGATTATCTACATCCCCACAATTTACTGAGCTGCATGCATCAGCGTCTATTACTTGCGGGTTATCAGACTCAGGAACCGTTAATAATACATATGAAAATGATATTTGACAAAATCCCAATACTAAGAGGGCTAGCATCATAACTCTAAGCATTCCCAGTATTTTAAACATCATGCTGAAGCACAAAAAGACTTAATATACAATCTTACAGAAATAATCCCGCGCTCGCGTCGCCACTGTATAATCAGTTACTCAAAGTCTCTTTAGTCTGAGTTTCAGCGGGTCTTGCGCTGATTCGGCTGTCCAGACTTCTTCCTCAACTGGAGGGTCCACTGGCTTTTTGATCCGAGTGTAGTGAGTCCAGCCTTTCTCCGCCGTCCTTATTGCCGTTTCGGTAGTCAAAAGAGCCTGGTACGGCCCTTCCCAGTCCGGCTGCAATTTAGTTTCTGTCCATGATTTTACTAAGAGCCAATCGCCCGGCTGGATGGGACGAAAGGTGAATTCAAGGGGTGGAGTCTGTGCCAATAAACCCTGTTTTCTGAGGAAAGATAAAGAGGTGGACAAGCCCAGTATATACTTCTCTAAAAACAAATCTTTCGTTTCGGGAATTGGCAATTCTCCATTCGTTCCCAGATAAGGTAATCCAAATAAAATTTCATAAGGGGATAGTCCCAAATCTTTCCTCTGCCAATGGACAAGCCCAAAAGGCATCCTTTAAATCTATCACACTAAACCATTTGTGGTCATGGGGGATCTTACTTCATAACGTATAGAGGTTTGGCATCACTGGGTGCCTGATCTGTACTATTCGATTTAATGTTCTCAAATCCTGCACCAATCGATAAGTTCCATCAGATTTCCGTACTGGTAGAATTGGGGTATTATAAGGAGACATACATGACTCCAACAGTCCATCTCTAATCAGTCCTTCAATTACTGGCTGCAGTCCTCATTTACCTTCTATGGAAATAGGATATTGTCGCTCACAGACAACGTCCCCTTTCCGTTTTAAATTTATTGGAAGGGGAGGGATCTGTAGTTTTCCACGATTCCCTTCTCTAGCCCATACAATAGGGTCTATCTCTCTCTCCACATCCTCTGTCAACATTGCCATTTCTACAACTAATTCTTTTTCCTGAATTCCAATCTCCAATCCTAAGAGGATAATTAAGTCTCTCCCTAGTAAGTTACTTCCTATATCAGGGATATACAGCAGTTCCCCTATGACCCTATCCTTAGGACCTTCTATCATCATAGGCTTAAATACTGGAACAGTAAATCCTTCTCCTTTTTCTTTTTTTAAAGAAATATTGCAATATTTCTAACTCCCCACAACTTCAAACACCAATTCATCAATTCATGCTTGACTAACTTTTAAAGCCTGTTCCTAACTTATAAATATATTTTTTATTTACGTTCATTTATTCAGTATTTAATATTTAAAATGTAAAATGCATACAGTTCCCAATTTTGAAATCCACTGTAATCACCCAGTTTTAGTCCCTTAATTTAAATCCAAAATTAGTTTTCTTAAGTAGTCCTGACCAGTCGTTGCTCAATTGCAATACTATAGGTCGTAAAATAATCAGAGCTGCCTTAAAAGAATTTGTCTATTCAAGTTTTAAAAAAAAAACTTATAATGCATGAACAATGGCCTAATGCAAGGTCACAGATATTAACCATAGAATTTTGTTTTTACTACAATCTAATGTTGAACTGAAACTTCAACTGTCCTCCATAAATCGCTTTTATGTAAAGATAAAAGAGATTAGTTAGAATCTGACAGTAAGGCAGTCATGACCTATAAAAAGAACAGGAGTTATCATTCTTTTTTTCATAATCTCTACAGAATCCTTAACCTTAAAATAAATCATGTTAAGTTTCCATAATAAAAGTCAGATTCAAAACAGTCCTGGAACTCAAACTCCAGGGAATAAAGCACAAACATTCAATCACCAACAAACAAATGTTCATTCAAACCAAATCACAAAGGGTTAAACTTTCTACCAGCTGTACAGCTCTTTTCATTCTCTCTCTCTCAAAAATTGACATATAAATTCAGATATTTACAAACCCATTCTTCGTCCGACCTGTACTTTGGCCAGAAGACGGCGGGACGAAGAATGGATTCCTTAGTCCATACAAAGCAACAATATTTAATCATCTGTCTCACTTGTACAAGTATTATTTTGCCAATTCCACAACATCCTTCCCAAAGGACTTTCTGGAGGTATGTTGTAAGGGACCCCGCCTCCATTTACATTGCCTTTTTATTCTTTTGTTTTCCCGGAGGCTTTTTCCTTACCCACGGCACAACCCATATTGAGTTCCTTCGTTAGTCCCTTATTAACTCCTAAAACTCATTCGCGGCCACCAAGGCAATACTTAAAAGTCAATTTTCTTACCTTGGTCTGTGCGCAGAGTTGCCTGGCCCCTTTTTGCCGTATTTTCTATCGAGCTCCTATCACTGTCTGATTCAGATGTCTCTCTACTGGGATCCGTACCAGTCGCCCAAGGGAGCAGACCAAACCGGGACACGAGACCGCTCCTCAATGGGGAACGGGACGCGTCTTCCCAGTGTCCAAGGCCAGCCACTCCCCCCGGCGATGGAAGAAAATCCCGGACAGCCCCCAATTGTGAGAAACAAAGCTCACACACTTCAATAATTGCAGTCCGAGACAAAATCTGAATCAGTAGTGTCCTTTATTTTTACACTTGCAAGTGGGTGCGATGTCTAGTGCCAAGCAAGGCAGAGGACAAAACACACCAAATTCAACAAACTCTTGATATTTATATAATTTGGTCCTTACATATTTTTTTCTTATTTCATTGTTTCTCCCCCTGTTTACATCCTCCATTTCCCTAAGACTGGTCCCACCACTCCTGCTTATCTCATCTTATCCGGCCTTGTCTGTGACAAAATGCTTATCCTGGCCTCACAAGGCCGTTTGACCTCATCCCACTGCAGGTCATTGTTAGGCATATTCTTTCTTCATCAGTATCTTCTCTTTTCATCTGGGCTTCTCCCGAGACCACTCTAATCTTTATGACCCCTTTAATTAGGGTTTGTTCCTGTGTCTCTGTAAAAGTGGGAAACGTACTGTTTGTACAGGCTTTCTAGCTTGACCGCATTCCCTCACGACATCTTATCTATTTGCCCATAATATCTACCATTGTTTTGCAATCACGTTTCATGCTGACATGCAATTTTTTAAAGATATTTTTATTAGAAATTTAACATTTTTACAAGTTTACAAAATTAAACAAAACTCTCAGATATAAACATTGATATACAATTAGCTCAAATATACAATAGCCAAAATTTAACAAAAAAAACACAAAACAAAAAAAAAACCGAAAAAAGAAAAAAAAACAAAACTCAACTATCTACTAATCTAACCTACAACTAACCAGAGTGTATATTTAAGTCTCTTACATGCTCGGGATGTGTTAGCATCAGATATAATAAAACCCGTATTCGTGCGGGATTCCTCTCCCGAGGGGGCCCCGGACCAGCCAGGTTTGTAATCTCAATTAAATAAAAGCCCTTGTTAGGATAGCCGAAATATCTGTATTTATGTAATTCAAAAAGGGCTGCCATATTTTATAAAATAATTCGGTCTTTTGGCGCACCATATTTGTAAGGAAGTCAAGGGGAATGCATTCCATAATTAGTCTGTGCCAATTTAAAAGTCCAGGGGGGCCCTCAGCCGCCCAGTTCACCAAAATATTTTTCCTTGCACACAAAGAAAGAATAGAAAATAGTCTCTTCCCGTACGTGTCCAGGGAGGGAAAGTTCGAAAAGCCCAAGAGGAGAGATACAGGGTCCACTTTAATTTCCGTTCCTAAAATTTCTGTCAGGGTACTTGCTACTTTAGTCCAATATCTACGGATCTTATGACAGGTCCATAAGCAATGTACAAGAGTGCCCACCTCTATTTTGCATTTAGGACACATTGGAGATGCTCCTGCCTTATATTTTGCCAATCGAACCGGTGCTATATGGGCCCTCTGAAGTATCTTCAGCTGGATAGCCTGGGTTCTGTTACAAATAGTAATTCTTCTAGCATTTTCCCAAATGTCATTCCACGTTTCTGTGGAGATTTCTAGTCCCAGATCCTGATCCCATGTTTTAAGCAGATTATCCATATCTCCCGATACTTCATCATGTAGTAAATGATAAATAGTACTGACGGAAGATACCCCCACTGGTCGTAGGACACTACATTCTCTGTCGGATTTATAAAGACTATCTAATAACGTAGTCTTCTTCTGTATATAATCTCGAATTTGGAAGTATCGAAAGAGGTCTCCATTGGGTAATCCGAAATTCTGACGCAGCTGTTCGAAAGACATCAGGACCCCATCTTTAAATAGATCCCCTAGACATGAGATACCCCTGGATCTCCAGAGTTTAAAAGTGGCATCTGTTAACCCCGGTTGTAATACCCATGCTCCCACTATCGGTGCATAGGGGGATGTTTTATGTGAATTGCCCTCATTTTGCCGCATTATATTCCAAGCCTTGATTGTATTTAGTATTATAGGGTTTTTACAGTGATCTGTAATGATTTTCCACTTGTCTGAGAATAAAAGGTTAATAAGTGGGTACTTTACTTGAGAAGCCTCGATGTCCAACCAGATTGATTGTGGATCAGACAAGACCCAATCAGCTATGTAACTTAATAGGGAACTTAACTGATATTTCCTAAAGTCTGGGAAGTCCAATCCACCCCTTGCCTGTGGAAGCTGTAGCTTCTTCAGCTTAATGAGGGGCCGCCTATGATTTCAGATAAAGGAACCCAGCCAGCCATATAATTTACATAAAGCCGTCCTCGGCAGCATCACTGGAAGCATTTTCATAGGATATAGGAGACGGGGCAGGACATTCATTTTGATTAGTGCTATTCTACCCAACCAGGAAATTGGTAGGTCTCCCCATCGCTGGAGGTCCTGCCTTATCCTTTCCAATAAATACACAAAATTAGCCTTATACAACTGACCAAATACTGGAGTAATAAAAATGCCTAAATATAAGAAGCCCTCCAGGGACTAGTGAAAGGGAAAAAGGGATCCGTCCGCTAAGCGGGGTATCATAGCAAGACCACCCATTGGCATAGCCTCCGATTTTGAAAAATTAATTTTATAGCCTGAGAATGCACTAAATGTATTAATACCTTGGATTAAGCGAGGTATGGACATCAAAGGGTTACTGAGGAATAGAAGAACATCATCTGCATAAAGGGTAATTTTATGTTTACCTGTGCCAATCCTTGGGGCCACTATATTAGGATCAGCTCGTATAGCTTCTGCTAGTGGTTCAATTATTAGCGTGAATAACAATGGCGAGAGGGGACATCCCTGACGGCAGCCCCTACCCACACTGGAGCTATCCGAACCTAATCCATTGGTAACCACAACTGCTTTGGGATCACTATACAATGTTGAGACCCATTTGGTAAACACCTGTCCAACGCCAAACCTCTCCAATGTGTAAAACAAATATGACCATTCGACCCTATCAAATGCCTTTTCCGCGTCTAATGAAACCACTACTCCTGGTATCTTTCCCTGATGACAAGCTTGAATCATATTCAGAGCCCTTCTAACATTATTGGATGATCTACGGCCCTTAATAAACCCAGTCTGATCCTCCTTTATAATATGTGGCAGTATCCTTTCTAGTCTCAGTGCTAACGTTTTAGAGAGGATTTTAAAATCTACATTTAGCAAGGATATTGGTCTGTATGATGTACAATCTTCTGGGTCCTTTCCTTTTTTAAGGATAAGAGAGATATTTGCCTCTTTCAGCGAAGGCAGGAGACAGCCCTGACTATATGCATAGTTATACATGTCCATAAGTGGACCAGCCAGTATTTCTGTAAATTCTTTATAGAATTCAGCTTGAAAACCATCTGGGCCCGGCGCCTTACCATTTTGAAGTTTCCCAATTGCATCAAGTATTTCTTGGAGTGTAAGAGTAGCATTTAGGACCGATACTTGTTCCGGAGTTAGGCCTGGAAAAGTCAAATTTTTTAAAAAATGACTGCATCCTCTTCGTCCTATCTTCACAATCCAGTGATTTATATAACTCAGAATAAAATTCTCTAAAGATCACATTAATCTTTTTTGTGATCATGAGTCAAAATACCCGTAGTTTCCTTGATAGACGTAATAGTCTGAGGGGCCTTTTTTTTCTTTGCAAGAAATGCTAAGTATCTACCCGGTTTGTCGCCATATTCATATAACCTTTGCTTTGCAAATAATATTTCCCTCTTAGCCGTTTGAGTAAGCGTAGTGTTTAGAGCTGTCCTAAGAGCTGTAATACTTTGCAATTTAATAATAGAAGGTCTATCAGTGTATGCTGTTTCAGCCGCTTTTAAGCGGGCTTCAAGCAGACGCTGTTGTTCTCCCTTTAATTTCTTCTGGGTCGCTGAGTAGGAGATGATCAAGCCTCGCGTGTAATCTTTGATGGTCTCCCACATCATTGACGGGTTGCTAGCTGTACCTGAATTAATTTCTAAAAAAGTTTTAAATTCTTGAGAGAAGTGCTTTACAAATTTACTATCTTTCATTAGGAAGGGGTCCATACGCCAATGCCGAGGGGATGTCCCATTGTTCCTCGCCTTAGTTTCCATATATACAGTAGCGTGGTCAGAAATTGCTATACGAACTATTTTACAGGATGGACATACAATTTTTAGCTAATACAAAAACAATTATATATTTCCTCCACATGTTTCCATTCTTGTTGACTCAGCTCTTG
Organism: Chiloscyllium plagiosum; assembly: GCF_037043375.1. NCBI lineage: Eukaryota > Metazoa > Chordata > Chondrichthyes > Orectolobiformes > Hemiscylliidae > Chiloscyllium > Chiloscyllium plagiosum. The sequence continues at coordinate 30,516,321 of NW_028270178.1, read as the reverse complement.
GCTAAAACAATGACACACTGGTGTGAGTTCATTCACCTTGTATCAGAAATTATAATTGCAGAACTGCAGAAGAAACATTAATTTACCTATATCCCACACAGACTTGGTCCGTCTATCTGACAGTTCACTTGATTTGCCTAAGCTATTTCTTTGTTAGAGTCAAAAAAAACGACAGATGCTGGAAACCATGGCAGACGGGCAGGAGGCTGGAAGGACACAGCAAACCTGGCAGCATCAGGAGGTAGAAAAGGCAGCTTTTCAAGTATAACCCTTCTTCAGGGCTGGGGGCAGGGTGTTGGGGAAGGGGAGCTGCAGTTAAAGGGTGGGTGGGGGAGGGTTGTGAGTGGGGAGATGGGTGGAGTGGGGAAATAGTGACCACAGATGGAGGGTATGGCCTGTTTGGTCGATGGGAGGAATGAATCCAGTCGGTAGCTGGAAGGCAGGCTCGGTTAGAGATATGGAGGGGTGGAGAAGGGTACTGGAAAGGGAGTCGGGGGATGGGAATGAAGGTTATTTGAAATTGGAGATCTCAATGTTAAGTCCTCCAGGCTTTTGGCTGCCCAGGTGGAAGATGAGGTCTTGTTCCTCCAATTTGTAGTCTAATTCGTGTGGCAATGAGGGAGGCCGAGGATGGTCAAGTCGGAGATGAAATTGGAAGGCGAATTGTAGTGGGCAGTGAGTGGGAGGTCAAATAGGCCATTGCTGGCTGACTGAAAGGCTCGGTGCAACCTGCCCTTAGTTTACATTTGGTCTCACTGATATAGAGACGATCACATCGGGAGCACTGGATACAGTAAACTAGGTTATACGGGAGGCAGATGAACCTGTGTCTCACCTGGAAGGGCTGTTCGGGGCCCCGAATGGAGGTGTGGATGTGTAATGTGACAGAAGGTTTGCAAGTTTTATGGTTGCAGTGGAAGGCACCAGGGGTTCAGGAAAATTCCTCACTCCACTGCTCTAAACAGACTCCCCCCAAAACGCAATAAAGACAGGGTCCCCCTTGTCCTCACCTTCCACCCCACCAGTCTCTGTATCCAATACATCATCCTCTAAACACTTCCACCAACTCCAACTAGACCCCACCACCAAGAATATCTTCCACTCCACACCTCTGTCTGCCTTCTGCAAGGACCATTCCCTTCGACAGTCCTTGGTTCCCGCCAGTCTCTCCACCAGTCCATCAGACTCCTGGTACCTTCCCCTGCAACATTAAAAGATGCAAATTCTGCCAGCACACCTCCCACCTCATCTCCATCCAGGTCCCTGAACAGTCTTTCCAGGTGAGACAGAGGTTCACCTGCCCCTCCTCCAACCTAGTTTACTGTATCCAGTGCTCCCGATCTGGTCTTCTCTACATTGGCGAGACCAAACATTAACTAAGGGCATGTTTCACAGAGCATCTCAGTCAGGGCCACGAAGGCTGACCTGACTTCCCAGTCATCGCTCACTACAAATTCCCCTTCCCATTCCCTCTTTGACATGACCCTTCTGTGTTGCCACAGTGAATCAGACCATGCGTTAGAGGAACAATATCTCATCTTCCGCCTGGGCAGCCAACAGCCTGGAAGACTTCACGTTGAGTTCTCCAATTTCAAATAACCTCCCATCCCATCCCCTGACTTCCTTTCGAGCCACTCCTCCTCGCTTCCCTTCTTCTGACTGACCCTTCCTTCCAGCTACCAATCTGAATGATTCTCCCATTGACCAACCAGGCCATATCCTCTACCTGCATTTACCACTCACCTCCCCACCCGTCTACCCAACTACAATCCTCGCGCACCTTTATCTGCAGCTCCCCTTATCCCCACCCCCAGTTCTGCTGAAGAGTTATGCCCGAAATGTGGACTTCTCCACTTCCTGATGTTGCTTGGCTTGCTGTGCTCTTCTCGCCTCCTGCTTATCTATCCAAGCTATTTCTTAGCATAATTGGTGGTGGTTTAATAGGGGATCACCATGCCTCATGCTAGAAGAGAGGTTGAAAAGCAGAGTACTGCATTGTGACCCCAGCTGGCATGGGAATTGAACTCCTGCTGTTGGCATCACTTTGCACTTAGCCAGCTGAGCTAACTAACCTCAATCCAAGGGGCATGCCCTGTATAACCCAATCATAGTCAACTTGCACCTCTATAGAAGCCAGGAGTAAAGCTATTTGGTCCTCTCCAGCCAAAGGGAGAGCACGGGAAGCTGATGAAGGAAACAAGCCCCTCCCATGTGTCCTTCCCAAATGGAGCTGGAAAAGAGAATACATCTGGCCTGCCTTTTGCTTCCCCGTGATTGGGCTGCTCCATCTTGCGGTGAGAGATTAAGAGGATTCTCGAGGAGATTTTAATTCTCATCCAGAGTCGGGAACTGAAATTCTGAAAGGCTGATTCCTTCAGAAACTCTCGGAAGATCAGTCCCTTGTGTAGTCCTAGCCTCCAGTGTTTGGGCCAAGAGGTGGAGATAGCATTAAGAACATAAGACCATCCTAAATAGGAACATAAGTAGGCCATTCAATAGTATCATGACTGATTCAGCATTTGATTTTGGAGCTGAAACTCGGACAATACAGAGACAGAGAGATTCAAATCTTTCTGCCATGAGGAAGTTTCAGAACAGAACTGGAATCAGAGGGAGAGAATAAATAAAAATAGTCCTGCCTCCTTGTTCGTTTGGAAAAGAATTCCAGAGTCCAGGCTGTCTGGTGGGATGGGGGGGACAAAGGGGCAAAACGATGGAGAGGAGGCTGCTGTGCAGTCTGATCCCACAGATTTCATTGACTCCCTCTCTCATGTCCACTTCCATATTCCCAGCTGTCTCTCCTACATCTTCCCTTTAAACCCCACCTCTCACCATCCTTCACATCTCTGCCCTCTTCATATTCTCCTGCAGCAGAGGCAATGGCCTAGTGGTAATATTGCTGGACGGTTAATCCAGAAACCCAGATGTTGTTCTGGGGATCTGGGTTTGAATCCTACCATGGCAGATAGTGGAATTTGTATTCAATAAAGATCTGGAATTAAGAGTCTAATGATGACCATGAATTGATTGGTGGAAAAACCCATCTGGATCACTAATGTCCTTTAGAGAAGGAAGCTGGGGTTCTGGCCTGCATGTGATTCCAGACCCACAGCAATGTGTTTGACTATTAACTGCCCTCTGGGAAATTAGCAATGGGCAATACATACTGCCTAGCCAGTGGCACCCTCATCGTTTGAGTAAATTTAAAAATTCCTTCCCAAAACTATTTGTCACCTCGCCATTTTTGTTCAGAAATTCCTAACTGTGCAATCTTTCCAAAACCAGCATTGTTACCCCTCTCTCTCCCAGCATCTTTCGCAGTTCTTTGGGATCTTGCTTTTCTTGTCTGTATTTCATTCTGTCTGCATTGCAACAGCACACCACTCTCTCTCATCTCTCCCTTTCTGTTGTTTCAACTCTCTCTCTCTCCCTCTCTGTCAGAAAATTCTCCCTGGGATTTCGCTCTTGCTCTCTGTCTGCACTTCTCTCTTTCTCTCCCTGGGTTTTCTCTCCCTCTATTCCTTCTTTCTGTCTATAAATGTTTGACATTCTTTTTTTTATAACTCTGAGTTTTTACTATCTATCTTTCTGTCTGCCCTTCTCTTGTCTTCTCCCTCCCTCTGTCTGTCTGTTTGTCCTTCTCTTATTCTCCCACGCCCTCCCGTTGTCTTGGCCCTTCTCTCGTTCTCTCTCTTCTTCAATCTGTCTCTCCGTCCTTCTCTTGTTCTCCCCCTCCCTCTGTTCGTCTCTCCTCTTGTTCTCTCCCTCCTTCTATCTGTCTGTCCTACCATTCTCTCGCTGCATTTTCACTCCCTCTTTCTCCCAGATTCCTCTGCTCTGCCCCAATGACGAGGGAAGGGACATTGGAAGCATTTGGTCTCAGTGCCAAAGGGAGTTGGACAGTTAATGCAGTGGGATCTACCTTTCCCCACCAGCTCTCCGAGATTTTACCCCCACTGTTGTCCAAACGGGGGAGGGGGATGTGCAAGAATAAAACTGCTTCTTTGGCCAGCATGAAAGATGGAATAGCTTAATGATTACAGAAAAGACAAAATAGTTGAGGATTAAAATATATGATTATAAATAATAAAGACACTTAGCTATAAGTATAAAGCCGTAATCATTTTAAAGCAAACAACTTGTTCGTCAAGCAGACATGTTGTAGTCATAATCAAAGAGGTTTAGTGAGTTTAGGACCAATTGAATCTTTGGGAAGAAACACACAGTTTCTGTGATCTGAACAAGCTGTGATCTCTAGTATACTGAATATGTAACTGTAAAAATGTAGCTTCATTCCTTTTTATCAGGATATATCAAAACTGTGCTTGTTACTAAAATGAATAAGTCATATGCAGGTTTTCTCATGGTTTTTGTTATAAAAGACTGTAATTTGAATAACAATTTGGAGATGCGTCCTATACTTGTTTATAGAACCTCTCCCCATGTGTGATTAAATAAAGACTGGTTTTGGACAATTCAAATACTTGTCTGAGTCTTGTTTTGGGCCAGCAAAACTTCGATGGGGGGAGTGGAAGCTGCATGAAGTACCTTTCTCATTGATTGTGTGGCCAGGGGATATCTACAAGCTGGGAGCTTGCTGTGAATTATAGTAGTCAGTCAAAAAGCAAGTTAGTCTCTGCACCATGTCTTTCATCCCAGGGGCTGTGAGTCTGCGAGGGGAGGAGAAGGGGGTCAATTAGACAGTGGCCATGCCTGTAAATTCCTGAGTGGGCGAATGGTCAAAAAGGAGAGGCCTGAGAGAGGGGGGAGTGTGTTACGGGTTTTTTTTGAGTGGAGAAGAGGGAGGGGCAGTTGTAGGAGAGACAGATGGAGGAGGGACAGAACAAGAGTCAGAGTGTGAGACAGAGCAGAGGATCAGTCTCAACAGGAAGGGTATTCAATGATGCCATTTGGGCAAATCCTGAGGAGCAGGACAGGACATGGATCATTCAATTGGGGAAGGGGTGCAGACATGACGGGCTAAAATAACTCCTTTGTGATGTAAGACTCAGTAATTCTGGCACTGGGATCTTGCTGTGCATTAAAGCAGTCAATCACAGGTCAGTCAGTTCACACAGACTTATTTACTTCTGCCCCAGGGAATAGGGTTCAGCGCAGTATTGGGGTCAGCAAAATATTTGGGGGTGCAGATTTGGGGAACGGCATAAGTTTAGGAGCAGCGTGAAATTGAGGGATAAAATATTTTTGAGGGGGTTCAATATTTGGTGGGCACTTTCAGGTGAAATGGAGATAAAGTGAGGGAGAATGGGAGGGTGAGGGAGAAAGCGAGAGAGAGAGACAAAGAGTGGGGATGGAGAATGCTTGAGAGAGAGAGTGAAAGAGAAGGACAGAAAGAGACAAGGGGAGTGGGAGAAGTACAGAGAGAGAGAGAAGGACAGAGAATGAGAGAGAAGGGCAACAGTTAGATCGAAAGAAACACCAAGTTTACACATGGACAGACTGAAGGAGTTATACTCAGTATTCCAGTGGGTCCCAGCTCCCTCGATGGTTTCTCATACTCACTGTCTCCCATGAGGGACAGACTTCAGCCTGGGAATGTAACCGCATATCTCTATGATTCTGTGTATGTCTGTGTCTCTGTCCAGTTGGAGTCTTTATTGTTTTGGGGGTGAAACCTCTCTCTTTCTCTGTCTCTCTCTATCTCTCTGTCCATTTTGTGTTTAAAGTGATACAACATCCACTCTCTGCTGGACTCCCCGTGCCACTGCACAGGCAGCAGATTTTCTTTGGGGGGGAGCATGAAAGTCTTTTAATGTTTTACATTGCACATTTGTTTCCATCTTCAAAGAATGTCTTTCACAGAGTAATCTTGCCCCGATCCCTTACGATTTTGTCTCTGACATATGAGGAAAATGAGATGAGCATGCCCAGTGTTAGTCTCATACCCTCCACCTTTGAATTCTTTCTCACTTAGAATTTGTGAGAGAACATCAGAAAACATTGTAAGCTGCAGCAAGTGCAATAAAATTCACCGTCTCCTTATGAAATGGATCACTCAGAGGTGTTGATACAATTGCAGTAGAAACATTATATTTAATGTGTATAATGTTAGGAATAATGTTCAAAGACAAATCATTTCCACATTGCAGAGGGAGCATGACATTTCTCCACTTTGTTCGACACTGAGAGACCTTAATTCAATTACAACCCTTTTCACACCAGCATTGTGCAGTTATGTGTCTGTGTGTTGCTCTGTGTTGATGGTGCTGTCAGTTTGGATGGTTCTGTGAGGTGTTTCTGCCCCTCTCTCCCTTTCGGAATCCTTGAGGGTTCTCCTACTACCTGCTGCACAGTGGTGTTGGGAGGCCAACAGAGCATCCTCTGCACGAGGGAGCTTGATGGCACTATTTTGACTGTTCACGCTATGACAGGAAATTTCTGATTAGACTGCATTGGAGTAGCCGCCCTTTATAATTGGGCAGCTTGACGCCTAAAAACGGGGAACCTGTCGAATTGGATTAAAATTAGCTAAACACCTGGGACCAGTGAGAGCAAAAAGATCGACAATATTCAAAAATATCAGTTTTTATTGATAATAGTACTGCAGCAGGTTTGGCAAGCTTTTTATACGTAAAAACATATCAATATTTCACAGAAATTATTGGACGTTTGTCATTCGTTAGGCCAATACATTGAATTTTGATCTGTGTTGTCCTTATTTTTATTAAACTTTTTTTTTGCAAAATTATAAAAGAAAGATAAATTACAACACCAGCAAACATTATTCTATATACATATAACAACAGAAAAAGAGAAAAAACTCCACAACAACAACAATACGACCAAAACAAAACTATACACATGTGCAAAACAGAAAAAGCAATAAAAGTAGTTAATGAATAAATAAACAAGCAAAACAGCTTAGCACAACAAAATATTACCTCTCGACCTGCACACAAAATATTCCGAATTCTTCCTTCAAGGCCATCTAGTACACTAAATCAGAACGCCATGGCTACACAAAAGCCTTATCCGAGCAATCCAGAAAGGGGTGCCATATCCTATAAACAAATTGTGTTTTCCAGTGCATCGTATTTGTGAAAAAGTCCAGAGGGATATGTTTCATAATAAGCCTATGCCAAACCAATAGACCCGGGGATGGGGGTTGGGGGTGGGGGGTGTCGGTTTTCAGAAACCCAACACTTTGATTTTTTTTCCTATCGCAGAAAGTGAGGATATTAGAAAGTTTTTTTTTTCCCCATGAGCATCCGTAGAGAGTATACTGGGTAGGCTCATGAGAAGCGAGATAGGGGTCCATCTTAACCTCAGCCCTCAAGACCCTCTCTATGATTCCTACCACAGAACTCCAATATGCACGGAGCCTGTGGCACACCATAAACAATGAGTGAGAGTACCAATGTTTACCTTACAAATAGGACAAAAGGGGGATGCTCCCATCTTAAACTTTGAGAGATGGTCTTGGGCCAAATGGACCCCATGCAAAACCTTTCGCTGAATGGCATGGGTCCTATTACAAGTCGAGATCTTCCTTGCATTCTCGCAAATGTGTCCCCATGCTGCCATAGAAATCTCAACCCCTAATTCCCTCTGCCAAATTTTGCAAAGCTGCTCATCGTTTTCTGAAGGATCGCCTCCAGTATACGATAAAGCGTACTAATAGAGAGAGTACTTTCAGCATAAAGTTCCGTCTCCTCCATCATAGATCCACAGCGGTTGGTTAAGAGAGTGGTCCCTTTCTGAATGAAATCCCTGACCTGAAAAAAGCGGTAACTTGACCTTGTTCACAAATTATTTGGTCAAACGACATCATTATTTCACCTTCAAATAAATCAGCCAAACAGGAGATTCCCCTAGTTGCCCAGAGCCTAAATCCAGAGTCCATTTCCCTAGGTTGAAAACTCATCATATCCACTATAAGAGTAAGAAATGACGTTTTGGACATATTACTCTCCTTCTGCCCAATTCTTCTCCATGCCTTAACTGTAATAATTAAAATCAGATTATGGCGATATTCCATAACCGTCTTCATTTTATCCAATGAAAGGCTGATGAGGGGACATTTTGACTTGGAGGCCTCAATATCTAGCCACATTGATGTCGGGTCTTTATAGGCCCAATCCCGAACAAGCGATAGAAGAGAATTTAATTGGTATCTTCTAATATCTGGGAAATCCACGCCCCCCAGCCCATGAGACAACTGTCGTTTAGACAACTTGATAAGAAGCCGCCAATGGCACCAAATCAAAGAGCTAAACCCTTCATTAAGACGCGTGAAAATCAGCGGAAGCATTTGTATAGGGTAGAACATTTGGAGAGAACATTCATTTTGATAAGAAATACCCGTCCAAGCCAAGATTTTGGAAGTACTTCCCATTGCTGGAAATCATACTTAATCCTGTCAAGCAAGTGATCAAAATTAGCCTGAAACAACTGGTCAAAGACAGGAGTAATAAAGATGTCTAAATAAGAAAAAAAAATCCTGTGACCATTTGAAAGGGAATTGTAGTTCACCCCTCCACCTCAGATATTCTCCTAAGACCCCCCATAGGCATAACTTCTGATTTTAAGAAATTAATCTTGTAGCCTGAAAAGGAGCCAAATGAGTTGATGCATTCTATAAGATAGCATACAGAAACCTGTGGATTCGACAGAGAAACCAAACCATCATCTGCATATAATGAGATCTTATGTGACTTAGATCCTACTTTGGGGTGGCTATTTTAGGATCCCTATGGATCGCCTCTGCCAGCAGCTCAATCACCAACGTGAAAAGTAATGGTGAGAGGGGGCAGCCTTGCCGACTGCCCCTACAAATATCAAAGTTACTGGACCTCACACCATTGGTGAGAACCGCCATCACAGGAGCAGCATAAAAGACCCTCACCCACTTAATAAAAACCTCTCCCAATGCAAATCGCTCCAGGACATAAACAAAAGGTATGACCACTCAATCCAAACAAATGCTTTTTCTGCGTCTCAGGAGAACACTAATCCCTGAACAGAAGGCTGCTGACAAGCTTGAATCATATTTATCATATTCAGCAACCTCCTGACATTATTAGAGGATCTACGGCCTTCCTCAAACCAGTCTGATCGTTCCTAACAATGGAAGGCAGCACAGTTTCCAATCTTTAAGTGAGACCCTTGGACAAAGTTTTGAAATCAGAGTTCAGAAGTGAGATGGGCCTTTAACAAGCACGTTCCTCTGAAGTCTTCCCCTTCTTAAGAATGAGAGAAATATTAGCCTTTCTCAGGGATAGTGGGAGATGATAATGACCGAATAAGTCATTATACATGTCCAGTATTGGTCCCGACAATATGCTGATAAATTCCTTATAAAACTCACTTGGAGAGACCATCAAAGCCAGGCACCTCCCCACTCTGCATCGTCTCACAGTCTCCTCAACTCCTGTACTATTAAATGTGCGCTAAGAAAAGATGCTTGTTCAGGAGTGACACTTGAAAGATCCAAGTTCTTAAAGAAAGACTCCATCTTAGCCCATACATTTTCACAACGTTCAGACTGCTATAGCTCAATATAGAATTTCCGGAATGCTGCATTGATCTTTTTAGAGTCACAAGTGACCATCCCATTCCCATCTCTGATCGAAGTAATTGCCTGGGGGGCATTCTTTCTCCTGGAAAAATACAGTAGGTACCTGCCCGCTTGTCACCATATTCAACCAGTTTCACAAAGGAGAGCTCCTTCGTTGCCATCTGTGTAAGCATGAGTTCAAGAAAGAGCCGTAACCCACTGCAACTTAACCTATGATGGCTCATCAAAATACACCTTTTCAGTGGTCTTTAACCATCAAGCAAGCATTTTTGCTCCCCCTTCTGTTGTTTCTGACTAGCGGAGTAAGAAATGAGCCTGATATAAGCCTTAGCTGTCTCCCAAAGAATGGGCGGGTTACTGGCTGTGTCTGAATTGATAGATAAAAATATCTTAAATTTGTAAAGGAAATATTCAATAAACTTACTATTCCTAAGAATAAAGGGATCCATTCGCCAATGTCGAAAGCCTACCACAATACTCTTAAGCTCAGACCCCAAGTAGATTGCAGCATGACCCAAAACAGTGATATTTCCAAATGTACAGGATGTTACCAAATCCAAGGATAATGCAGGGGCTAGGAATAGATCAATCCTGGTATGACATTTGTGTGGATTAGAAAAGAATGTAAAGACCCTGCCCGTGGTGTCGAGACACCTCCAAATATTCACCAATCACAATTCCACACATAAGTCCATCAGCTGTTTAGGAGAACGTGTTGATGGGGCTCTAGGTATTCTATCCACCGCGAGGTCCATAAGGCAATTAAAGACTCCTCCTCAAATCAGCTGCTGCGGTGTAAGAGCCATCAGTTTTGTGAATGCGTCTATCAGAAATCTAAGCGGGTGCACTGGGGGACAGTACACATTCAGGATACCATACGCTTCTCCATGCATTAATACCTTAAGAATGACAAACCATCCATGCTCACCTTTAATCTGTCTAGCAACTGAAGTGGAAGATTCTTCCTGATTCTTCCTCCTGCTCCTAGTATTAAAGGAAGAGAAATATCCCCGATCCAACCCACCCTGCTGCAATATCAAATGTTCTTTATCACTGAGATGAGTCGACTACAAAAGGGCAATATCCACCCTCTCCTTTCGAAGACTGGAAAGCACCATTTTCTTTTTAATTGGTGAATAGATCCCTCTAACATTCCAGGTACACCATTTGAGGACACAATTGGCAATGACCCTCGAAAACATCATTCAATATCCTAAAAGGAAGAATTCAACTTATCAGCTGCAGAGCATAGACGAAAGAAAATTCACAAAATCTAAAAAATAACTAAAAATCTAAACTAAAACTACTACATCTAACATCCTAATAACTACATCTACAAAAAAACTCCACCAAATTAAACCAAGTACAAAACACTTAACAATGGGCTCCATCCCCTGCCCACAGGAGGCACTTACATATCTCAAAAGCACCTTCATACCTCCTTCCAGCTTGAGCCCCATCCCAGACTCAGGCCAAGAAAGATGAGAGAAAGTAAACTATCATACAAAGGAAATTAAAAGTAAACCCTCGACCCATTCCCATATGTCCATTATCACTCAATAATTTCAAAAGAGGGATTCAACAGCCCTTGGCAAATAAACAAAGAGAGGAAAAGTGAAAGTGAAACACTAGTCCACATACTTTCAGTTATCCGATCTATTTTGTCGTCTCCAAACGTTTATCACTATTGCTGGAGAGTGAAAAGTTTGTCACTTTTTCTGGGGAGTTAAAAGAATGCGTCGACCCATCACACATAAAGCGAAGCACTGCTGGGCACCTTGGGGAAAACTGGATGCCAAGGTCTGTCTTGGCCTTTCTCTTGGCTTCATTAGAGATCTTCCTACTCCGAATGACAGCTGCAGAGAAGTCCTGGAAGAACATAATCTTCGAACATTTGTTGATTAAGGCCTGTGGATCTTCTCCCTTCATTCTGGAAGCTTCAAAAACTTTAAGTTTATCTCTTTTGCTGCGGAGTCGCACTAGGGCCAAATGAAGACGCTGTTCCAAGCCGGGCCTGCACAGAGCGATTCGACGGGCCCTTTCACCTTTTACCCAGTCAGACAAAACTTCCAGGCCCAGGAATCGAGGCAGCCAGCTTTCAGAGAAGCTCTCTGGTTGGCCACCTTCTTCCCCCTCCAGCAGCCTCGTAAATGCGGACGTTCTTCCTCTTGTTTTTGTTGGTGACGACATCGACCTGCTCCTGTAAGGTAAGTACCTGTTCCTCCAGCATTCAAATTCTTCCCTTTGCGGAATCAATCACGGTTTCCAAAACTGTGGTCCTCCTTTCAACTTCTTCTGTTCTTCATACTCGGCCTCCCAGCTGCTCCTCTTTGTGTTTTTGGAGCTTGGCCAAGATTGGTCCAGTCTGTTGTGGAACTTCTCTTTGATCGACATTTCGATCATCCCTCGCTGCTTTGCAAACTCCATCGACAGGGCCTGGTAAGGGAATGACTCCAAGGGACTTCTGGAGGGAGCTGCAGATGTCTGGCTTCTCAAGGTGAGTGTCCTGTGTCATGGGACTTGTTGGAGCCTTTACTTTTAGTTCTTTGATAAAACAAACTTATAAATTATATAAGAAATCGAGGTTCAAAAACTCTTTAAATATCAAATTATCGTAGAAATGATTTAAGTGGGGAGGTGAGAATGCTAATTTGCCTGAACAGAGATGCGGATCTCAGCAAAGCAGACCTCTTAGATTTCCACCATCTTTGATTCCCCCCCCCCTCCTGTGTTGTCCTGTTGACTTTCCAAAACATCGAGTTATGCAGGTTATTACATAACTTTGTTTTTGCATATGAATATCTTTGTTTGGGCTAAAATTAGATTTTCAAAACATATGTGGATCAGTTTAATCAAATTCTGACAAGCAGGAGAATCGAAGTTTCGGGCAAGAACCCTTAATCAGGAAAGGTTAATAAGTTCACCTTGTGTCATGTCTGCTAAGGTCAGCACTATTTCTTACCTTTTGCCTTAGTTCTTTAACTTATTGTGTTGTAACCCGGGAGTTGGGCAATTTTCCCATCAGGCAATCTTAACTGTTTCCCACAATTCCACATTCCCCCCTTTTGTCATATCATGACAATCAGTTACACAGGTACCTTGATAATTCAGTTGAAAATACATTGGCACAAGCAAACAAACAAACCTATTCCTACTAACAACAGTAATAGCAGTAAAAAGGCCTTCATGGTCCAATTAAATATCCCGTGACCTCACCAATCAAGTGGGTTGTAATTATGGAATTCCCTGCCACGCCTCTGTGTTTGATCAGCATGTTGTTTAATATGGTCAGCCAGGTTGATGATATTCTCAGAGGCATCTGGAAAGTAAGTACAGCACCCCTGACTGACAACAGCACACGCTCCTCCTGGTGAGACTTGCAGATAATCCAAAGCCAGTCGATTCTGCAATGTCACAGTCCGGACAGCCACAAGCTCAGCTGAGACCTCAGTCAGTACTTGTCCAGTTGCCCTTGCTTCTCAAGCTGTGTCATTGGGCCACATGTTCCAAGGCTGAGGCCATGTGAATCAATTCACTGGACGCCCAGGGCATTCCATCCAGTGGAAAGGACATCGTGAGGAAATGGTCTGTTTTGGAAATGACTCTTTTGGCTCGTAGAGGGTAGTGCTTAAGGGAGGTCATATGATGCACATTGGATACCACATGACCGAGATAGCAGAATCCTATCCAACAGGTTGGAAGCCATGGGTTAGCTCTGGTGCCGTGTGTAAGTATATGCCATTATAAGCTGTAAAATCATTAGCCAATGTCATTCAAGGTTCGAGGGTAGAACAGGCCAATGGACTATTCAAAGTTATATTCCTTATTCTGGACTAATTACAGTAAAACATTGTACTGTCAGAAATGCTCACGCCTGGGCCTTGCCAGTCAAATGTGAGGTTAAACCTGCTTTGTCCCATCAATTTTCCCTTTCCTGATTTATAACACAGAGGGTATCTGTAGCATTATTTGAATGGACTGTAAGGGAAGGAGGAACTGAGTCATGATTATATGCAGGCTGATACCATGTCGAAAATTTAGTAATTTCATAACCTGCCGATTCCCATATTCTCATGTCCCCATTAATTCCTGTGAGATTCCGCCGTAACATCCACTCAACTATTTCTGGTATATAGAAAGGGAGGTGTTGAAGAGATATTCCTTTCCATTGAATGGATGGGGGCATGGATACAAAACCAATAATTACTTATATTAAATTTTTCAGCATATACATATATAACAAATGTAAATAAAAGTTTGCATGCAGTTCCCGAGTAGGCCTGTTTTTCAATATCAAACGTCCACCTACATTAAAGAATTCAGCAAGTTCAAAGAGGACCAAAAAGATCTTCATGCTGTGTCCAGTCCTGTTTGAGTAGTAATCTTACAATCAGATCGGTGGATCCAGTTGGAGTGTCCTTCAATCTTGACAGAGGTTGGTGTTGTTAGTAAGACTTGAAAGGGGCCGCTTCAGCATTGTCCCAATTTGTTCCTTTCCCAGTTATTAACCAGTACACAATCCCCTGGGTTTACTCTTGGATATTGGGAGGCGATTGTCTCTTCCTCACCTGGGCAATGCGACTTTTGATCTGTGAGTGAAGAAACTTCAGAGAAAGTCAGCTGTTCCAAAAAGTTCTGCATTTGCTCACCCATTACATGGAGATCCACACCCTCAAGGGGCTTATCATGAGCATCCCACAGAGTCCATATTGGCCGACTGTAAGCTATCTCTGCAGCTGACAGTCCGGTCTGCAAATGTGGAGACACTCACATATGCAACACTGCCAAGGGCAATACTCGGAGCCATTTTTACTCCGTTTCTTGGACCAGTTTAGAAATATTTCTTTTAAAGCATGATTGGCCCGTTCCACAATCCCTGCTGCGTGCGGGTGATATGCACCAGGCAGTTGCTGTTTAATTGAGAGTGAGTCACATAATTCAGTAATGATTTGAGCCGGGAAATGTTTGTTTCAGCAGCAGGAAGCACGGGAGCGTCGACCAGAGGGCTGACGGGAAGGAGAATCACAGATTTAAAAACTTACCGAGAGATTTGGAGCTCTCCATTTTTGTTTCAGCAGCAGAAAGAGCGGGGGCTGACAAGAAGATGAGTCATTGATTTAAATAATTCCCTCGTGAGTAGGCAGAGTGCACGCTCAGTAGGAGTGGACACGGGACTGCTGGGTAAGTGAAGTAATATATTTGGGTGGCGTGTTTCCTGAAACACTACTTCGGTAGTGTCTCCCACCCATCCTCCTCCTTAACCAAAAAAATGGTTCTGTGCGCTGGATTGGTAAGGTACCTAGTTTTTTTAAAAAAATCTGTATTTTTCAATAGTTTCTTTGAGAATTTAGAAGCGTGGGAATGGTGGTTAGGGCAGTTGAATGCTCCTCCTGCAGAATGTGGGAGGTAAGGGTCACCACTATTGTCCCTGCTGACTTCATCTGTGGGAAGTGCACCAAACTCCAGCTCCTCAGAAACCGTGTTAGTGAATTACAGCTGGAGCGAGATGAACTTCGGAGGTGTGGGTGGTGGTGGTGGGTGGTGGTGGTGGGTGGTGGTGGTGGTGGTGGTGGGGGTGGTGGCGTTTATTGAGAGGAGTTACAGGGAGGTAGTCACATCTCAGGTACAAGACAAAGGCAGATGGGTTCCAATCAGGGGACCGATAGAGAACTGGCAGGCAGTTCAGGGATCCTCTGTGGCCGTTCCCCTCATTACAAGTAGACCATTTTGGATAATGTGGAGGGGGGTGCGACTTTCCAGGGGGAAGCCATGTCGTACAGGTCTCTGGCACAGAGTCTGTCCCTATTGCTCAGAAAGGAAGAGGGGAGATGAGCAGAGCATTAGTTATTGGGGGCTCCACAGTTAGGGGGAGAGATAGGAGGTTTTATGGGAATGAGAGAGACCCACGGTTGGTGTGTTGCCTCCCAGGAACCAGGGTTTGTGATGTCTCGCATCGTTTTTTTGGGATCCTTACAGGGGAGGGGGAGCAGCCCCAAGTTGTGGTCCACATAGTCACCAATGCCATAGTTAGGAAGAGAGATCGGGATGTAAGGCAGAAATTCAGCGAGTTGGGGTGGAAGCTTAGAGTTAGAACAAACAGATGTTATCTCTGGTTTCATGTGCTAGTGAAGCGAGGAACAGGGGGAGAGAGAGGAGTTGAACATGTGGCTGCAAGGATAGTGCAGAAGGGAGAATTTCAGATATCTGGGTAATTGAGTCTCATTGTGGGGGTAGTGGGAGATCTTCAAACAGGATGGTTTACACCTGAATCAGAGGGACACCAACATCTGGGGGGAGGCGGGGATATTTGCTCGACGGAAACTAATTCAACAGGGGATGGTAACCTGAACTGTAGTTCCATATGTCCAGGAGATTGAGAGTAGTGAGGTCAGAAACATGATTTCAAGTTCGCAAGAGTGCACTGACAAGCAGGAAGGTGATTTAAAGTGTGTCTACTTCAATGCCAGGAGCTTCCGGAATAAGGTGGGTTGACTTGCAGCATGGGTTGATACCTCGGCCTTCGATGTTGTGGCCATTTCAGAAACATGGGTAGAGCAGGGACATGAAAAGTTGTTGCGGGTTCCAGGATTTAGATGTTTCAGTAAGAACAGAGAAGATGGTGAAAGAGGTGGAGGTGTAACATTATTGGTCAAGGGCAGTATTACTGTGGCAGAACGGACGTTTGAGGACTCATCCACTGAGGTACTATGGGCTGAGTTTAGAAACAGGAAAGGAGAGGGCACCATGTAGGCAGCTTTCTGTAGGCCTCCAATTGGTTCCAGAGATGTAGAGGAAAGGATAGCAAAGATGATTCTGGATAGGAGTGAGAGTAACAGTGTAGCAGTTATGGGGTCTTTAACTTTCCAAATATTGACTGGAAATTCTATAGTTTGAGGATTTTAAATGAGTCAGGTTTTGTTCAGTGTGTGCAGAATGGTTTCTGAGTAGACTGGCCAACAAGGAGTGCAGCTCAGAGAAATGATTAATGAATGCCACAACAGAATCAATAAATACAACTGGGAAATAATGCAACAAAAATCTCTACTCCCGAACACGACAGAGCATGAATAGACAGTCATAGTACAATAAGCCATAGACATTAGACAGCGGCCAACACAGAAAACGAAAAAAAAACGAGACCTGCAGAAAAGAACAAGACCAACTCACACAAAATAACTACACAGACAACACAACAGACACTGAAAAAGCCGTCTTAGTAAGAGGCAGACAGTCGCACCAACATTAAGCAGGAGAAAGGAAAGAAACACACTCAATACACAAGAACGGAAAGCACTAGAAGGACTCAAGAAAGACAAAAACATCGTTACCTATTTGCAGACAAAGGACACTTTACAGCCATTATAAACTGGACAGACTACATTGAGAAATCAAACACACTGCTTGGAGATACCGACACTTATCAATAGGTGGCAATTGGCTCAAAGCAACAACTAGAAAACCGAATCACAGCCTTTCCCCCAAAACTCCAGAAATCTGGAGAATTAAATAAGACTGACTTCCAAAAATTGAAAGAAATGGATCCAAAACACCATGCTTATATGGATTATCCAAAATTCACAAACCAGGAGCATTTCTCAGACCCGTAGTCTTGTGACCTGGAACACCAACGTACAGACTGGCCAAGGAACTATACCAAAGACTAAAAAAAAGAAGAATCATGCACCTCCATTCACTCCACCAAACAATTCCTGAACACCATCAAAGACACTAAGATAGAAGAGGATGAAATTATGGTCTCTCACAAACAGCCCTGTTCGCATCCATCGACATCACCCTGGCCAAGGAAACACTGACTACACTATTAGAAGAACCAAAGACACATAGATCACTAGTTGAGGTGTTTTAGATTAGATTCCATACAGTGTGGAAACAGGCCCTTCGGCCCAACAAGTCCACACCGCCCCGCCGAAGCGCAACCCACCCATACCCCTACGTGTACCCCTTACCTAACACTACGGGCAATTTAGCATGGCCAATTCACCTGACCTGCACATCTTTGGACTGTGGGAGGAAACCGGAGCACCCGGAGGAAACCCACGCAGACACAGGGAGAACGTGCAACCTCCACACAGTCAGTCGCCTGAGGCGGGAATTGAACCCGGGTCTCTGGTGCTGTGAGGCAGCAGTGCTAACCACTGTCCCACCGTGCCGCCCACCGTGTTGTTCCTCCAATTTGTGCTGTGGTTCATTGTGGCAATGGAGGAGGCCAAGGATGGTCATGTTGGGAAGGAAGTGGGAAGGGGAATTGAAATGGGCAACAACTGAGAGTTCCAGTCAGCCTGCAGACCCAGCTCTGATGCTCGGTGAGCCGTTTCCTAAGTTTATGTTGGGTCTCTGTGATGTAGAGAAGACCACTTCGGGAGCATCTGATGCAGTAAACTATTTTGGAAGAGAAGCAGGTGAACCTCTGTCTCACTTGGACGGAGGTGAGGGGGGTGTGTATCGGCAGGTTTTGCATCTTTTTCCGGTTGCAGGGGAAGGTACCAGGGTTTCGGGGGATTATTGGGAAGAGTGGCCCAAGCCAAGGATTGTCAAAGGGAATGGACCTTGCGGAAGACCGAGAGGCATGGGGAGGGGAAAATGTTCTTGATGGTCGGATCTTGGTGGAGTTGGTGGAAGTGTTTGAGAAAGATGTGTTGGATGTGGAGGCTGGTGGATTGGTAGCTGAGGATAAGGGAGAACTCTGTCTTTGTGTGGGGTGGGGTTAGAGCATTAGAATAGGTAATGGAGGTGGTGTGTCAGAGGTCTACCTGGATGACAGAGGGTGAAAAAGCACGTTGTGTGTAATAGGTGGACATCTGGGATGCTCGCGATTGGAATTTCTCCACATCTGAGCAGTTACAGCGGAGGCAGAGGAACCCGGAGAATGGGATGGAGTTCTTATAGGATACTGGGCGGGAGGAGGGGTAGTCCAGGCAGTTATGGGAGACTGTGGGATGGTCGTAAACGTCTGTCCCCGCAGATGGGAATAGTGAGATCAAGAAAGGGGCGGGAGGTGTTCCAGATGGACCAAGTGAATTTGAGGGTGGGGTGGAAGTTGTGAGCAAAGTTGACAAACTACTCCAGTTCAGCCTGGGTGCAGGATGCTGCACCGATGCAATCATCGATGGAATGGTGGAAGAGTTGGGGCACAGTGCCCGTACAGATACTGGGGAGGGACTGTTCGATATAGCTGACAAAGAAGCAGACGTAGCTCGGGCCTATCCGGATAGCCTTGGCCACCCCCTGGATTTGTAGGGAAGGGGAGGAGTTAAAGGAAATGCTATTAGGGTGAGGACGAGGTGGAGGGGGGTATTGATGAAGGAAGACTGAATGGATCTGTTCGAGAGACGTTGGTGGTGGGCAAGTTGTTGGAGGGAATCCTGATGGACAGGATGTACATGTATTTGGAAAGGCAAGGACTGATTAGAGATCGTCAACGTGGCTTTGTGCATGGGGAATCATGTTTCACAAACTTGATTGAGTTTTTGGAAGAGGTAACAAAGAGAATTGATGAGGGCAGAGCGGTAGGCGTGATCTATATGGACTTCAGTAAGGCATCTGACAGGGGTCCCCATGGGAGACTGGTTGGCAAGGTTAGATCTCACGGAATGCACGTGGAACTAGCCATTTGATATAGAACTGGTTCAAAGGTAGAAGACAGAGGGTGATGGTGGAGGGTTGTTTTTCAGACTGGAGGCCTGTGACCAGTGGAGTGCCACAAGGATTGGTGCTGGGTCCACTGC
The DNA here is from genome assembly GCF_037043375.1 of Chiloscyllium plagiosum. Taxonomy (NCBI): domain Eukaryota; kingdom Metazoa; phylum Chordata; class Chondrichthyes; order Orectolobiformes; family Hemiscylliidae; genus Chiloscyllium; species Chiloscyllium plagiosum. The sequence continues at coordinate 30,497,037 of NW_028270178.1, read as the reverse complement.
TTGTCATCATTTATATAAATGAATTGGACGTGAGCATAAGAGGTATGGTTAGTAAGTTTGCAGATGACACCAAAATTGGAGGTGTAGTGGACAGTGAAGAAGATTACCTCAGATTACAACAGGATCTTGATCAGATGGACCAATGGGCTGAGAAGTGGCAGATGGGAGTTTAATTCAGATAAATGTGATGAGCTGCATTTTGGGCAAGCAAATCTTTGCAGGAATATGCACTTAATGGTAAGGTCCTAGGGAGTGTTGCTCAACTAATAGACCTTGGAGTGCAGGTTCATAGCTTCTTGAAAGTGGAGTTGCAGGTAGATAGGATAGCGAAGAGGACATTTGGTATGCTTTCGTTTATCAGTCAGAGTATTGAGTATAGGTGTTGGGAGGTCATGTTGCGACTGTACAGGACATTGGTTAGGCCACAGTTGGAATATTGCTTGCAACTCTGGTCTCCTTCCTATCGGAAAGATGTTGATAAAATTGCGAAGATTCAGAAAACATTTACAAGGAAGTTGCCAAGGTTAGAAGAATTTGAGCTGCAGGAAGAGGCTGAACAGGCTGGGGCTGTTTTCCCTGCAGCGTCGGAGGATGAGGGCTAACCTTATGGATGTTTACTAAATTATGAGAGGAATGGATAGAGTATATAGACAAAGTCTTTTCCCTGAGGTAGGGGAGTCCAGAACTAGAGGGCATAGGTTTAGGGTGAGAGGGGAAAGATATAAAAGAGACCTAAGGGGCAACATTTTCACTCAGAGGGAGGTACGTGTATGGAATGTGCTTCCAGAGGTGGAGGCTGGTATAATTACGACATTAAAAATGCATTTGGATGGGTATATGAATAGGAAGTGTTTGGAAGGATATGGGCCGGGTACTGGCAGGTAGGACTAGATTGGGTCGGGATATCTGGTCAGCATGGACGGGTTGGACGAAGGGTCTGTTTCCGTGCTATACATCTGTACGACTCGATGAGAGGAAGAAGCAGAAGACCTGGGAGCCATCTTGTTGGGTTTGGATGTGTATAAGGTCTGCAAGTGAAGGGGCTGTGGAACTGGAAGTTACTGAACAGGTGGAGGGTGTGGCGTAGCTGGGAAGTTCCTGAACCAAAGGGTAGAGGATGGAGTTGAGGTAGGATGAGATGAGTTCGGTGGGGCAGGAGCATGCCGAGACAAAGGTTCGGCCGGGATAGTTAGGCTTGTGGATCCTGGGGAACAGGTAGAAACACGAAGTATGGGGCTGGGGGACTATGAATTTGGAGGCAGTGGAGGGAAGATCACTTGAGGCAATGACAGCAGGGACAGTGCGGGTGATTTTGGCCTGATGGGTCATGTTGGGGTAGTGGGAAAAGGAGAGTTAGGACGCAGTATGAGAGCATTGGTATTTGGCCTCTGCGACATAGGGCACCATTCTCCAGACTAACACCGCCCCGCCTTTGTCAGCAGGTTTGATGGTGAACCGGGATTTGGTGCAGAGAGAGCGGAGTGCTGCACGTTCGGAGGGGATGAGGTTGGAGTGGGTGAGGGGTGTGGAGAAATTGAGGTGGCTGATGTCACGTCTGCACTCTGCAATCAAGAAGTTTAGGGCGGGTACAAGGCCGGTGGGTGGTGACCAAGTGGAGGAAGAAGGTTCCCTGACAGAGAAGGACTGACAAGGAGGAAGTGGGCTGTTCGGGGAGGCAGTGCGGCTCCCTCTGGTGGCAAGAGGAGGAATCAGCAGCGACTGTCTGAATGAAGGAAACGAGTTTTTTTAAACAGAAATCTCCCACTTTGTCCTCGATTCTCCTTTCACCATCCTGTAACAAGGCAACACCCTACCCTGAAATAGCAATATGAATTACTTCACTGCTATAATACAGGACAAGTATAACTGTTAGGAACCACAGAAGGATGACAACATTTCACATGATTGACCACAGTGTTCAGGGAGGTGCGTGCTGGAGTCGATTGGTCACGGGAAATGCAGGTTACAGGAACAGGTTAGGGATCTGGGTTTAGGTGGGATGATCTGTGGAGGAGCAGTGCAGAGCCAATGGGCCAAGTGGTCTCCATCTGCACTGCAGAGATTCTCTGATTCTCAGTTAGCTGGATGGCTGCTTTGTGATACAGAGCTAACAGCAGGGGCTGTGTTACACATACCAGCCGAGGTCACCCGAAGGTCCTGCCTTCCCAAACCTGTGGGGGCCTCCAAGTTAAACTCCCCACAGTGAGAGAGTGACCCTCCAGGGCAATAGTGACTGGGTCAGTAAGAGACACAGTAGGGTCAGTGTGGTCTCCCCTAGGTCAGTTTCAAAGACACAGTGGGGTCAGTCTGATGTTCACAGGGCTCAGTGATGGGGACACAGTGGGGTCATTCCCCTCTCCTTCTCCCTTCCTCTTGTGGACAGGTTTGATGATCCCTTTCCTCAAGCATAGCATGCTCTCGCATACCACGGGAGAGTCATGGCTGGTCACGTCCCATGTAGTCAATTACAAGTCATTGGATCATTGCTTCTGAGAGTGTTATTCTTCTGAAAGGATTCTCCAGGGTTTGTAGTTTGTCTAGATACTCCCATATACCACTGTTCATGGTCTCCGTGATGTAGATTGGGAGTGGACAGGATGCCATGCTATTTGTGGACCACATCATAGAGTCCAGCATGAAAGACTTCTCTGATCTTCAAAAATGGCAGTCTGTGAAGAAGCCAGAATAGAAATTGCTGGGCCCCTTGTTGAGATAATTGTATCATCAACCGCCATAATTGGGGAGCCAGAGACTGGAAGGTGGCTGATGTGCTTCTATTATTTATGCAAGTTAGTAAGGAAAAGGCCAGGGAGCTATAGACGAGTGAGTCTGTCATCAATTGTTGGTAAGCTTTCACAGAAGTAAAATTACATGAACAAATGTGCAGAGAAGGAGGAATTGTTCATATACGGAGCTTGTGGAGAGGACTACACGGGGACGGCTCCGGAGGATTTTTTTAAAATTCCTGAAGCCAAAAGCTGAATGTTGGCTTATTTGAGGATTCATTTTCTTTCATCTGTTCAGTAACATCTTTGATTTATTTTTGATATTAATAATGCTTTACTGTGTTTGCATACTCCATATTACATCTGTGGTTTAGAAAAGGCAGTTTGATTAGATTAGATTGCCTACAGTGTGGAAACAGGCCCCACGGCTCAACAAGTCCACACTTGTCCTCCAAAGAGTAATCCACCCAAACCCCTTTTTCCAATGCACTTACACTATTGGCAATTTAGCAAGGCCAATTCACCTAACCTGCACATTTTTGGATTGTGGGAGGAAACCCGAGCACCCGGAGGAAACCCACGCAGATACGGGGAGAATGTGCAAACTCCACACAGTCAGTCGGCTGAGATTGGAATCGAACCTGCGACCCTGGTGCTGTGAGGCAGCACTGCTAAATACTGAGACACCGTGCCTCCTTATTGATAGATATAAGGTGCTATTGAGAACTTCTTCATTTTCAACTTAATGTCATTGAAGACATACAGGAGACACTGAGTGGGATGACAAGGAGATTTAGAGACATGGTTACACAGCAGGATCAGTCAGATGGATGATTGACAGTCAGGAAAGGGAAGAGGGTGGTTCAGGAGTCTCCTGCGGCTATTTCTCTCTCAAACAGATATTCTGTTTTTTGTACTGTTGAAAGAGATAGTCTCTTAGAGGAAAGTAAAGGTGTTATTCAGATCTTGGGCGCTAAGAATGAATCTTATGTTAAACGGGTTTGTTAAGTTTGAAAAGAATAATCGTGACAGGAAACACTCCTACCAGGGGCATAGAGAGGAGATTCTGCAGCATTAAATGTGAATCTAGTAGAGTATGTTGTTTTTCTGGTGCCAGGGTGAAGGACGCTTCAAAATGTTTAAAGTATATTGTCAAAGGGGAGTGTGAGAAGATGGGAATGGTTGTACACATTGGCAGAAGTGACATAGTCAGGGAAAGGTTTAAGGCTCTGCAGAGTGCGTACAAGAGGTGAGGTAGAAGGTTAAAAGGCAGAACATCAAAAGTAGTAATCTCTTGTTAACTTCCAGTGCAAAAGCTCAAATGAGAGAAGGGTATGGCAGATAAATGAATCTGGTAAAGCCAAGGACTGCAGCTGCTGGAAAGCAGAGTCTAGATTAGAGTGGTGCTGGAAAGGTACAGCAGGTCAGGCAGCATCAAAGAAGCAGGAAAATCGACATTTCGGGCAAAAGCCCTTCATCAGGAATAGAGGCAGGGTCCCTGAAGAATGGAGAGATAAAT